>NC_138768.1:553564812-553887726 GCF_965119305.1 Pelophylax lessonae | reverse complement strand
GTTTGAGATTTCAGTCTGGTTTTTGTATAAAGAAGTAAACCACCCAATTTGAATGTAAATACGATAATAGATTTGCTGTCAGAGTTGGAGTTACTGCCAAGTCCTATCTATGTTAATTGTTTTTTCCATTCAATGCCAGGTGGAAACTTGCTTTTGACTTCCAAGTTCTAAGTGCACCATTCATTAAATTAATGCCATGTTCATTTGTCAAAGTTGTGACAATGTTTATCACAAATCATTGATACAGAAGGAGGATGTAGTGCTCTAAAATGTACGGAATCAGCATGCCATCCTCCAAAATGTTTTAATGGAAGAATGGCCTCTAATATTTATTTATAGCACTACATCTTGAATTATTCCTAAATAAATAAAAAGTTTTGAGAAAAGGTATGGTTTGTATATTGGTATCAAAGTACTTGATCGGATTAGAATGAAGATAATGCTCTTACATTGGGTAATCATTGGTGGCTTGCGTTCTGTTGCTCTTGGGAATCTCCGCTGTCTTTTTGTTGACAAACCTGTTAAAGACCGAGATGAGGCTGAACTGAATTTCCAGCTTCGGAAGAAGACTTCTGTGCAGACCAGTAGAGACAACACAGCACAGAGGAGCATCAAAGAAGGAGCTGTCCTCTTCCATACCTTCATCTTAAGAACAATCAAGGCATTGAGACTCTGCAAAAGACAGATACACATGCCAATGTCAGTATATATATAGTGGTAAAGCATCGTATGTTACTGTGCGTAGGGTTATTTGCAAACATTGCACAAAACTATATTACCAGCATCATTAAGGATACTGGCACATTTTAAAATCTGTTTTTTCGAGCATGTTTCTGCTAATCTAAACACAGTATGCACTCTATACTTTAAAATGGAAGTCCATCTCTGGATGCATAACAATCCCCCAAGTTCCCATCATTTAGCAATTCATTTTTTGCAATCATCAGATTTTTGAGTCTGCTGTCCATGTCCCTGGCTGGCTGCAGTCTGTGTTAGTGCTGACCAGTGTGCAATCCTCTGGGAGGACCCTGCTGCTTGACAGGCAATAGGAAGTGTCTATGTCACCCAGGCAGTGGTGTGGGCAGATCCATCCACTCTGCAGTAAGGAAGACAGATAATTTAGGACCCAGCATATTACATAACCAGTAGGGATGCGGTTCTGGTGCACTGCTACCATGGGTTTGCAGTGAATCCCCCCTACTGAAGGTCTGAAATAATGCCGAAATTCACCCTTTTTTTTTGATGGTCCTTTTCCTGGCCACCAGGATGTGGTTCTCGTTCACGGCTACCATGGGTTTGCGGCGAACCCTCCCTATTGAAGATCTGAAATAATGCAAGAATTCACCCTTTTTTTTTTTTTGATGGTCCTTTTCCTGGCCTACCTCACGTCAACATTCAGAGTCTTCCAACTTCATGATGGGCTGAACATGGAGCGGCGGTGCGGTAGGGGGAATATACTTGCAGCAACCAAAGTACTGTACTTACTAACTGCAATCAACAGGAGCATGACCAAAAAAAAAAGAACACTTCACTGTGGGAGGGGCTGTCTTTTATTTAGCTAGGAAGAAGTGATAACAATTTTTCATTATTTTGAGAGGGCAGGCAGTCTGTGGCCACTGGATTCTATATTTAATGTTTTCTGCTGCCTGTGCTTTCCTCTAGCCATAGAATTTCACTTTTCCATTTGTTGCTGTCTGTCCTTGCATTGTGGAATGGCGAGCAGCCAATGGCTGGTATTATGGCTTTTGAAAGACTGCTTTCACTTTAAAGTCGCAACAGTTTTGGAATAGAATAAATGATATCCCATGTAAGGCACAAAGCAAGCTATTTTAAATTTTGACACCAAGAAGGCTTTCTTCAGTGATAATTGGTTACAGCTTTGTTTGATGTAGTGTTAATAAATCTTCTTAATGTGACTGATTGGGTTTTTTTGGCTATGATCTACAAAGTAAATCACACTGCCTCCTCTCTATGAACACAAGAACACAAGACAAACTGCCTGCTGTCCTTGATATTATTTATCACCTCCTTAGAACAGCTAGTAAGATATTACAATTTTTTATTATGGGCATTACAGCTGTGAATGCACACATGTCTCAGGCCATGTTTGCTGATATCCACTAGTTATCATGCCCTTAAACAAAAGGTTCACTTTACAGACCACCTCCAAATTTTCTGAGCTGGGAATGAGGGACACCCATTAGCAAAAGTATGTAGGCATAGAACACACCCCCTGCCATGCCCCCTTAGCCACTTTCTGCCCGCCGTATAGTAAAATGATGGTGGTGGGGTGACACTCTCGTTCTGGGACAATGTCATATGATGGCACCACAGAACGGCCATTCTTGCGTGCCCATGATACCACTCAGTGCTGCCTTTCAGTGCCCATCAGTGCCTGATTCTCAGTGCTGCCCATCAGTGTTGTCCCATCAGTGCCCATCAGTGCTGTCCATCAGCGCTGCCCATCAGTGCTGCCTATCCATGCTGCCTTTCATTGCCCACCAGTGCTGCCTACTAGTGCCCATCAGTGCCACCTATCAGTGCTCATCAATCAGTACCACCTATCAGTGCTCACTAGTGTCGCCTTTTAGTGCTCATCAGTGCCTCATATCAGTGCCCATTAGTGCAGCATATCAGTGCCACCTCATCAGGGCCCATAAGTGCCACCTCATCAGTGCAGCCTATCAGTTTCCATCAGTGCCATCTCATCAATGCACACCAGTGAAGGAGAAAAATTACTTATTTGCAAAATTTACTGACAGAAACAAGGAAAAACTTTTATTTTCAAAAGTTTTGGTCTTTTTTTTTTTTTTTTTTAGCAAAAAAAAAAAAAAAAAATCCAGCAGTGAATAAATACCCCAAAAAGAAAACTCTATTTGTGTAAAAAATTTTTTTAACAAAATGTGTTTGGGTACAGTGTTGCATGACCACGCGATTATCATTCAAAGTGTGACAGCGCTAAAAATTGGGAGAATTGTATAATATTGGTTAAACCCACAAGTGCATTTTTAACCACTACTACTCCATTGTATTGACTTTTAGAATTTTCAAATGAAGCAATTTAGAACTTGGATGAAAGGTTTAGCACTGGGAAACACTTTTTGAAAGATAAATAGTGCATTTTATATACAATTATATAGATCAGGTAGAATTAAAAATAAAAACAAAAATGCTGTGGCCTAAACACACTGAAGTAAAGTGGGGATAGTTAACTGATTGTCAACTCACTGATTCGTCCAATCAGGAAGGGGTACCTCCACAACTGAGGCTAAACATAAAGAAACAGACACCCGGGAACCCAAAGGTCACCCCTAAGGGTAGTTGTAAGGGAGAACCAACAACTGTGTAAAGTACAAAAATTGCTTTATTAAAAAAATTCAGATCAAAAACAAATATAAATCTAAAACCTCCCAAAAACTTCTTGTATCCCTTCACCCATAGGAATTATTAAAGGAATCTCAAAAAGACAATTTATCAACTGCACTACACTACACGGGTTCTCTATATTGAAAGGAGTAGCCTGTCTATCATTACATGAGGAACTAGGTTCTAGTAAACTGGGAGCTCCCTGATTTGGAATCTCTATCACAGAAACGCCTAGGCTGTTTTGAATATTTATTATATCAGTTTATTAGCCTGTCAACCGGTGGTATGTATGTGTGCATGTGGGGCAAATTTATCTGTGCCTAGTGTGACAACATTGTCCGCGTGGTTTTTACATTGAGGTTTTTTTGGGGGTTTTAGATTTACATTCGTTTTTGATAAAAAAAAATTTCAATAAAGTAATTTTTGTACTTTACACCGTTGTTGGTTCTCCCTTATAACTTCCTTTAGGGGTGAACTTTGGGTTCCCTGGTGTTTGTTTCTTCAATTATATAGATCAGACTTTGTTCCAAATCAGGGACAGTCCCTCGAAATCAGGGACAGTTGGGAGCTATGCTTTATAGCAAAGTGCACTTATTCTTTTTGTCCCTTTGCCATAAGCTAAGCGATCCCACTGCCCCCCTCCGCAGATGTACATGTAGCACCCTCCTAGGTAGGTGCTATTGGAAGAGTATGGTTTTGAGCTCTGTCTGCTTACCAGAGGGGTTGCAGGTAAATCTATATTGTTCTCTGCCTACCAGAGAGCAGGATCTGTTAGTGAGGTATGCTCATTGTGCTCAGTATGCGATTCATTCAGTCTGGAGAGTGTTTCACACTGGTCCAATAAGGAGGCATGTTGGACAGTGGGAGGAAACCTGACAATGGGTGCATAGACTTTTGATACAGTCCTGATGATTGGCAGAAGGCAGGTCGCCTTGATGCATGCTGGGATACTGTATAAAAGCCAGGAGCACACGTGTTTGGGGTCTTTTGTTGGAGAGCGGAGTCCAGGAGGGAGGGGACGGCTGTCTCCTCCTTCGTAGAGGTGCCATGTAGATGCAGGAGGTCCTCCTGAGGGTCGGAGCAGCGGTTGAGAGAAGCTGAACCAAGAGGTCCAGGGAAGCTGACTGAGAGGGGAGACACTGGAGACCCTGTGGCTGGAGTATCGTGAGTACAGGGACTCGTGTCAAGGGGCCTGACCTGAGGGGGGGGCTACCCCTGCTCATAGGATAGTCAGTGGATGGGTGTCAACAGGAAGAGGATGCTAGGGAGAGTGTCCTGAAGGTAAGATAAGAGATTGTCCACCAAGTCATCTTGAAGGAAAACAAGAGACTTAATCCCTATTCATCTGATGTGGCAGGATGAATTAACAGCCTGGCTGTTCCATACCTAAACATGAAGTAGAGAAGATAGAAGTCCTCAAATACTGTGAATAGTTAAATTGGAGTATCCCACTATTTCCTTCTCCTATCCCCATCACAAAATAAACAATAAAACAACCAAATACCCCTGGACTGAATATTGAAGAGATAGAGCCAAGAGGAATGTAAGAAAATTGCATTAATTATAGCTGTGTGCTGGTAACCAGGGGGACACGCACAGTGAACATCTAGCAGTCCTTAGGGGGGCAGTGCTACATATACTTATTGAGATCCAACTACTGCAGTCTCCATTGTTTATTTACATCCCGGACCACATGTCCTATCTCTCCTGGCTACGCAAGTGTATTACAGACCTATAGATTTGTATGAGGCTTGCCTACCTTGGTCTCCTGGTCAGTAGATCTCATTAAACAAGCCCCATAGATTCCATAAGAAATGGAGGGGCTGAGGAGGGCACCATTGTTGAGCTGTGCTTAGTGCATCAGTTGTCCTTAATCCAGTTCTGTGCTTACCATGCTTGGGTAGCAGAGCTTGCTGACATCTCCCTTGCCATACTGATGGCAGAACCAGATGTCTCAGGGTTCAAGCTGTGCTAAAATGCTAGGCTCTATAAATGTGGATAAGTAAGAAGATAAAATAGAGCAAAGACTCTGTCCCAAAGAAACATCATGCATAGATCTGTGCAGGCAAACACTGATGGTAATATGCTGCTGCAATGCATTTATATGGGGGTGTGGGGTTTTCTCACATCCCTTTCTGAGCAAATGTAGGAAGGGTGCGAAAAGGACAGGGAAATATGAATGGCTGCAAGGTACAAAGAAAGAACATACCTGATATTACTGCAGCATCAAAACTGCAGGAACAAACTGAGGAGAACCCAGGCTTGTCTCCTAAACTACTCCCAAGTCTATAAAACCCCTATGTTGCCCACTCCTATCCAAGTCACTGCAGACAATGCTCACATGAGTCATATTGCCCACAAATATTGGATCAGACCATTCTTGTCCATTAACCAAAAACAGCAGAGAATGTGTTTTCCTGTGTGATCTTTTCATTCTGTACACTTTTACAAAGGGCATGACTAAACCTCTTCAGTCTGGCATAAACAACACTGACTTGCATGGCACATTAAAAAACAATTCTGAATGTGTTTTGCTTAAAAATGTGCATACAAAGAAGACATTATATTGAAGGGTATGTCCCAGTACCACCAGAAATATTACATCCGGCCAGCACATCCACTGTATACAACATGACACCACAATTTCCCGTGTCCCAATGTGTAGCCTCTGGCCCTCCTGCTACCAAAGTGTGAAAATGCAGAAATGACCTAGGCTGATTGTTACATTTTGAATTAACAGCCTTGTTCTATAAAGCCCACATCTTGGTATTTCATTGATGTCAGCTGTTTAGATAAAAACAATTTCTATTTGTCATCAATTCCCAATAACATCCATATAAACAATTTAGAACAAGTGACAAATAAAGACATAAAAGCATTGTAATATAGTTTAGTAACTAATATAATAGAGTATTACATCACTAACTGCCTATGAGTTTACATATTATATGTATATTGAATCTGTAACTTAATTAATCGATAACTTAATTAATTTTGTAGCAATCACCCTTGAATTAGGCTGCTGTATATGGAAGCACACGCCAATTTTTGCAATCATAGCCAAATAATATACAACTTAAATGTGTTTAATGCAATACAAGAGAGTATTAAGTTCTTGCACTATAAATCACTGTGTCTTCTTTTGCAGTTACAGTGGGTATAGAAAAGAATCACCTCCCTTTAAAATAGAAGACAGACTGTTTAAGTTTTATCCAGCTGGATTTACTAGCGCAACCTTTAACATCCAAGTAAAAGATAGAACACCAACTTGTCAGAACAAAATCTAAAGATTCAAAAACAGAATCACTGAGTTGGAAAAAGGATCACCCCCCTTATGTCAGTTTTTTGTTGAAACACTTTTTTGCTTTAATTACAGCCTCTAGTCTGTTGGGATAAGTCTCTACTCACTTTGCACATCTAGACTTTGCAATTTTCGCCCACTCTTCTTTGCAGAACTGCTCAAGTTCAGTTAAGTTTGATAGTTACCATTTATGGACTACAGTCTTTAACCACTTGCCGACCGCTCACATTGAGCCTACTGCGGCAAAGTGGTTCGTTATCGTCCAGCGACGTAGGCCTACGTCGCTGGACTCCTCCCCTTGTGGGCGGCGTGCTCCCTCTATATCCAGTCACAGCGGGAGTCGGGCCAGGGGAGGAGCGGCGGTGATCACCGCCGATCTTCCCCGATCGTCAGGGATCGAGTGTGGAGATCTGCCTGCTTGTGTAAACAAGGCGGGCAGATCTCCTATGTGACAGGCAGTCACAGATTACAGGATTCAGCATAGCGGAACCTGCGATCTGTGCCTGTGTCACACAGTCCCCTCCCCCCACACACGTTAGTAAGCACCAGGCATACATTAACCCCTTGATCACCAATAAAAGTTAACCCCTTCCCTGCCAGTGTCATTTTTACAGTAACAGTGCATATTTATAGCACTGATTACTGTAGTAATGTCACTGGTACCCCCAAAAGTGTCAAAAATGTCAGTCAAGGGTCCGATCTGTCCGCCACAATGTCGCATTCCCGCAAAAAAAATCACAGATCGCCGCCAGATCCCATTACTAGTTAAAAAAAAAAAAACAATAAAAATGACATAAATTTCCCGTAGTTAGTAGCTGCGATAATTTTTGCGCAAACCAATCAAAATACACTTATTGCGATTTTTTTTACTAAACATATGTAGCAGAAAACAAATTGGCCTAAAATGTTAAACAATTTTGATTTTTACATGGGGGATTTTTTTGGGGGGAATTTCATATAAAAAAATGTGAAAAATATTGTTATTTTTTCAAAATTGTCGTTCTTTTTTTGTTTATAGCGCCAAAAGTAAAAATCGCACAGGTGATCAAATACCACCAAAATAAAGCTCTATTTGTGGGGAAAAAAGAAAATAAATTTAATTTGGGTATAGCATTGCACGACCGCGCAATTGCCGAATCGCAAAATATGGCCTGGTCAGGAATGGGGTAAAATCTTCCGGTCTTAAAGCGGTTAAAAATACGCTCATTGAGAATTTTTTTGTCAAAGACATGTAGCTAAATACATTTTGGCCTAAATATATGACAAAAATTGAATATATTGGGTATTTTTTAACTGTCAAAGTAGAAAAATATTGTTGTTTTTTTCAAAATTGTTGCTTTTTTTTATTAATATCGCAAAAAATGAAAATCGCACAGGTGATCAAATACCACCAAAATAAAGCTTTTTTTGTGGGAAAAAAAGGATGTAAATTTTGTTTGGGTACGGCGTTGCATGACCGCGCAATTGTCAGTTACAGTCGCACAGTGCCAAATCGCAAAAAGTGGCCTGGACGTAAAGCAGGAAAATCCTCCGGTGGTAAAGTGGTTAAGTCATTCCATAGATTTTCAATGGGGTTTAAGTGTGGGCTCTGACTAAGCCATGCAAGGACATTCACCTTTTTCTCCTTCAACCACTGTGTGGTCATTTTTTCTGTGAGCTTTGGGTCATTGTCATGTTGAAAGGTAAACTTTCTTCCCATTGACAACTTTCTGGCAGAGGGCAGCAGATTTTCCTTTAGGAATGTGATGGTATTTTGCCCCATCCATTTTTCTTCTATCTTGCCAAGTGCTTCAGTCCCTGCTGCAGAGAAACAGCACCATAACAGGATATTACCACCTCTATGCTTTACTGTAGGAATGGTGTTTTGGATGGTGAGCTGTATTGGATTTCCACCAGACAGTTTGGTGTTGAGGCCTAATATTTCAATTTATGTCTCATCTGACCACCTTCAAGGCACCTTGAAGATTCCGAGGCCACATAGAAAAAGTTGTTATGGTCAGTTATTCATAATACACAGTGCTTTAGCTAACATAATGCCATTCATTTGGAGGCTTACGTCTACTTTAATAGCTACATTTAAACTTTTTACCTTTAAACACTACAAAATGTTATAAATTACCATGAAAATAATTTGAGCAGACCCCTGGGGATTGCTTTGGTACTCCAGATCCAGTAAAGGACATTGATGGAGAATTTTATAGCAGCTATCCATTGGTATCTTCAGTCTTCCTTTCCATACCTCAACAGGCTTTATTTCTTCTATTTTCCAGAATTTTTTATAAAGTTGCAATGTCATGTTTACGGCAGTTGTTTTTGGATTCTTAAGCAAAAAATTACTAACCATTGCTTGATGACTAACCAAGCCCTTCTAAAAAAAACATGTGTTTCACAGAGAATTGGCCTCCGGTTCATAATATATTGCTGTAAATAGCTTTTGTATACAGAATGAGTTTTACCTCTCAAAGAGGCATTTGGCACCTATACAAACAGTAACAAAGCTCCTGCAGTGTATACTTGACTAACTTGTTGCTAATTTTCTCCCCCGAGGTAAAGCACATTGTGATCATTTTGGAATAGAACAGTGAGGCACTTTACACAAAATCCCGACACTTTCCAGCTGCTTTGTTTCTTGCCATTACAGCAGACAGCCTTCTTATGGCTCAGAAATGGTAATGTATGCTCTCAGCATTGTTATGTTTACTGGTATCAGATACAACACATATGTGGCGCCCTGGGTACACAAAAAATAAAAAACAATGGTAGGCAGGTAACAGGTTTTTTGCAAAAGGGACTTTGAATGTCTATTCTTCCTAAAAACTTTAACTCCTAGTTATTTTTGCGAGACTTTGGTTCTGCTTAATGGAGCTCCCTGTGTGACTTGCCCTCTCTGGAATAAGTAGAGTTTCTAGTAAAGAGACAGAGCGTCAATATGCGTGATGTTATGTGGCACAATTTAGCAGAGACCTAAACAGTGGGAAGTTGCATTTTGGATCTCTCCAAGAAGGAGACACATGAGAAGTTGCCATGTAGTTGGTTTATGAGTTCCTCCAACATGGCCGTGCTCCCTCTGGAGTCACTGAGCATGTCTATTCTATTGAGTTAAGGTGAGGAGGGGAGGTCACTGGTCCTGCCTGCAGAGCAAGCAGCCTAGGAGAAATATTTCCTAACTAAAATTCTGATCATTTTAATGCAAACATTGAAATGGAAAATTGATGCTGTTTATTGTGTACAGTTTGATTCATATACACACCATTAAAGAATACTGGTCTGAAGGGAATGCAAATATGTCAGAGAATTAGTGGCTACAGAGAGGTTAATGATTGCTAAGATAGCAAGGACCACATAAGAACCAGCAAGGGTCTGTTCACCTGGGTTTAAGTCAACCTGATTTGGCAGCTTCAGACTTGGATTTTTTTTTTTTTCTGGGAGGCCATGCAGATGTAGAAGCCATGAGGCCCAGGTAATTAACACATCTTGCAGTGAATGGTATTATGGGTAGATAGGTCCCAGAAAAACTTTTTGGGCATTTTGTCTACCTGATTGTGACTGTATATTCTCTCATAGCTCCATTGCTGCAGCTGACATCTTCACTTTATCTTCCTTTGGGATTGTAATTTTTGGTCATTTTAATTGGCTGGCTAGGTTTGACTTACCTCCTGCACATGCACATGGAAGTTAGTGCAATCTGTCATTTTTTGCCCCTGGACCAACTGTGGGTATAGAATTGTGTATATCAAGGTTCTCTATTTATTTTTTTCTACTGGTTGAACTGGATGGACTAGTCTCTTTCCTCCACCTGAATAACTAACAAGCTAACTAGCTAAAAGTAAAAAAACAAAATCTACCAATAAATGTAAATAATGGTAAAAAGTGATGCAAAAGCAATAAGTGAGTCTGCGAACAATATATAATTCAAAGAAAAATCAGTGACACCCAGTGAAAGTTCAGTGTCTGAATAAAACTAACGTTACATAGTTACGTAGTTTGTTACATAGTTTGTGAGGTTGAAAAAAGACATCAGTCCAGTTCAACCTATGATGTATGTGTGTGATTTGATGTTAAACGTACATTGTATACCCCTGGTATACAATGTACGTTTAAGGTGCCCATCTAATAGTAATAGTCCAAAAATACATATATGCAATTGGGATGTATTCCGTGTTGAATCTCTGCTGTTATATTAATCTCCACACCACACCACGTGCCAAGCGTGTCACCACTTCCCCATAAGGTCTGCACTCACCACAACTTGTTGCCTTACACTCTCGTGTTTGGCAATCAGGCAATGTACCCCTCACGGTGGTGAGTATTTCAATGGCGGTTATCAATCATCTGGACGATTCCAAAGAACTCCCATGTATAAAACAATGAGAGAACTCCAATAGTGCAATACCATATAATAAAATGTATTAAAACTTAAATAAGATTTTCAACTGTTGCACTCACATGTAATACACTGTTAAATCACATGTAAAACAGAGGTATGAGCCTCACATAACAAGGTCCGAAAAACCCTATTAGCTGGTGCCAGGATGTCACTTGTGGTCACTGGTGCTGCGTGTAGCGTCACTTCCGGTTGCCGTGCAGTCACATCCCAACACGTTTTGTCATTACGACTTCGTCCTGGCTAACTAACTAAGTTGGGGGGTGCCAGGACTTTACACTGAGCTGCACATGTGCGACCCAGTAAACTGTTACAGAAAATATTGCTGGTGGTCAGGTAAGACTTTTGTTTGGGCGAAGAGACTAACAGAGTCTCTTCTACAATAAAACCTGCTTGCCACCAAAGTTTAGCAAACTTGATTTAGTTCCACTTAAATTAAAACATTCGTTTTTGGGGAGCTAAAGCATTGTTTTTCAGTATCAGTCCTCCAGTCCCCCAGGATGTCTTATTTGTAGGTTTCCTTAATTTCCCACAAGTGATTTATTTACTATAATTGGTTCCAAAATGTGTGCGCATGTTTAAATAGAGGGAAGTCTGGGATCTTGAGTAGTGGGGGTAATAAACACTGGGCTAAAGTAATAGGAATATTTATTTATGTAGGGACATAATTATTAAAAATCCCAGCTAGAAAGGATAACTTGCCACAAATTTGTGGCAGTGTTGAATTGTAAGTCTTGTTAACTTGCTGCACATTCTCACTGGCAAGTTGTACACTTGCAGAGCACTTGAAGCACAAGTTCTAGTTGACACTTTTCAAATTTGTAGCAAATTTGTGCAGCGAGTCTCTAACAAGAGCAAAGTTGCAGTGGTGAGTCTAGAGCAAGAGGTCTGCAAGTCTACAGCATTAGCCACAGTGACCCCTGTGGTGGGATGACTATTGCACAACATAACTGAACCAGAACTTGCAGCAGACTTTCTGAATGTTTGCAAAGAGAGTTGATCTGGAGTCATGCAATGCAGACTTGCTGCAATTGTACAACAAACATGGAGCCTGGCAAGTCTAGCAATTGCTTAGCAAGTCATTTTCAAACTTGCAGCACAACTGCTTGCATCCTGGGATGTTAATTACAATAGTCAAAATTAATTTTGCACCTCTACCACTTTGTTAAATATGTTCTTGGAGATTCACATACTAACCCTAACAATATCACATAATTACCAACTACATGAACTCAAGAGATGTAACTGACTAGATAATATATAATATCAAAAGAGAATCCACTTTCATCTAATCCATTAGAAATGAGCATTAAAATTTTGTTAGTGTTATTAACTAAAGTCTGTCAAAAAGTCATAGAAATGAAAAAATGTTAAGGAGTTAACATAATACACTTGCTTTGAAAGAAAGACAGAATAGGTAGAACTTGTTCTGATATTACAGCCAACTGGGATGTTGACTCATGATAACCGCCATTCTTCAGAGCCCCCTCACTGTCTATTTACAACACGCAGATTCCTTTCCAACAGCGTTAAAAGGTTTCTGGGACTTCATCCATCCCCCCCTCCCCCCTGCTATGAGAATGTGTTATATGTAGCTCGTGGTTGGCATATGTCCTGAGGATTAAGGGAGAATGTGGGGATCTAGAATATATATTGACTTTTGTGGTGCAAGTTTAGGGAGTGAACACTAAGGTAACAGAGGAGAGATTAGGACTGGAAATTTGAGT
The DNA here is from genome assembly GCF_965119305.1 of Pelophylax lessonae. Taxonomy (NCBI): domain Eukaryota; kingdom Metazoa; phylum Chordata; class Amphibia; order Anura; family Ranidae; genus Pelophylax; species Pelophylax lessonae. The sequence goes on along the minus strand of NC_138768.1, from coordinate 553,874,948 downwards.
GAAGATAAATTAAAAGGAAAGTGCGAGGACAAATTCCTAATAAATGGGTCAATCAAGTATGAGTGTATAGTGGAAAAAAAAAAGTGCGTATTGCACCATATACAGATTACTAATAGGTTAATGATTAAAACTTTGATGGGATAAAATAAACAGACATTTGTAGGAGGTTATAAGGACTAGCATATTGGAGGATGAATACCGAAATGGCAGGCATGTAATATTTTAACTATTTTTCCAAATATTGAGATTTGCAGGGTATCAGAAGAGCTGGCTTGTCAGCTCCCTCATCCTACAATACAGCACCGGATGGCTAAATGACCTTTTTGCAGGCCCAAGTGCAGTCAGGTGGGTTGGGAGCCAAACCTATGCAAAGGATATGCTACGCCGCACAGCAGTGTTGGCAGAATTTTTGTTTCGAAAGAGGTACAATCAGGCAATTTGCAGTGCCTTTTACAGCAAGAATGATAAACTGTCTACTCAAAGATATTAAATCACAAGTGCTTAATCTTGTGGCTTTTTGGCTGAATCAGGTAACAGTATCATATCTGTTGGGAGTCCCAAATCATGCCCATCAGGCTGCCGGCTGTTAGGGAAACATCAATGACCAGTCCACACTGCCTTTGCTACTACTTGAAATGAGGGCTTCTAAGGATCATCTCTCAACACACTTTATCTTCTATCATTTCCAATCTCCATCGACATAAATAGTAATATTTTGTAAAGCAGAATATTCCTGTATATAATCCCACTGTTATAGGGTGGCTGGACCCCGAAACAATGACTTTCTAATGTCTGTGGGTCGCAGTAAAATGGCCAGTCAAGTTCCTGTTTCGGTCAAGTCAAGTTTGGGGTGGAGGCACTTGACTGGCCTGCACAGAATACTGACCTCAACCTGGTGGAATAAATTAAAGCGGAGACTGCGAGCCACAAATGCTCTTCTGCAACAATGTTCAAACATTCTCATGGACACATTCCTAAACCTTATGGATAGCCTTCCCAGAAGAGCTGAAGCTATTATACGTAGCTGCAAAGGGTGTACTCAATATCGAACTAAGACTGGGATGCCATTAAAATTCATGTGCGTGTAATGGCAGGCATCTCAAAACTTTTGGTAATATAGTATATAAATATATATATGATATTATGGCTTCATGGTTTCCACTGTTTCTCAGGTACACATAGATTGTGGTGGTGATGATGATGGTGATGACCAGTGTTATACATCCTGCAGAAATGGTTATGTTGGTATGTTATACATAATATTTTTTTTTATTAGGTATAACATGCAAAACAGCAGCATACAGTATCTATAGGTATAATAAACGTTGATAAACATAAGCTGGCAACTCAGTGGGCTCAAATGTTAAAAGTCTTTATTGGCTACACAAGTACATCCAGTAAAACAATGCTAATGCTGAGTGGCTGAAACGCATTAGAATTGTTTGGATGTTCTGGATGTACTTGTGTAGTCAATAAAGATTTTCAACGCTTGTGTCCACCGAGTTGCCAGCTTATATCTATCATTGTTAAATGTACTGAGGAAATGCACATCACAGCCACAAGCACTGTTTTTCAGCCTTGGATAGCATCACCTGCAGTAGAGCTTGGGTATTGTATTCAGTGAATCTATGTGTATTAGATTAAAATAATTCTCCTGGGACCATCTAGTATGATAGCGCATTGTGGTACTCCTATAGATTGGTAAAAGACCTTGGATGCCGTTGGGTGCCCCAAGGAGAGTAGTAATGTGTCACGCTGCAGTGAACAGGGGGTTTGGCCAAATTGCATTAACAGTGGGAGGGGCTGAAAGGGGCAGGGTTAAATAAAACAAAAGCATTCTTGTACCAATAAAATATGCTTAGATTAATAAGACAAATGTCACTGTAAAAATATTAATTTAGCCTACTTTAAAAAGGGACTGCAGGCCCTGCGCTAGGCTGCATAGCTGGTGCAAGGATTATTTTCTATACAGGTAATAGTGAAACTTTGAGTGCAGGGTTCAGGAGGGCACTATGTAAAGAATGCAGGGTTCAGGAGTGTGCTATGTACAGAGTACATGGTTCCGGGGTGTGCTACGTACAGAGTGCAGGGCTTAGGGGTGCGCTACATAAGGAATGCAGGGTTCAGGGGTGCACAACATACAAAGTGCAGGGTTCAGGGGTTGGCTACCTACAGAGTGCAGGTTTCAGGAGTGCACTAAGTACAGAGTGCAGGTTTTAGGGGTGTGCTATGTACAGAATGCAGGGTTCAGGGGTGCAGTACCTACAGATTGCAGGGCTCAGGGGTGCACTATATATAGAGTGCAGGGTTCAGGGGTGTGCTACATAATGAATGCAGGGTTCAGGAGTGCATAACTTGTTGGCCACCTTAAACAAAAAATGATTCCCCTTTCTCCCCCCTCCCCTAGTACAGAGTTCTCCCACCCCCAAATCCCCATCCTTGACAGGATTGACATCCCCCATACAGTGTACATCCTATTCCCCTCGCATTAAAACCCCCTCCACCACCTGTACACCATCATTTTTTTCAATTCCCCCTCAAATTTCACCTTTTCAACACAGACCTCAGATACAGCATGGTCCGATGCGGGTGGGAGATGGTATTCCTCGGAGGTTCCTCCTCGTGGTCTCTCACGAGAAAGGGTAGAGCCAAAGAGGAGACTAGTGGAAGCTTCTTTGGCTCTGTTACAGCAGTCGGCCTTGAGAGATGCTGTGGGTGCCAGTAATGCCTGGATGCCTGGCACCCCCCCCCTTTCCTGTACATTACACCTGCTCTCCTGGGGGCTTTGGAGGGAGGGATCATGGTAGCTTTACAGAGTGCAAGCCTATGCCCCTGTGTGTGTTGATCCCTGGCCAACCCCGGTTTACTTTCTTGATGGTGAAGTCGGGTGAGCTTCTGCTGACTGGGCTCAGCACGGAGTGGGACATGCTGACTATCCTTCACTATAGGCACTGGCAGCGACTTCACCATGAGAAAAGTGAAGCTGAAGAGATCTTGGATGGCCCAGGGGAAGGAGAAAGACGAAGAAGCTGCGGCGCCCCTCTAAATGCGTATATATACTGTATACAACCTAAATAGTTTTAGCTATACATACAGCTATAAACAAATAGATACAGCTTTAAATTTGCCTCGGGTTGCTCTCTAAAATCTGTGGGCTTCTGAGATCCATAGCGATTACCTAAATAAACAATTATTGGTGTGGTTACATGCTAAATGAAAATCATTGTTCTCTCTAATATTTTTACTATTTTTCTTCACAAAGATCCTTCAGGAAGACTGCAAAAAGCAATACATGCCTAACTGAAAACCAGTAGAGGCCACAATTGGAAAACTTTATATCAAATAGGATAATTAATACTATGACACAAAAAAACTTACAATTGAAAATACAAGTGATTTCAATGGTATTACTACTTACTGTAATGCTAGTAATGTATTCTAATATTTTAATACACAAAGCCAGTGTGTACTGTTTCCATTCACTAAGTAATATATTTTACAACTGTGGGATTCTCTGTTGCTGGGTATCAACAATACACAAAACACTGGCATTTGGACCACACATCTTTGCCAAGTCCAGCTACTACTGAATGTCAGACCCTTAAATGCATTTATCTTCACAATGGAAACTGCAATTCCAATAGCAGACTCTGGCAGATGTACTTATTTCTTATCTTTCCTTGTTCAGTACAGTGTAGGTATTTGCAGAGGGACATATCTAGGAAGAGTATTTAAAGCCCCCAAAGTGACAGTGTAAATCTCCTGTTATCTATCTGCTGTCAGAGAGAAGCACTGGTGGACAGGACAACTCTCAGTGTGTGGAAATAACCTGAAAAGTGACAATGAGGAAGAGCACAAACAGTCAAAGACATTCCATTCTCAGCAACAGTGTTCACTAAATTCAATTTTGTAAAGCATTTAATATGGGAAAAAAACAGCATCTTGTGACAGCAAATTACTCAAAGTTAACTGTTTTAACAAATAATATACATCTAATATTAAAATCTAATATATAATAAGACATTTCAGAGAATAAATAAACTGGGTCACCATGTGAAAAGTTTAACGAGTTGCCTCGTCCATAAATATATGGTCCCTGTTAATTCTGATGTACTTCACATGACAATAAAAAGGAGATGGGCAGTAGCATAAAACAGCATATAGGGACATAGATCATTTAAAATAAAAATACATTCTTATTATACCGCAGTTGTATCGAGTAATAATTCACATTAGTTAGCCCCATTTTCCAGTAAGGAATTCAGAAGATTCACTTCCTTGATTGAGGATGCAACGTGACAGATTAGACTCAAGCAGGCATAGGGCAATATGTCACACGAGACGTGACAACATGCTCATTAATCAACAGGGTATTATGTGACCTTTGGCAGCCACAATGAGACCAGAGCTGGCTACTGTCCATGGTGCTGAATTGCCCCTCAGGGCAGGAGTGTTTTGAATGGTGCCTTCTTCTTACCACCCACACTTACAAACATGTCAGCAGTGAGCACATAGAATTGTATAAAACCACAAATTTTTTCTTAACTTTTTTTCCTTATTTAATGGCTCCTATTATAAGTCACACTGACTGATATTTTATGGAGAATAATTTCCTATGCACTTGAATAAATATACTAAATGTCTATGCTGGTTACTTTTCATGTAACATTTATAAGGCGCTAGCAGGTTAGGCTAATGCTAATAGCAAAATGGTATTTAAACAGTTTATATGAAAATTCTGTTGCGAGTGAATTTATAACTTTGATCTGCAACACTTTGATTCTCTAAAATCTAATCTACTGAAAGTATGCAAACTTATTAAACTCTTCATTTATGTTGAAGAGCAAAGGCAACGCAGAGTTTCCTCATTAAATTTCTTGATTGAATTTGGCAAACCTTTAGTAAATCAGAGTGTGCCAGAGTCAGAGACGTTTATCAAAAAGTTAACATTTTATGGAAAATTCATTTATTTTTCTATAAAGAAACGTTTCATTGAGAATACGTTTATATTACTATACCGATTACTTAATTATATTTCCATTTACTACACACCTCATCTTAAAATATGGCATGTTCTTGCATGCATGTGGATGCAGCAGTGAGTTATTGCATTGTGGGTATACCTTGGTTATATCAAAGTGCATTCTGCAGTGTTATCTCTTCGCCTAAGGGCCTCCATGTACACAGGAATAATATCTAATTCATTATTATGGATAAAAGGGAGTAGGTAAAGATAACTATCCATTTTATTGGGCTCATTAGCACCTTCATGTCTTATCATTGCAACAGTGTATGCATTCAGCAAACAGAACATTGTAGTAACACTTTAAATGGCAAACATATGTTTCTGAAATTATATTACCAAATACATATGCTCTAAAATAATAGACGGATAAGCTTGTTTGTGTAACTTCAGCAACTAAAAGCTAGTATGTTATTTTTGTAGGCAACGTATGCATTTTTGAGCTTCAGTAAATTAACCTTACTGCTTAATTTCCATAAAATATATGCAACCATTGGCTAACTATATATTGCATTTTCTGACATGAGGAGGATCCAGGGCACTTGTAATACCTACTTATGCTTATATGTGGTTTATAACACAGAAGATAATGCCAAATTAATTTGGAGACAGAATTTATGGCAGTTGTTAAAATGTTTGGTAGACATACTCCAAACATGCATGTCAGTATTCCATGCTTGCTGAGTATGTGTGTGTGAAGACAATCATTGTGAAGACCAAAATGCAGTTCATGTGAGTGTTGATAAAGCCTCATGAGCTGAGATCAGACTCTAAGACACATTTGTGGTTATAAACAGGCAAGGTTTGGTTCACAAGTAGTAGTATAGGAGTGAGGCAGAAACATATTAGAGATGAAGATCAAGTTGGTAGCCAAAGGTTTTAAGTGGGAAGTGGGCTAAGGGAGGATGGGTAGCAGTAATTAAAAACACAGTGTAGCAGAAGCAAAAAGAACAATGTAGTAGCAAAGGCACAATAATCTGGTAAACAGGTAATGCAGAGGCACTGCTTACTTTGGAAGTTCAGGAGAGGATCAAAGAGTTAATAGTTCAGAAACTGGGTATCAGTAAAGACTGACCAAGGAGCTATCCGAAGCTTCAGGTGGTCCAATCTGAAGGGCCACTTACAGGCACAGACTAGACTGTGGGTTTGAATCCTGACATAAAGAGTGTTACTTTCCAGAAAACCAGTGTAGATAAAGCCAATGAAAATCATTAGTGCTCAGCAGTTTGGAAGCTGAAACCACAACTGTTGGTGAGCCATTGCCTTGAGTCGGCAAGTATCAGTTTTGCTATTATATATTGTTCAACAATTGATAAAAGAGTCCCTTTATGAGCTTCAGCCAGAGCCTAAATGGTGTGAAGTCACAGAAAGTTTACTGCAGTACACAGTGAGAGCGTGATTCACAATAGAGTGTGCTGCCGGAAAATTCCCTTTCTTCAGTCACTTTGATTTGTCATACTAATGCAGTTTTCTAAATTACAATTGCTTAACTGTAGATAGCATATGGTCCATTCAGTTAGACTGGTCAGAAAGTCTCATGGATAACTTGCACACAATGCTATGATCATCTTTTGATATATGTTTGATACCACCTTCAATTCTGTTAGTCGTTAGCTTATTAAAAATAGAAATCAAGGTTGGTTGCAGATGGTCTGCATCAGAACTACTGACCATTTCTGGGCCATTGTGCCCTGTGTGCTTAGCATAGCAAAATGACCAATCTTTACTTGAAGACCAGGCTTTTTCTGACACTTTTTGTTCACAAGTTTGAATCAGTATTTTTTGCTAGAAAATTACTTATAACCCCCATATCTCCATAGCCACTTAAGTGATCACTTGTGTGATGCACATACCGTTTACATTTTGCTTTTGCGCACAAGTACAGAGGGATGGGGGCAATTTACATTTTTTTTTTACTTATTTATTTTCCTTTTTTTACATTTTTACACTTTAATTTTTTTTTTTTTGTATCGCTTTTTATTCCTATTACAAGGAATGTAAATATCATATAAGAAATAGGGATGAAAGGTCCTCTTTATGGAGAGATCTGGGGTCAAAAAGACCCAAAATCTCTCCTTTACCTTTAACAGAAAAGGATATAGAAAAAATAACAATCATTTTGATCTTTTCCTTAAAAAAAAAAAAAAAAAAAAAAAAAAAAGATTTACTTCCACCCTGGACTGGACATTGTTCCGATCCTCAAGGTCAAAGATCAAAGAGGATTTACTCTTTAAATGCCTCTGGGACCAGCCAGCTGCACCATCGGATCTTTTCTTGGGCAATCCAGCGGAAACGGTAAGCCCGAGAGACACCAGTGAGTGGTGGGAGAGGGAAATCCCCTCCAGAAGCTTCTGAAAGTGTTCCAGCAGCTTATAAGCTGGTATGAGAAAGCCAGCCGCTGGCTGTAAAAAAATTGATACCAGAGTTATGGCTGATTTTTTTAGCCATAACCCTAGTAAACCACTTCAAAGTTGCAACGTATACAGTATATACATACTGTGGTCTTGAAGTGGTTAACACATGCATTATCTGTAATAGTATGCTTTTTTTGTTTTAATTATTTAAAGTTTTGCAACAGATAACAATAAAACATTGACTGCATACAGTTGTTAAATGCACAATATAAGTGAGTGCAAGGCAAGTTTCCAAAAGTATCCGAAGAGGGGAACAGCAATGCATACAGAAACTGCATCAACAAAAAATAACCAATAGATATCATCAACCTATTTAGGTAGGACTAATTAAACTTACATATCAAATAGACTTTGGTATTTCTTACACAAAATGCTTTAGACTTTCTTAAAGTAGATCAAAACCCTAACTGGACAACATTTCGTTTGCAAAAGTACTTTGTATCATAAAAAATTGGTATGTTTTTCTCCTTAAATATTGTTTTCTTTTTCTTTTTTTTTTATATCTCAGTTCTACTTGATCTCCTGGAACCTCTTTCAGCCACTTCTGGTCTATATCCACTTGCTCCAAGATCATCTGCACCTTAGTGCTTAGGACTGACAGGGCAGTGACAGTGGGCTAGCGGCAGGCGCACATTTGGGAGAGAGGAGTCTCCCCCAGAATCAAGACGCGCCCTGAAGAAGGACCTTCAGTGGGAGGATAATTGGATGTTATTGTAATGAAATCTGCAGATTTAAAAAGCCTAAATTCAGCTGATTGAAATACCACCAAGGCTTATACAAGATTTTAGTGATTGGGCTTAGATCCACTTTAGGAATGCACACCTTGGGTTTAATATGGTTAGACCCATTGGTGTGCACAGGCTATTGCATTAGGGTGTGGACCCCAGAGCACAAACACACGTGCGTGTATATTAGCAGAGCACTGGACGGTGTCGGCAGAGCAGAGATTGGTGTCAGTAGCGCAGTGGATGGTGTCAGTAGTTTTTATTTTTTTATTATTTTATTGTATATTCATATTTTATTCACTTTTCCATTAGCATATACATTTCCAGATCATTACAACAGCGATCACATTTAACATTGCTTATAAATATTACATATATAAATGTAGCAATCACAAAAACCCCCTCCACCCCATCCCCTCAAAAAAAAAAAAAAAAAAAGGCATTCCCCTCTTATTCCATTCTCCATTATCCTCCCACCATTTCAGAAACCTTTCACTTATACTTTACATCTCCTTCACCCTGGCCCAGACCTCTAAGGTCTAGGTTACTTATACTCCTAGGTCATAACACCTATCTGCTCAACCATCCAACAACTTTATATAGTCTTTTCCGTTTTTTTGAACTTCATCAATTTTCCCCATATGTCCCAAAATTTCCTACAAGAATCCTCTGCTACCGATATCATTTCTTCCACGAATCTCCCCCAATGTACCTTAACCACCCAGTCACTCATATTCAGGGCCTCTGGGGATATACCGGTATCAGGCTTTTAGCTACATTCAAAAGATGAGGCACTAAATTATTTTTATAAACCACCACCTTTTTCTCTGTACTGTGAAACAAACAAGTCCAAGGTGGTTCCATCTGAATACAGTCTCCTGTAATCTGGTGGATTATCCTAGTGTTCCCTTCCCAAAAGTCTCATATCTTTGTGCACTCCCACCACAAATGCACAAATGTTCCAGGGGCTTTGCATCCCCTCCAACAAGTTTGGGATATCTCTGCACCCAACCTTTGCATCCTCAGCAGGGTAAGGTACCATCTAGCAAACAACATAAAGGACATCTCTGTTGTCCCTAAATCAACTGATGAATAACAGGCTAATCTCCAGATTTTTTTCCTCTTTTCATCATCTAAGGGAGACCCTAATTCTTGTTCCCATTTCTCTAACACATCTTTTTATTATTTTATTACAATTTTTTTGGAAGCCCCGTTGGGGGGCTTTGCTGAAATAGCAAGGGTCTAAACAGAGTGAAAGGAACTGGGGACATAGCTTCCTCAGTCCCATTTCTGCAGCCCCAATTGCATTGGACAGTGAATGCATGGGAAGTGCTCTCTGTTAAGTGGCTTTCTGTTTATTCACAAACTGAAGCATAGTAAATAGTTTACCATGTTTCAGTTAGGAATGAACACAGGAGCACTCACTGAGTTAATTCATTCATCCACCCCTTAAAATCCCCCGCAGCAGCGGGCAGGAGAGGATGGAAGCTGGCAGCACTGCAGGGGGGAGACAGGGGGTCACCAGAAAGTAGGGGGATTTGGCACCACACAGAATGATTAGGGTGTGCCCAGGAACATCCGGCACACCCTGTGTGGATGCCTATGATTAGACCAATACATTACCAAATGCTACAAAAAGGCATAGGAGGCTTGTACTGCATTTCTTACATAAATGTAAATTCAGTCATGAGTTAAATACAATTTTATAAGCACACGTAATAATATATGCACAGAAATCATTTCACAAAAACATATGAAACACAAACAGACACAAGTACACAAACACAAATGGATAATATTACACACAAATATTGCCAAAAGCAGACAGTAATGATTTGTTTGGATTTTAGGTTCTCATAATCTGAAACACTCTGATCAGATTTTGCTGATAAAAGGAATCTTGATTTAATGGCTCATATCACATGTTAAACTGAAGCCAGACAACACAGCATGGGAGCTGCCTGAAATATCATGTTTGTAGCTGGAATCATGCAAACTGTTTGTATAAACGAGATAAAATGTAGCCATAGGGCAAGAACAGAAAGTGACATGCAATTATAATTAAACTAAAGTATTTGTGCTCATATGATAATGATATGATTAATAAATAATAAAATGCTTTGCTTGTAGCCTTACACCCATGTTATCTGTAGTATTTTGTTTAAACAAAAGGTAAATCCCTACTAAAGATGCCCACCTTACAGTGATATGGAGGAATCTCCATTGCTCATAATTTTCCTATTTGTATAGAACCAAAATCTCAGACTCAGAGTGATCCTAAAGCTGGCGATATCCTGCTGCTACACTGTTCGGGTATTCAACAGCCCCGGGTCCTGCCAGCTTCTGAAAACAATAGCTGGCCAGAGGAGCATGACTGGAGGACTCTATTAGAAATTTTTGTGTGTGGCTAGCTAGAGACATGCCATCACTTGAAAACAGAATGACTATTTGCGCACAGGCTGAATAAATAAATATTAAGCTAATTAAGATATCTGCAAAAAATAAGACATGTATAGGGTGCATAACATCTAATATAATGAACTCTTGGCCAAACCTGTTTCTCTGAAGATGACTCAATGGGGTTGATTTAAATGGCAAATAGGCTGCTCACTGTGCAGTGGAAAATTACGTTACCTTAGTGAATTTGGTAAAAAAGTCACTTTGCACAGAATACCTAATCATGTGCAAGGAAAAAAAAAAAAAAACTTTTGATTGCACGTGATTGGATGTAAGATATCAGCACAGCTTCACCTAATTCACTAAGCAAAGTTAAAAATCCCTTGAAAAGTGAAAAGCCTCTTTGCTTTTGGAAAATCAACCCCAAAGTCTCTAAAATTATCTCCATACTGCTCCTTACTACTCCCTTAGAGCATGGGAAGTTGGCTGTTTTCTTCATCCTCAAATTTATTTTTATAGTTACTACTATATGCTTGCACCTGTAATTCCTTAACCCCTTCCCGCCTAAGGGTAAAAGAAATGTCTGTGGTGACGAAACGCGTCAGTGTGGGCCAACGAGAGTGACGTGACCACACCAGCCAGGACCCTGAAGTTAGACACACAATGGGAGGAAGGAATCAGGATGCCTGTATTTTGATGCCATACATTGCTCTTTTGATATATTAATTTGATTTTAACCAGTTACTACACCATGAGAGCCCTTTTGCTTTTTACTTGATCTCAATTAATTCCATTTGAGTGCCTATATGGATAGCTGATGTCAAGAGGTCTGATGATTACCCACCACTTGGAGTATAGACAAAGCTCGTCTGACCATCTGTTATAGGTGATCAAACATTCTGGTAAGGTGCATTTATTGATTAGAGCATGTTTGTGTGGTGGAGGTTCTTTCACTGGCAGAGAAGCTGCTTTTAAAGATCTGTGTTCACTGGCAGAGAAGTTGCTTTTGAAGATCTGTTACTGAATTGCTGGAAATTACTTAAACCTAATTTTCACCTTCACATGAACCTATGACATATATGAACTTTATGTATAAAACCTTTCACGTATTTTTTTTACTTTTGTAGGGGTTATTTTTTTCCTTAAGATGTACAAATTTATTTTTCACTTTTTATTCTTTATTTGATATACTACTAACCATTCCTGTTTTATTTATTCACATATCTTTTCTTTGAGTGCTACACTTTTTTATGAATTAAAACAAATGTTAATGCCTAAGCACAATTTTGCAACTTTGACATGTGTTAGTAAAACCATACATATCATCACAACTACTTTGTGTATCCAGGTGGATTATACCTTGTTTTTTTCAGGAGAAATTGGTCTTTCTATTGGTGGTAAATTGTAACAAATATATCCAGATTTTTTTTGTTTTATTATTAAAGAAATACTAACCCAAAATAGTAAAAAAAAACAAAAAAAAAATTTTTTTTTAAATTATGCTGTACATTACTTGCTATTACCATAATTTACCAACAAAGAGCAACCCAAAATAAATTCTCCTGCTCCTCACGATCACAGTACTACATATGTGTATGTTAGATGTATGTTAGATGTTGTTTGTACCCGTAGTAGGGCCCAGAGACAATGGTGAGAATTTGCACTTTTTTTTATCCTGCCAAAAACACACTGACACTGATTCGAATTAAAAAAAAAATAAATTAAATTATACTCAAAATATGCTGACCTTGATCTTTGACCCCGACATTGACCCTAACACGAACCCTGGCAAACCTTTATCTTGTTATTTTTTTTTTTTAATCTTCATTTAATATTTTTTTTCCACATACTCGTTTGTGTATATCCTCCTCGCCTGCAAGACAAGAAAGATCCAATGTATCTTCCTCTTTATTCAGAAGATGAAGTGAACACAGAGGCGGACTCACAGTAACTGATCACTTGGATAGCCTATCAGAGGCTATCAAAGTGATCAGGTGACCCAGAACCGGGAGTCCTGATTGTTAGTATAAGACCAAGGCTTTTGGTGAGAGCCCAGTCTCTGTGATGGGAGCCCCCTGAGCGGCATGCTCCCTGCACAAAGAGAGATACGTATATATGTGGCCTCGTGGAAAAATACCCACTTCCGTGAGGCCGCATATGAGCTTACGGTTGGCGGGAAGTTGCTAAACAACTTAAGCCCTATCTTTAGTTCTTGTCACTAGCTTGCTTAGTCTAAAACAATGGTCTGTTTTTGTGAGAAGGGTGATCATCTTTATAGTACATTAATTATTTCCATGCAATATATTCATCAGACCAACTTTGCTATGACTTTAGATGGGGATTTAGTGTCCTTAACAAACCTCTTTGGTTACTATATTTCTCCTTAAGGGAGATGAGAGAATCTCATTGTAGCCATCACATACAATAAATCCCTGGCAATGTGATGGATCTCATTCCTCACTACATACACAATTTTCTGCTATGGTGGTCCTCATCTGTCAGGGAAAGCTGCAGTCTGTCTTCTAGGAAAAATTTAGTGCCATGGTTTTAAAGATTCCTACTACAGAGATGGAGCAATTTGCAGAACACTCCCTAACTCCTAAAGAGAGCAGAGGACCAGAAGTCCGCATTAAACATGTCACTGCTGAGTTGCTTCAGTGCAGGAATGACCATTTAATTATGGAAAAAACATGAGGCATTTCCCATTAAATCCTTTGATCCACAAATAGAGGCAAAGAACAAACCTCGCAGCAACACGGATGAAAAACAAATTTGTAAACACAGCAGGGACTTTGCTAGCATGCTTTCCTGGATTTAATTTCTCTGTACTGTAGTAATGATACATGCAGTAATTCACCCCATACATTGGACTACAGGAATCATTTAACTATTCAGCTAGTATTTAGAATTCCTGATCTTGAGGGGTGAAACAAGAGCAGTAACATGTAGGATGAGAAGCTAGAATAGTGAATTATACACTACCTTTCCTCAATTTTTAGGACCTAATCTCAGCTTCTATGTATTCCATCTGTATTTACACTCACCGGCCACTTTTTTAGGTACACTTGTTCAATTTTTTTTGTAACACAAATTGCTAATCAGCCAATCACATGACAGCAATTCAATGCATTTAGGCATCTAGATGTGGTGAAGACGGCTTGCTGAAGTTCAAACCGAGCATAGAATAGGGAAGAAAGGGGATTTAAGTGACTTTGAACGTGGCATGATTGTTGGTGACAGACGGGAGGGTCTGAGTAGTTCATAAACTGCTGATCTACTGGGATTTTCACACACGACAGCCTCTAAGGTTTACAGAGAATGGTCCGAAAAAGAGAAAATATCCAGTGAGCAGCAGTTGTGTGGTGTCTTGTTGATATCAGAGGATAATGGGCAGACTGGTTTGCGATGATAAAAAGGCAAAAGTAACTCAAATACCCACTCATTACGACCAAGGTATGCAGAATACCATCTTTGCAAGCACAACACATTGAACCTTGAAGCAGATAGGCTGCAGAAGACCATTCCTTGTGCCACTCCTGTCAGCTAAGAACAGGAAACTGAGGCTACAATTAGCACAGGCTCACCAAATTTGGATAATAGAAGGTTGGGAAAACATTGCCTGGTCTGATGAGTCTTCATTTCATCTGCGACATTTAGGTGGTAGGGTCAGATTTTGGCATAAACAACATAAAGCATGGATCCATCCTGCCTTGTATCAAAGGTTTAGGCTGGTGCTGGTGGTGTAATGGTGTGGGGGATATTTTCTTGGCACACTTTGGGCCCCTTAGTACCAATTGAGCATTGTTTAAACGCCATGGCCTTTAGTATTGTTGCTGACCATGTCCATCCCTTTATGACTTCAGTGTACCCATCTTCTGATTCTGATGCTACTTCCAGTAGGATAATGCACCATGTCACAAAGCTCAAATCATCTCAAACTTGTTTCTTGAACATGACAATGAGTTTGCTGGACTCCAAGACACACTCACCAGATCTCAATTCAATAGAGCACTTTTGGGATGTGGTGGAATAGGCGGTTCGCATCATGGTTGTGCAGCCGACAAATCTGCAGCAACTACGTGATGTTATCATGTCAATATGGACCAAAATCTCAGAGGAATGTTTCCAACACCTTGTTAAATCTATGCCATGAAGAATTAAGGCAGTTCTGGGGGTCCAACCCAGTACTAGCAAGGTGTTTTTAACCACTTGCCGACTGCCGCACGACTATTTACGTCGGCAGTCAGCCCCTCACAGGCAAAGCGACGTAGGGCTACGTCGCTAGCCTGTAAGGGTTTTGGGAGCGAGCGCGCGCCGCCGGATGCACGCTCCCGCTCGGTCACGGACCCCCCCGCGCATGTGCTCGGCGGACCCGATGTCCGCCGAGCACTCGCGATCGTCCATGACAGCGGGAGAAAGGCAGGCGGCTAGTGTAAACAAAGCCGCCTGTCTACCCTGTGTAAGAATGGTGATCAAACGGTTCTACTATGTAGGACCGTTGATCACTGTTCTTACACATCAAGCCACAGCCAATCACAGTTAGAAACACGCCCCTAGGGACACACTTAAACCCTCCCTCTCCAAAAAAGTTAACCCCTTCACTGCCAGTGTCATTTTTACAGTAACAGTGCATATGTATAGCACTGATTACTGTAGTAATGTCACTGGTAACCCCAAAAGTGTCAAAAATGTCAGTCAAGGGTCCGATCTGTCCGCCGCAATGTCGAAGTCCCGAAAAAATCGCAGATCGCCGCCAAAAAAACAACAAAAATGACAAAAATCTTTCCCTTTGTTAGTAAACGCAATAACTTTTGCGCAAGCCAATCAAAATACGCTTTTTGCGATTTTTTTTACCAAAAATTGGCCTAAAATGTTAAAAAATTTTGATTTTTACTTTTTTTTTGGGGGAATTTCATATAAAAAAAATGTGAAAAATATTATTATTTTTGCAAAATTGACGCTCTTTTTTTGTTTATAGTGCATGATCAAAAAATCGCACAGGTGATCAAATACCACCAAAAGAAAGCTCTGCTTGTGGGAAAAAAAGGACGCCAAATTTGTTTAGGTACAGCTTTGCACGATGCGCAATTGTCTGTTAAAGTCACGCAGTGCCGAATCGCAAAATAGGCCCTAGTCAGGAAGGGGGTAAAATCTTCCGGGGCTTAAGTGGTTAATAAAGTGGCCAGTAAGTGTATATGGGACATCACAGTAGAAAGAAGAATCTGCTACAATTCTTGAAAGTGGACTCAACCAAGGAAATAAAGTTGACACACCATTGTTTTCTTGGCCAACCTGGTACTTTTTTATTTGTGGGGAAAAATAGAGTCACGCTGTAAGGTGCATGCCTGAGTAACAGAAAAGCCACTGTAGTAGCTAGACATGGGGTTAGGTACATATTTTATATATATATATATATATATATATATATATATATATATATATACATATATAGCTTAAGCTAAAATAGGAAAAGTACTTTGGTTAAGTGCTTCCAAGGAAGCCATTCCCTTCACTAATATATGTTAAGAATGAATAATGCAAAGGGTCAGCATTTATCATATCTATCATATCATTATTGTACTGGAATTATAACAGTAGCTTCCGACTCATCAGTCATGGATATGTTTTAATGGATCCAAGCACTTTTAGGTAAGCTGGGTTATCTTGTTTTCTCAAGTGGCGCCCACAGTAAGCGTATCATTGATGTCCCGTTTCCATAACTTACTAACTAACTATAAGTTTTAGTTTATGTGACAGTGTCATACTGCAAAATATATTTAAAATAGTTTCTTGCATCTATAAGACATGGGTTATTTGTTTTGTGTAACTTCTCAAAAAAAATCTATTAAATAAATCTATTACAGTGGAAAATAGGAGATTTATGTTTATAGAAGAAACAGGAGTCCATACAAAATGTGTTTCTGATGGCAGCAATAGCTACATTATAGTCAAAAACCTATCCCTTTTTTGGTTACAGGTCATGAGGGTGATCTGACTTGCGGCTGTTCCTGTGGAGAAATGACAAGCTGGAACATTCTGAACATCTCTATTTACTTTTTCTTTGCAGATGCCTAATAATGATTCTGGGTAGTACAAAACATCTCAGGCCTAATTACTACCAGAGAGGAGGCGCCATCCAGACACAAATTCCACAGCTTAATTCACATCAGATCCTTTAAAACACATAATGAGATTAAGGTGGATGGATGAATATCACTGAAACTATGAACGTGAAAAAAAAAAAATAAATATATATATATATATATATATATATAGATATATATATATATATATATATATATATATATATAGATATATATATAGATATAGATATATAAAGAAAAAGCAACAGCACACAACAAAATAATTGAAAGGGTAGATATAAAATCACAAAATAAAAACATCAAAAAGTGCACAAATTAGCTAATATAGTAAAACGTGTTAAAGAAGAATGGAAAAACGATGTGCAACATTAAAACTGGCTACAGCTTTCTAAATTAGGAAAATTAATTTGGGGGGAAAAAAATCAAACACAATAAAAAAAAGACAAAGTGTTTACATTTTGCTAAATATAGTTTTTGTTCGTATTCTGGTTCAACTTTGCTTTGAGACCAAAACAACCAATTTTAAATAATTCTTGGAAATGAAATAATACTTAGCTAATTTATTTTAATTTCCTGGGGTTCTGACAAACATTGTAAAAAAAAATATTTTCATGTAAAATGTAAACTAAACTCTATCCCTTTTTTATTTTGTAGCAAAGAGACATTCCAAATTTGTAAGGGTACAGCTGATCCGTGGCAGGCAAATCAAGCTAATCCCAGTTCCTGTTTGTGAACATACTGAGCCATCTATACTGTGGGAGTTTGTAGAAATGGACAGAATCTTAATACAAATCATTGTTATTTACTGCACAAAATATAATATTACCATATTAATGTCCAAGTGAATTTATAGAACTAAAACAAAAAAGTCAAACATAAATTTAAAAGTAATTGGATCTTTTATCCAGGGTGTACATGACCTGCCAGTTTCTGTATAAGAGATGTCACCACAGTGTAGATCACTATGCTTATGATATGTCATCACATTTAAATAAAATAACTGCAGCCCTTGCAATTTCCTCTCTAAGTTGTAAAGTACAATGAAAGCAGTAAAATAGTAATAGGGCATGCAGAAGTCACAGCCACAAACAGGACTATACTGTAACTTTCCACATTGCAATTTTATATTGGCTTCCAATACTTGTCTTTTGGAGCATCAGTCAGTATTTGTACAAAAAAAAAAAATGGTTTCCCTAATAATGCTGATTTGCATATATTAACTGCTACACCACCAACAGATGCCAATATCGAACTTGATTTTGTACAGCTTTGTACAATTATGCTTCGTTTCCACTGAGCGGTACGGTTTGGTTCGGTTTGGTACGGTACGCAATTTTTGCCATTTCCATTGTCAAAAGTTGTGAATGGTACCCTAATTCCGAACTGTACCGTACCACTTTTTTGGGACCCTTTTGTTGGGGTACCAAGCCCATTAGTACAATACCAACAGGGTGGAGCTACAATGTTGAGGTACTGTTGGTGGTGGAAACACAAGCCTGATCAAGATGTACCATTCCCAACCGTACTGAACTGTACCGTACTGTACCGCTGAGTGGAAACAAGGCATAATTCTACATACCTGGTAGTACTGCTGATTCATGGTGAAGCCCCCAAAGAAAACAATACTTGATGACAACATGCATAATATAGGTTACTGGTAGTGTGGCTTCTACAACACATTTATTCAAGTCCTCGTTACCTTATCTGCCATAGTCTTCATATTTT
Organism: Pelophylax lessonae; assembly: GCF_965119305.1. NCBI lineage: Eukaryota > Metazoa > Chordata > Amphibia > Anura > Ranidae > Pelophylax > Pelophylax lessonae. The sequence continues at coordinate 553,856,560 of NC_138768.1, read as the reverse complement.
TATGGGCATCTACAAAGTTAAAGAAACTCTGTCACTAGTCTTAAAAGTTTATAACAGTGGCATTTCCTGCAAAGCAAAAACCTAAAGTAGAACTATAGGCAAAACTTTTTTTTTTTTTCATTTTAGATAGAATAAAGGAGGGTTATAACCCCTGTCAGATTTTTTTTTGTTCAATGCCTGTGTCCCATTGCAGAGATATACCATCACTTCTTGTCTAAAAGCCAAACAGGAAGTGAAATTAAATCCCTTCAAAGTAAGGGAATTCCTTGGGGACCTCCAGGTTACCAGAACTAGTGTCCCTTCGGAAGATTTCACCCTCTATTACTTTTCAGGGGACAACCCAAAATGTGGGACTTTCTTTTACTTTGACTTTCAATTATAATGGTAAACAGGACAAAGAGAGAGAGAGTGAATCTCCTTAACCATTTTCCGACCAGTCACCATAGTTATACAGCAGCAGATCAGCTCTGTTAGGTAAAACCATGTACCTGTACGTTGTTTCTTGTAGCAGTTAGAGGGGGAGCCAATAAGCGGGTCCGGCAGACACGATGTCCGCCGGGCACCCGCGATCGCTCCCCGTGGAGACAGAACGGCGGTCTGCCGAAGTAAACATGGCAGACCGCTGTTCTGTCAGTGATAAACACAGGGATCCTGTGTTCCTCTTATTTAGGAACACAGATCTCTGTGTTCATCCAGTGAGTACATCCCTCACACAGTTAGAAAGCATCCCCTAGGCACACATTTAACCCTTTGATCGCCCTAGTGTTAACCCCTTCCCTGCCAGTGTCATTAGTTTTTAACGCATACTGTTAGACAGGTTAATTTGGCTGGTTGCTGGCTGGTTGGTAAGTAGTGACTGGAAATCCCTTTGCTTTTTTGATTTGCGTTTGCCCTTCTAATGCTCCTTACTATTAAGACCAGTTATAGGTGGGGGAGGTGATATATAACGTTTATATTGGTCAGGCAACGCACTGACACCTTTGCTGCCATTGTGCTATGTGCTGGGCGTTCAGTGTGACCCTGCGCCTTTAAGGAGGGGTGGGCTCCCTCCAATCACCTGTCCTCCATCTATCTCATCAGAATGCATGTGCTCCCATTGTGGAGACTCTTTAAAGGTAGAGTTAGGGACTGCAGGTATCAGGGTGCCTTGTCGCGGCCTGCAGCTTACGCATGTATTTGCAAATGTGTGCAACTAAACCCCTGTTTTTAACGCATACTGTTAGACAGGTTAATTTGGCTGTTTGCTGGCTGGTTGGTAAGTAGTGACTGGAAATCCCCTTGCTTTTTTGATCATTAGTACAGTAACAGTGCATATTTTTAGCGCTGATTATTGTAGTAATATCACTGGTCCCCTCAAAAGTGTCTGATATGTCCGCCGCAATGTCGCAGTCCCGCTAAAAATCGCTGATCATCGCCATTACTAGTAAAAAAATAAATAAAAATGAATCTAATGAATCTAGATTTATGAATCAAAAATCTTTCCCCTAGTTTTTAGACGCAATAACTTTTGAACAAACCCATCAATATACACCTATTTGGATTTTTTTTACCAAAAATATTTAGCAAAATACATATTGGCCTAAATTGATGAAAAAAATATATTTTTTTATTTTTTTTATTGGGAATGTTTTATAGCAGAAAGTAAAAAATATATATATATTTTTTTTCAGAATTGTTACTCTTTTTTTGTTTATAGCGCAAAAAATAAAAACCGCAGAGGTGATCAAATAGCACCAAAAGAAAGCTCTATTTATGGGACATCAATTTTATTTGGGTAAAGCATCGCACGACCGCACAATTGTCAGGTAAATTAATCCAATGCCGTATCAGAAAAAATGGCCTGGTCATTAAGGGGGTAAAACCTTCCTGCCCATAAGTGGTTAAGGGGGACACAGACAGCAATAAAAAATTAAAGGTGTTCTAATCCCTCTCCACTCTGTTCAAAGCTTTAAACAAAAGTTGTGCCTTTAGTTATACTTTAATGCTCATCTGTCCCACTGCCTGAGCAACTAAACCCCCGTGCATTAAAAAGATAAAAAGATCTTCCACATTCAACACTTCTGGGATTCTAGAGTCGCTACTGTACTTTGTGGCTCTATCTGTTGACCTCTATGTTGTTGCAGGACATATGTTGGTGGAAGAAAACAAAAAACACAGCCAGGGACCAGGTATCCAACATACCTGGAAGTGTGGCAGATGATAAAGTTCTTTCAGCAACAATACCTATTCAAAGCAGAAGAGAGTATTAGGTGCTTGCTTTGAAAAAAACATCCATCTGAAGCCACCATTCATCTTTTAAAACTATAGACAGTGTCACTTTAAATGACAAATCTTAATATATTGGGCACACAATTTTGATACGGTATTTGTATTTTAGACTTCTTGCCAGAAGAAGTTCTTGCCAGAGCTGCAATTGCACAACTCAGAATTTACATCAGGGCATAATATGAAAGTACAAAAGCATTCCTTGTCAAAGAAAATTAAATTTGAAATCGTCTCATTGCCCAGCATCATCTAGAATGGAGCACGTTCATTATTAACAACTTGGTACTTTGTTTAAAGCGGAGTTGCGGCCACAAAATCGGCATAATCGATTTTATGGTCATCCGCTTGCTTTTCTTCACCTGAAAAGGAAATGGATAGTTAGGATTTTTTTTTTACTTACCTTGTTATTGTAGAAAGAAATTCTCACCTTTCTTCCACTTCCTCCCTCAGCGGCAGCGGCCCGCACCGTCACTTCCGGTTTGCAATGATTCCTGGGAGCTGAACGTCATCGCTCCCAGGAATCAATGCGACGGCACCGGCCCTGCTCGTCACTTCCGGTGCGGAAGTGACGAGAGGGGCCGGTGCAGGCGCATTCTGGGAGAAGAAGACACGGAAGAGGACACAGAAGAGGATTGCGCTGGCTTCAGCTGCCCACAACAGAGATGGCAACGCTGGAGAAGAAATTTTAAAAGTGAGTATTTCTTCTTGCAGGTAAGTGTGAACCGGGAACGATCAGAGGCTAGCCATTGTGGAATGTACTAGCCCTGACTGTCCCGGGGGTATACTCATTGAATTTTTTTGTAGGCGGAACTCCGTTTTAAGTAATATAGCCAGAACAATTTTTCAGCATGAGCACAACCTTGTCCCCAAAGCACCTAATCTCGTATAAGCAGGACAACAGAACAGGGTACCAGGTAAGTATAAGTAAAAAACAATAATAGTTTATTCCATATCCACTTACATTTAAATATCCTGTGTACAGCATGCAAAACTAATGTGATGTGCAGATAAACAGGCACCAATCTCTGTGAAGTAAAGGACAAGTGCAGGACACAAGCTTGGACCCGCCGCAGAAAAGGATAACCATCGATGGCGTCACTAGCTCTCACACGCACTGCTGACAGGAGGTCAGACAGGCAAGCTAAGGTGAGAACAGGCTGTGACGTGTTTCTGAGACCCCACCTCCTTCATCAGGCTGGAGCGTATCTAGCTCCCATAGCCACTCCTTTTTTTTGGACATAAATGGTTCCCTAATAGCGCCAGAAATAATTGCTATCCATGGCCATTTCTGGGCCTTCTATTATATTATCTATTTGTTCATGTCTCATCTTCCCAAACTTGTGTAATGCCGACTCTGCTCCTTTTAGGCCATCTTTCTGTATAATGTTGGTGTATAGTTTACTTCAATAGTAACTAATAGGTCTCCAACCTTCACATTCATATTTTTTAAATCTGATATGAATTATATGCTATCTCTCTGGTATGACTCCTTCTGGTACCACAGGTTGCAGGTACTGGTCCAGATATTCCCCTAGTCTAGCAAATAGGAAATTAATTCCACTTATAATGTTTTTTTTTTCTTGATTTTTGTGTACTTTTGGAACATAATAAGGTGAGATGGGTGCGCTGATAAATAAACGTGAAGCTGCTACCAAAGGTCCAAATACCTGATTTGGAAAATAATTATAGAATAGTGGTGGTCTGGTGCGCTAAACAAATCTTGTGCTAAATAACATAAGTGATTACAATATAGTGTAAAGCAATCATAAAAATAAGTAAATAATCAAATTGATCAAATACAAAAGTGAAATACCCTTAAAAAGGGTGTGGATTCAACAAATAAAATTCACAATGTGTTGTCCATGCTTTTAAATACAAATAAAAGTCTGTGTAATAACTCCAGTGCTAAATAAGTCCAAAAAATTAAGGTCCAATAAAGTGTAAGGCGACACACATAGGGTTCCCACCACCTTCAGGATTGGCTTCTTATCAGCAGATAGAGATTGATTGGTGGAATATATTTTACACCTTAAAGTGACAGCGCCCGATACCGTGAAGGAAAGGTTACACACCTATACACCCTTGATACTGGAAACAGATTCAGTAGCCTCTTACCAGATATGAATGTATACCAGCGTGTGTAAACACCTGTTGCAGGCTTTTATCGCACCACGTTTATAAGGGATGCCGGGATCTCCCCCTGATGTTTCTTATAGCTTCTCTCCTCTTCTTGTAGGGTACTACATCCACCCCAAACCAAACTGAGTCATGTCCCCAATGACTCCGAGGCAGCCGCCTCCTATCAAAAACTTCAGCCAAAAACTCAAGAGTATCCCACAAACTCCTTGCATGGGAGAAGTTTGCTAGCTGCAGATTCTTCTACTAAAACTGCAATGAACTATATTAAATAACTGGTGTCTTCGCTGCTTCCTTTGTCAAGTATTTTGCCTCTTTTTTACTTAGTATGCCCATTTCTTTCCCTTTTGTGATATAGGCTTTCAATTTCTTTTCATTTTTCTTTTTTGGGTTACTCTTCAATTATTTGTAAGTTTCTTCCTTGCTTAGTAGATTTTTAATTTCTTCCTCATCATCGTTCTTATTTAGGATGACTAGTCCTCCTCCTTTGTCTGCTAGGTGGATTACCATGTGACAATAAAGATTATGAGAAACAAGCAGATGTTTTAATACGAAGGTTTAAAGAAAAAGGATATAAAAGAAAGGAATTAGAAGTACTAAAGATGAAGGTCAAAGACATGAACAGAGAGACACTCCTTGAAAATAAACAGAAGAAAACTGTAAATAACACAGAGTGGCCTTTCTCACGGGTTTTAATAGACAGTATAAGGATATGGAAAACACAGTGAAGAAACACTGGTCTATCCTTAAATCTGACAAAATATTGAAGAAAAGACTCCCACAACATCCCAAATTTATTTAAAGAAAAGCTCCAACACTCAGGACGAAACTGGTGCATAATGCGCTGGATCCATCAAAACAGGCCAGGCTTTTTCCTAACCTTAAAGGTTTCTTTAGGTGCTAAAAGTGTCTTCCATGTAGAGTTAGCAAAAAACAACCAAACAGAATAGATTCCTTTATAGCCTCAGTCACAGGTAGACAGCATAAGATAAAAGAAATGATAACTTGCACAAGTACTCATGTCACATATGTAATAGAATGCCCATGTTGGCTACAATATGTAGGGAGGATCACAAGACCCCTTTTTGTGAGGATAAGAGAACATATCAATAACATAAAAAGGGCTTCACGAAACATAGCCTGTCCAGACACTTTAGACAGGCACATGGAAGGGACCTATCAGTGATGACATTTTATGGTATTGATGTGGTAAAAGAACACTGGAGAGGGGACAACAAGAAGGTTAAGGTCTCACAGATTAAAAACAAATGGATTTTTTAGTTAAATTCTCTCTAGCCAGAGGGCCTTAACATTGACATCAACCTTACCTGTTTCATAACAAATGAATGAATCTCCTCTAAACTGTAGGTATATGAGCCCTACTTACATTCTGTACAGACTCCTTACATCCCCTTATGGGAATAAATATATATACACTGTATATATAAGTATATATTTTATTTAAGTCTCTTTATAGAAGTTTACAACGTATAGATCCTGTTACAAAAGTCTTTTTAAATACTAATACTTCCTGGTCCTTTTGGTAATACTTTGTATTTAGATGTTTTACTGTATTCATAATATGCATTTTCAAAACAGGAGGTAACATAACACCCCCTGCATATTATCAAATTGTGATCCCAAACATGGAGCTAAAGATACACACTTAGGCCAATTAAGTAAATATGATGCAGGCCAAGTATACACCTATGGAGGCTAGCTGCTCTGCCGCTGGATAGGGGGGAAGACTGCGGTCGGCTACATTTGCATTTGTATTGGATATGGGGTTACCAGGAAACATTGGAAAACATCTGTGCTATTATTTAATTTAAAATGGCCACGGATCATGTGACTGGGGGTTGCTAGGATACCTTACCTGATATAAACTGGTGAGTGGAGCAAGATGGCGCCGTTCCTGATGACGTCAGAGTGATGAAACATGTAAGGCAGAGCCTAGGGTCATTGCGACACTTCCGGCTTGGGTCCGTGGAGTGCATCGTGTCCTGGACTTCGTGGTATTTTGACTCGAGCGATTATTATTTCATTAAATGTAAGTGCAATCCTAAATTTTATCATTTGTAGCACCTGCCCTTTAAGCATTTTTGCACGTTTTTTATCAATGTTGCTCAATTATTGATATTTTGCACTTTAGTCTTTTTTGCATATAATAATTTTTGCATATGTCTCGCATTGCTGATTTATTCTGTGGGTTTTGGAATCATTGATACCCCTAAGGATGCATTCGTTTTCATTGCACACAGAGTAGCGGCACAACCCATCCTCTATATATACATTTTTCAACAGGCACTACCTAGGTAGCAGTCTAATTGGGGGCAGCAGCTCACTACACTTTTTTAGAATATTACTACATTATCCATAGCGCGGATTACATTAATTTAACATTTCTCACTTGTCTTCTCCTTTATGCACATGAAGTTATGCCCTTCGATCAACCCTTCATTTTATATATTAGCAGCAAGCATACACCAATCACTGAGGGGTTTCTGCTTTTATGGCCATGAGCATCATGGTAGGCACTTTTGCTATGGGACTAAAAGTAATAAATCCCCAAGGTAGACAAGCATTTATTCATCATAATATAGGTAACATTTCTTAACTTTTAGATACTAGTCTTATTATTTATAATATAGGTTCAGGAAGCTGTTTTTGTACTCTTCCCTCTCCTTCTATCACTAAGGCCATTCAGCTGATCCTCCATGCTCTAGTATAGTGTGTACATTAGAGTTGGTAGATGTTTATAGATATATGGAAATTTTATATGTCTTTTAGAGTGTACTCAAATCAATTATTTTCATTTTATTATATCTGTACTACAGACATGGAATTAAGGTTTGATAGCCAGAGTGTCTAAAGTGAAACATATTTCATGCTCAATCTCAGACCACATTAGCAATCTTTGATGAGTGGTGAACCCCCCGCCCCCCCAGTGAGCACACTTTTACTTGGTTTTGCTCAATATGTCAACTGAAAAACAAAAGCCTATTTTTTTAATAGTAATAAATGTTTGGCCAAACAAGTATATGGTGTTAGTTGTAGTATTCGGATGATGTATGCTATCCAGAGAAATTTTATAGTTTAATAAGATATCAGAGGACCAGCAGCTCAGTTTCAGGAACTTATGCTTGCTAAATTTTAATTTTTTTAAATACTTCAGTGATGATTTTAAAATGTAGTCTAGCAACTGTTAAATTAATAAAGTAATTAATTTTTTAACCTGGCAAATTTGTATGAAAGTTTACAAAACTACTACTATTTATATATTGTGAAATTAGGTCCAAATCTCTCATATCTTGTGATTAGAAAACTAAGGTGGAGACTATCTTTCAATGCACAAAAATGTCAGGTACTTTTAGAACATACTACAGAAAGCTCATCATTTACAGGTTATTCAGAACTTTTTTTTCCAGCAGTCTTCAGGCCGGTTCAGTGATGTTACCGATCCTTCATCCTACCTAAATGCTGCACAGTCCAGGTACACTGTGAGTCCAAGCTGTATGATGACACCTCCATGACAGCCTGGGCCTACAGAAAGTGGATTGAATATTACCACTAACCATTCAACTGGGAGACAAGATAGGTTTTTTTAATATAGCCAGAACAATTTTTCAGCATGAGCACAACCTTGTCCCCAAAGCACCTAATCTCGTATAAGCAGGACAACAGAACAGGGTACCAGGTAAGTATAAGTAAAAAACAATAATAGTTTATTCCATATCCACTTACATTTAAATATCCTGTGTACAGCATGCAAAACTAATGTGATGTGCAGATAAACAGGCACCAATCTCTGTGAAGTAAAGGACAAGTGCAGGACACAAGCTTGGACCCGCCGCAGAAAAGGATAACCATCGATGGCGTCACTAGCTCTCACACGCACTGCTGACAGGAGGTCAGACAGGCAAGCTAAGGTGAGAACAGGCTGTGACGTGTTTCTGAGACCCCACCTCCTTCATCAGGCTGGAGCGTATCTAGCTCCCATAGCCACTCCTTTTTTTTGGACATAAATGGTTCCCTAATAGCGCCAGAAATAATTGCTATCCATGGCCATTTCTGGGCCTTCTATTATATTATCTATTTGTTCATGTCTCATCTTCCCAAACTTGTGTAATGCCGACTCTGCTCCTTTTAGGCCATCTTTCTGTATAATGTTGGTGTATAGTTTACTTCAATAGTAACTAATAGGTCTCCAACCTTCACATTCATATTTTTTAAATCTGATATGAATTATATGCTATCTCTCTGGTATGACTCCTTCTGGTACCACAGGTTGCAGGTACTGGTCCAGATATTCCCCTAGTCTAGCAAATAGGAAATTAATTCCACTTATAATGTTTTTTTTTTCTTGATTTTTGTGTACTTTTGGAACATAATAAGGTGAGATGGGTGCGCTGATAAATAAACGTGAAGCTGCTACCAAAGGTCCAAATACCTGATTTGGAAAATAATTATAGAATAGTGGTGGTCTGGTGCGCTAAACAAATCTTGTGCTAAATAACATAAGTGATTACAATATAGTGTAAAGCAATCATAAAAATAAGTAAATAATCAAATTGATCAAATACAAAAGTGAAATACCCTTAAAAAGGGTGTGGATTCAACAAATAAAATTCACAATGTGTTGTCCATGCTTTTAAATACAAATAAAAGTCTGTGTAATAACTCCAGTGCTAAATAAGTCCAAAAAATTAAGGTCCAATAAAGTGTAAGGCGACACACATAGGGTTCCCACCACCTTCAGGATTGGCTTCTTATCAGCAGATAGAGATTGATTGGTGGAATATATTTTACACCTTAAAGTGACAGCGCCCCGATACCGTGAAGGAAAGGTTACACACCTATACACCCTTGATACTGGAAACAGATTCAGTAGCCTCTTACCAGATATGAATGTATACCAGCGTGTGTAAACACCTGTTGCAGGCTTTTATCGCACCACGTTTATAAGGGATGCCGGGATCTCCCCCTGATGTTTCTTATAGCTTCTCTCCTCTTCTTGTAGGGTACTACATCCACCCCAAACCAAACTGAGTCATGTCCCCAATGACTCCGAGGCAGCCGCCTCCTATCAAAAACTTCAGCCAAAAACTCAAGAGTATCCCACAAACTCCTTGCATGGGAGAAGTTTGCTAGCTGCAGATTCTTCTACTAAAACTGCAATGAACTATATTAAATAACTGGTGTCTTCGCTGCTTCCTTTGTCAAGTATTTTGCCTCTTTTTTACTTAGTATGCCCATTTCTTTCCCTTTTGTGATATAGGCTTTCAATTTCTTTTCATTTTTCTTTTTTGGGTTACTCTTCAATTATTTGTAAGTTTCTTCCTTGCTTAGTAGATTTTTAATTTCTTCCTCATCATCGTTCTTATTTAGGATGACTAGTCCTCCTCCTTTGTCTGCTAGGTGGATTACCATGTGACAATAAAGATTATGAGAAACAAGCAGATGTTTTAATACGAAGGTTTAAAGAAAAAGGATATAAAAGAAAGGAATTAGAAGTACTAAAGATGAAGGTCAAAGACATGAACAGAGAGACACTCCTTGAAAATAAACAGAAGAAAACTGTAAATAACACAGAGTGGCCTTTCTCACGGGTTTTAATAGACAGTATAAGGATATGGAAAACACAGTGAAGAAACACTGGTCTATCCTTAAATCTGACAAAATATTGAAGAAAAGACTCCCACAACATCCCAAATTTATTTAAAGAAAAGCTCCAACACTCAGGACGAAACTGGTGCATAATGCGCTGGATCCATCAAAACAGGCCAGGCTTTTTCCTAACCTAAAAGGTTTCTTTAGGTGCTAAAAGTGTCTTCCATGTAGAGTTAGCAAAAAACAACCAAACAGAATAGATTCCTTTATAGCCTCAGTCACAGGTAGACAGCATAAGATAAAAGAAATGATAACTTGCACAAGTACTCATGTCACATATGTAATAGAATGCCCATGTTGGCTACAATATGTAGGGAGGATCACAAGACCCCTTTTTGTGAGGATAAGAGAACATATCAATAACATAAAAAGGGCTTCACGAAACATAGCCTGTCCAGACACTTTAGACAGGCACATGGAAGGGACCTATCAGTGATGACATTTTATGGTATTGATGTGGTAAAAGAACACTGGAGAGGGGACAACAAGAAGGTTAAGGTCTCACAGATTAAAAACAAATGGATTTTTTAGTTAAATTCTCTCTAGCCAGAGGGCCTTAACATTGACATCAACCTTACCTGTTTCATAACAAATGAATGAATCTCCTCTAAACTGTAGGTATATGAGCCCTACTTACATTCTGTACAGACTCCTTACATCCCCTTATGGGAATAAATATATATACACTGTATATATAAGTATATATTTCATTTAAGTCTCTTTATAGAAGTTTACAACGTATAGATCCTGTTACAAAAGTCTTTTTAAATACTAATACTTCCTGGTCCTTTTGGTAATACTTTGTATTTAGATGTTTTACTGTATTCATAATATGCATTTTCAAAACAGGAGGTAACATAACACCCCCTGCATATTATCAAATTGTGATCCCAAACATGGAGCTAAAGATACACACTTAGGCCAATTAAGTAAATATGATGCAGGCCAAGTATACACCTATGGAGGCTAGCTGCTCTGCCGCTGGATAGGGGGGAAGACTGCGGTCGGCTACATTTGCATTTGTATTGGATATGGGGTTACCAGGAAACATTGGAAAACATCTGTGCTATTATTTAATTTAAAATGGCCACGGATCATGTGACTGGGGGTTGCTAGGATACCTTACCTGATATAAACTGGTGAGTGGAGCAAGATGGCGCCGTTCCTGATGACGTCAGAGTGATGAAACATGTAAGGCAGAGCCTAGGGTCATTGCGACACTTCCGGCTTGGGTCCGTGGAGTGCATCGTGTCCTGGACTTCGTGGTATTTTGACTCGAGCGATTATTATTTCATTAAATGTAAGTGCAATCCTAAATTTTATCATTTGTAGCACCTGCCCTTTAAGCATTTTTGCACGTTTTTTATCAATGTTGCTCAATTATTGATATTTTGCACTTTAGTCTTTTTTGCATATAATAATTTTTGCATATGTCTCGCATTGCTGATTTATTCTGTGGGTTTTGGAATCATTGATACCCCTAAGGATGCATTCGTTTTCATTGCACACAGAGTAGCGGCACAACCCATCCTCTATATATACATTTTTCAACAGGCACTACCTAGGTAGCAGTCTAATTGGGGGCAGCAGCTCACTACACTTTTTTAGAATATTACTACATTATCCATAGCGCGGATTACATTAATTTAACATTTCTCACTTGTCTTCTCCTTTATGCACATGAAGTTATGCCCTTCGATCAACCCTTCATTTTATATATTAGCAGCAAGCATACACCAATCACTGAGGGGTTTCTGCTTTTATGGCCATGAGCATCATGGTAGGCACTTTTGCTATGGGACTAAAAGTAATAAATCCCCAAGGTAGACAAGCATTTATTCATCATAATATAGGTAACATTTCTCAACTTTTAGATACTAGTCTTATTATTTATAATATAGGTTCAGGAAGCTGTTTTTGTACTCTTCCCTCTCCTTCTATCACTAAGGCCATTCAGCTGATCCTCCATGCTCTAGTATAGTGTGTACATTAGAGTTGGTAGATGTTTATAGATATATGGAAATTTTATATGTCTTTTAGAGTGTACTCAAATCAATTATTTTCATTTTATTATATCTGTACTACAGACATGGAATTAAGGTTTGATAGCCAGAGTGTCTAAAGTGAAACATATTTCATGCTCAATCTCAGACCACATTAGCAATCTTTGATGAGTGGTGAACCCCCCGCCCCCCCAGTGAGCACACTTTTACTTGGTTTTGCTCAATATGTCAACTGAAAAACAAAAGCCTATTTTTTTAATAGTAATAAATGTTTGGCCAAACAAGTATATGGTGTTAGTTGTAGTATTCGGATGATGTATGCTATCCAGAGAAATTTTATAGTTTAATAAGATATCAGAGGACCAGCAGCTCAGTTTCAGGAACTTATGCTTGCTAAATTTTAATTTTTTTAAATACTTCAGTGATGATTTTAAAATGTAGTCTAGCAACTGTTAAATTAATAAAGTAATTAATTTTTTAACCTGGCAAATTTGTATGAAAGTTTACAAAACTACTACTATTTATATATTGTGAAATTAGGTCCAAATCTCTCATATCTTGTGATTAGAAAACTAAGGTGGAGACTATCTTTCAATGCACAAAAATGTCAGGTACTTTTAGAACATACTACAGAAAGCTCATCATTTACAGGTTATTCAGAACTTTTTTTTCCAGCAGTCTTCAGGCCGGTTCAGTGATGTTACCGATCCTTCATCCTACCTAAATGCTGCACAGTCCAGGTACACTGTGAGTCCAAGCTGTATGATGACACCTCCATGACAGCCTGGGCCTACAGAAAGTGGATTGAATATTACCACTAACCATTCAACTGGGAGACAAGATAGGTTTGTCACTATAAAAATATGCCAATGTTATCCCCATATTTGACATGGCACGGTATGTATGCTGCTATTAATTCTTAGATTTTTTTTTTTTTTTTTTTTATCAATGTGATTATATATACTGTATACAGCATTCAGATATACAACATTCCCTGCTATAATTACTGAGAATAATTTTAATGTATATTAAAAATTTGGCATGGGTTGTCAAAAATGCTAGGTGTCCCGTTGGCTCCAGCATCTGCTGTACATCATTGCTCTAGACCAGCATTCTAATAGCCATTTGAAGGAACTTGGAGGGGAAGCACAAGAGTGGTTAACCCAAAATAATATGGCAGTATACAGTAGAAGCATTCCTCAAAAGCTTAAAACAAACACGGGGCACAATCACCAGATAAGCCAATAAAACCAGAACTAGAAGACCCTTGTTTGTTGATTATTAGGTATATACACAATTCTTCAATGCATTTATGGATTTTATGTATTTATTCCACTATATCTACAACAAAGATTTATGGTAAATTGAATTAACAGTCAAAATTGAATACAATTTAATGTATCTAAAAATATGCATTGTAAATGGTGTAATAATTTATTTGAATATAAAAATATGTTTTTTATTAATGTGATGATGTTTGTTATTATTGTTTTTAAACAATCTCTGTTATGTAAGTTTACACCATTCGTTAGAAAATATTTCAAGATAATTAAAAAGTATTTGATAGTAAAATAAGTTTCCCTGGGGCCAAAGGCACCACCTACATCCCACCTGTTAACTCTGAAGGCGTGGTATGAATATGAGGGTGCAGCAGATGAAAACAGCAAGTATGAGCAGACACAAATCACTTTAGAATTTCAAGTTAATTTTATTAGTCTCTTTTTGTTTTGTGTTCCTAATCTTTGAGACTCAACTACTGTATAAAGTTTGCAACAAGTAATATGTAACCGTTTTTTTTACTCCAAAGACAGTCTACTGATCAGTTAGTAATAAACAAATAAAAGATACAGTCCAGTATCTCTTTTAGCAGGAGTTGATCATAATTTCATAAACTATCAGGATTCCAATAAAAAAATGTAAAACAAAAGTGTAGGAAACACTTGCTGGTAAGTCAGGCTAAGTAAGAGACATGCCGCTCCAGGTGAGGTAATTGAGCCTATTAGACTCAACACATGGGTGCTCGCCCCGTCTCGCCTCCGTGAAACACATACTGGAAAAAAAATGGCTGCACTCCACGGCTGGTTCTGAGTACTTTTACTGAAATATCCCAATGTGACACACACAGGACACTGACAGGCTACAGATGGTTGACGTGTTTCACACAAAGAAGCTGCGCTTTATCATATTGTAATCATGGTAAGTCAGGGTACTGCATTATTTTTAAAGTCAGGTAAATACATGTGGCAAGGACTCTCTTTTCCTCTATCTCTCAGGGAAAGAAAGGAGGCTGGACTGTATCCTAATTGGCTGCCACTGCTGCAGTTCAAGAGGACCCTCCCTTAGCATAACAACCCTGGTGCAAGAGGATATTTTATTTTCTCTGCAGGTCAAGGAGGACTGTGCTTGTCTGGTGGGTACATAAGTCCTACCCACCAAATGGCAGGAGAGGAACGACCCCCTTGCGGTACAAGGGAGAGTCTTCTGGGTCCCGCAATGAAAAGAGGGTGCTTGAGAAATGTGGAGAGTTGCCTCCTGAGCTGCAGGGTGGCTGTGTATGTGTGAGTTTTAGGACCACAGGATTATGTTGCAGGAGAGAAGCTACAGAGGACTTGGGACTTGCTGCTGCTGAGTGGCTGCAATGCATCTGGGGTGAATGTGCTAGGAGCCCTAAGGCAACATGTACTCTTTTGACAGACACTGTATGTTGCCTCTATGTTACAATCAGGAGAAGCTGGGTGCTACAGAGACAACATGCTGTATTGTGTGCTGCTGCATGAAGAAAGAGTGTTTTAGGTATCCTGTGTTCCAGTGTTCCAGATACTCTGCCTTTCCAATCACTGCCTATTTCAGCTGCAGAGAGATGGCTCAAGAGGAAGGACCCTTTTGCTGGCCTCCCAGAGGACTGCTTGGGACAAGGACCAGCATTAGAAGTGGTTAGAGTCCTTTTGCCACCATCTTGTTCTACTCAATTGAACACTCCACCGCAAGGGCCCCATCAGTAGCAGGACTATTACTGTTAGTAATCTTGGCCAGAGGTTTAGACAGAGCCTGTTGCACCTCTTTAAGTTGTACTATATCCTATGTTATGCTTTCCCTCCAACTTCTCTGGTATTGTTACCTTTGTATGGTTGACCCTTGACTAAGCCCATTTAAAATGCAACAGATGTGTTGGTGTTCTTGGGTCCAGGTAAGAGGAGTCATCATTTGGGCAGGGTAGAGGGACTCGATACAATCCAGCGGCTCCTTTGGGATGAAGTTAATTATAAATATCACATATGAATGTTTCATGCTTATCTCTTTATACACAGCAGCTAGAGCTCTAGGCTGCTTTTCTTATCTGTTCTTAGCTGCGCTACTGATCAAAAGCCTGAAGAAAAGCTCAATATCTAAAGCTCAACTTTACACACATAATTGAACAAGAATGAGGAGGTAGTCATC
This sequence comes from Pelophylax lessonae, assembly GCF_965119305.1. NCBI lineage: Eukaryota > Metazoa > Chordata > Amphibia > Anura > Ranidae > Pelophylax > Pelophylax lessonae. Next base: position 553,841,048 of record NC_138768.1, on the reverse strand, counting down.
CCCTTCCTTCCACTCCCCAGTCTGCTAGGTTCAGATGAGGGAACATGGAATTTCAATCTTAGTGAAAGTCTAAAGAAGCTTTTCTCAACCTTTTTATCCTAGAATAGCCCCTAAAATAATCTTTGGGTCCTGGGGAACCCTTTCTAAATTAATCCATTATAAGTCAAATGAAATATTCCACTTACACTAGTGGCCAGTGGAAAGAATGCCTTTTTTACAGTGGTTGTCAGAATTCCAACCTTGCAGAGAGCTAAAAAGATCATTGGTGTCAGGTGATACCAAATGTAGTTGATCCTGGAGCTATACAGGCACCATCAAATGGGAGGTCAATCTGCCACATTTTAAGGAACCCCTAGCAACCACGGGAGGAACCCTTGTTGAGAATGGCTGGTCTGAAGGGAAACACTTTCTACTTTTAATCAGCGATCACATTGTTACAGCAAACAGCAACGTTTTGGAACCAGGCAGGACCTCTTCATCCGGCATGTAATGTCACATGCGTGATGAAGGGTCCCTGCGCGGCTCCGGATTGTTGCAGTTTGCTGTAACAATGTAATTGCTGATTCAAGCTTTGAACCCAATTTTGGAGACCCATGTTGTGCCGGTGACATCTTTTGCTCTGATTGTTCACGATTCTAGCGGTTGGTTGCTTCAGCACCCACTTTTATACAGATGCTTTTACAGGAATGCGTGTGTTGAGAATAGTGTATCGCAATGTCCTGGGTGGACCCTGAATAAGTTTGAATCTGTCTGATAAAACATATAAAACATAAGTTTTTTAAAAAAACTGTAAAACATACTCAAAACAATTATAGCTTGCCTTTATCTGATATTAGCTTAGGGCATAGAAATAAAGAAGGGGGAACATATGCACATTAATGTCATCACATACTGTTCTTCTACATGTTCTATGCACAGGTGACTATTACTCAATTTTTTTGTATGGTAAAGCATGTCTGCTATGCCCTGCTGTTACTGATCTTCAATATAATTTGTCTCTAATCTTGCGAACCCTTACTTCAGATCCTGCATACCAAACTAAAAATGTACTACCTTTGATTTTAACTGCCATTGCCCCTGAGCTGTCTAGGCTACTGTCAATCTTCTTATTAAAGAAGTCAGTTAGGCTAACTAAATTTGCAGAACTGATGTGCAGTAAACTTCTGTAAGGTAGAAATAATCCTCAGACAGTTAATGGAAAACCCATTTGCAAACTCCATGTTCAGTTGAGGTCTATTTCTGCAGACCATTGAGGTAAAGGTTTAAAACAATTTACAATTCACCCCATCCAATGGTGAGGATATTTATTAAACAGCCCCATGTCTAAAATGATCCTGTTTCTGTGCCGCTTTCTCATCTGCACATCATTTTGTTCAATGTTCCTTTAGCAATTAGGCATGTTGGACAAAGAAAAATGACAACTTCAATTTTTTATGTCTATAAACTGCAATTTTATTGTAGCAGTTTTATTTGCTAACAAGAAAAAATAAATCTGTTTTATATAACACAGACATTATATAACTGGGAAGAGCATGTTCTACATGAAAGGGACCCATAATCCACTTGTGTGTGCTAGGAAGTATTTTACACTGTAAGGGTCCATTGCTTAGTGATTTTAACATGCTGCACATCAAAACACTTTAGAAGCACAAGAAATGTTTTGTGTGTTTATTTTCATTGTGTTAGTTTATATCTTTATGTTTTGTGCACTGTTTTATAGGAAACTGTTGTTTACTTCATTTTACCTGCAGTTTCGGAAAAATACATGCCCCATAGAAATGAATACTCCACATGTAAACAACATGTTAAACACAATTAAAATTTTAGGCTCATACCCTATGTAATTTAATGTATTTGCAAAACAGTTCCCTCTTAGAGAAAACACATGCAAAAATACATTTTATATCATACACGATGTTCCATTTAGTAATATTTCCTGATTTATAAATGATATTTATAGGTAAATTAAATATTCATAGCATCGTGCTTTTTGATTAAAAGTCACTTTGCCACTCTAACAGTGCACAAGTATTCTTGAAACTTGTCTGCTCACTCCTAACTCCCACACATACTTAGTGGTGCATCAACGATGGGCTCCCCCAGTGACCCACAAGAATATGAGAATGCATGAGGCAGGGTGGGGGGTGGTCAAACTTTGACATTATCAAAAAGTGCTAGAGCTTTACCTCACTTGAAATGCCTAATTTTGGATGTAACAGCTGGGAACCTGTACTTTTTATTTATATAGCGTCATTGTAATTCTCATTGGAATATAAGATTACATCTATCCCAGGCATTAACATTGAAGAGCTACAAATAGAATTAGCCAAAGATGATTCTATACACTTACTTTGTAAGTATTGCCATTTCTACATATGTGACATGATTTAGAAATGGAAATGGAAACTGCATATAGCATAACTTTACTCTCTTTTTTAACTTTGCACCATCTCAAAGCTCACCTTCTTTTGTAATAGTCCAACAGACCCCACATCTCTAAAGTGCTTTCAAACACCCACAAAGGATAAGTTTGAAAATTATTTTATTGGACAGAGCATGCACAGCCATGGAGTGTTCCTGGCACACTAGAGAGATGCTGGAAAGAAATGTCTCATTCTCCTGCTCTCATGATGCTTTTGCTTCCCATGGGAAAATACAGTTAAGTTAAAAAAAAAACATTAAGAAAGATCAGCAGTACTGGGCTTTAGGCAGACAGGCAGATAAATGATAGAACTAATAGGTGGCAGATATTTAGCATATTCTCTTTGGCTTTAGGCTGCATGAAAACTACTTGTGACATGCTTTTGATGTGTTGGCATCACCATGGCAAGCTGTTGGCAGACTAAGTGTGGGTAAATGTGGCAGCCAGGAAGAATGGTGAGCAGCAGGGCTAAAGATAGCTTTGGTATGTGGGGTGGGGGCAAAAAAAGGATGCTATTTATTCTAGCATACAGGCAGAAAATTAAGGTCAATTAGCAAATGTAGTCAGTTTACTTTAGAAAATACTATACAAATTTGCCAGTTATTCACCTGAGTTCAGTTCCACTTTAAGAAGTTAAGGCTTTCCCTTTTGGTCAACCTATGAATTGTTAGAGTTTATGATGTGTTAAGGTGAAAAAGATCAGAATTTAGCAAGGTCATTTTGTTATCAAGTCCTTGATGTCCCTTTTTTCAATTTCTGTGTGTTGCTACTGTCAATTTTCAGTCAAATCTTGCCAAGTAGAGTCAAAATCTGATTTTATATATATATATATATATATATATATACATGTATTTATTTTGATAGACAACTGTTTCTAAAGCAGAATCTTAACCAGTAATAATGTTTAGCTTGAATGCATTTTCGTGTCATAATACGTATAATGTGTTACACGGTCTTGCCTTAAAAAACCTTGCATTGCCTGAGGCCTGTCAGTGATTTCAGTGCTGCTTGTATATTTTGCAGCTAATGTCATTAGGTAATGTAATCACCAGTAATCACAGAGGATTTCCTAATAACTGCACACTGTGGAAAAGAATACAAAAAAGAATGGCCATTTGAAAACAAAGTCAAGCGTATCTAACCGTTTTGGTGATAGGAAAATGGAAACAGTTTGGTCCAAAGATGGCACCAGCCAACAAGATCAGAATACAAATGGTAAAAATTCTATCAGTTAAAGTCCATGTCCAGCCTGGCCACAATACTTACTTTATCTCTGTATGCTGTCTCCACTCATCATTTTGCAATCCAGCACCAGTTGTCTGCCAGGTAGGATGATGTGCAATGTCATTTAAAACACTTTCTGTAACCACAAGGCTTGAAGGACCCTCTCACTGTGGGACATCATCTAAGAACCCTGAACTCATAGGAGGATGCTGTAAAGAGTGGTTCCATGGTATTATGTGGTGTTCTTTGCAGCACGGAGAATGCAATGCCACAGAAAGGAAAGGACCCATGATGTTGTGCGATCAGACTGAATACCCATGGGAAAAGAAGGGGGTTTCAAGTAGTGGGGTAAGAAACAGTGAGGTTTAGCATCTTCCCTGGTCATAAAAGAGCACAATTTTCTTTATACAACAAGTTACTGTGGCATTCATGATCAAGGACTGAATGAGCTGAGGCCAATCATTCAACTTGAAGTTATTGCTAATAATTAGGTGGATCTTTCTAGTTAAAGTGTTACTCCCTTCTAGGTGAACTAGAAACACGGCAAACAATTTATTGATTTTCAAACTTTTTTTTCAGATTTATAGTTTTATGTCATTTGTTTTATTGTGTCTTTTCTTAGTGAAGAGATTCATTTGTGAACATTTGGAAAATGGTCGCAGCTGAAGATTGAATACATTATCTTTTAAAAACATTAAACAAAATAGCTTGCATTGCAATCAGTTTTGTAGCACAAATTGAGATTCCTTTTAACTCCTTAGGAAAACTTTTAAATATTAGTTATGTTGAGATAGAAAGAAAATGTGTTTTTTTATTTCTCTATTGTAGTGCATATCTAAAACACTTAGAGGTCAATTTAAAAAAAAAAATCATGTTCCACAGCCTTCAAACTCACACAGCCATAGCAAATGATCCCTGTAATGTTTCTAACATGTGTATTTCATATGATTATCAGCTCCATCTAGTGGCCATAATGTAGTATTTTCCTGGTTAAAGAATTTCAAGAAAATACTACATTATGGCCACTAGATGGAGCTAACAATCATAGGAAATTCACATATTATGTACTGTATATTATGCAAATATTTTAGTTAACTTCATTTCCAAAATTTGTACTTGAAATCATGCTAAGCTGCTTCAAATTTATCAGTTCCAAGAATACGAATGTGAGTTACAATTTTTTTTTTTTTGCATAGACAGTGCATTTATACAAGGGAAATGGCAGCAACATTGTTAACAGTAATGACAGGGGCAGATATACTCTGTGTGCAGGCTCTATTGTTGGATAGAAGCCTTTGCTGTTCTAGGGCCCATTAAATTATAGCCCTATCTACATTCAAGGTTCCCCCAGGTTTCGCTTCATAGCCATGTTGCTGGTCTAAACAACCTCTGGACAAGGGATAGAAAAAAGAATATTGTATTTGCAGCTGTTTTTATCCACTGACTAATCTTGATGCAAACCTCTAAAGGTCTTGCAGTTTGTCACAAAACTTTAACTTTACAGCTGATGGAAGAAGAGATCAAAAAGGAGCCATAGAGGATGCTTTTTACATCTGTGAGGATCCGATGCCTTCTCAGGTACCTGGGCCATGGGTCTATGCATAAAATAAAAATATAAATCTTGCTGATACATATAAATGTTTTTTATCCATATATTTCACATAATGCAATAGGAAAACTGCTATTTCTTGTTAAACACAGATAGGGTAGCTACCCTTAGCCTACTAGAAAAATGTTATCTTTAAAAAGCAAATGCCAGCTTTAAAGCCCAATTAAAGTCTCAGAGCAAAAGCTCAAATAAAAAAGGAGAGCAGTAACATATTATGTGAGGAGTGATTTAAAAAAGGGGAGACATATGACACTCATTATTTTTCTGCAACCAGCATCAGAGCATCAGTGGGATTTAACTAAGCATAAAACTCAAGTACTAGAATTAGTAATTTTATGCTCTAGAAACTGTACCTACATGTGGATAAGAATTATATGTGCAATTGATGTAATAATAATATTATCCATGGAATTGATTGTATTGAATACTTAACATGAGTCTGATTTATGAAAACTTCATAAAAAACTTCCCAAATCCTGCAAATTGAACACAGAACCCAATGGGCTCTTGGGGACACAACTACGCATCAGAGTTTACACACCTGACCATTTATACATACACATGCATATAAAATATTCTGTGTCATCACTTTTTATTTTATGACACTTAAAGCCTGTCAAATAAATCAATTGCTTAGCCGATTTGTAAAATACATCAGCACTCAGGCAGGGAGTTCCTTGCACCCTCTACTGGGGGTACTCAAGGACTTGTGTTAAGAATGCTGAGTTATGTTTTGGTTGCAAAAGCTAAAAATAACCACAGGAAAATATGTCACAGGAGCCATGTAAAGCATGCGGCTGTGAAGAAGCAGGGATTGGATTTACTATGCTGGAGTACATAATTCAGTGCCTTTTAAATTAACCCTTTGTAAGGTGTGTCACTTTTTTTTTTTTGGAAGAACATGGAAGAAATGTGCACACTGTGCAGCTTCCAAATACACAAGTAGTAAAGACAACACTTAGCGGCAAATATTTACACCATATGAACTCTGACTCTTTATATGAAGTAATTAAAATAGGCTGTAAAATAAAAAAAGCCGGAGTCTGTTCAGAATGGCAATGCATGGGTTAATTTTAGATGTATTGCCAGCTGTAGAAGATGTAGATGAAAACGGAAGGATCTTAGGAGATGGGATGTAAAATCCAGACAAGGATGTGTCAATGAGGTCAGTCTTCTGTGGAAAGCATTAAGGACGATGAAAGATAAATAGAATATTGAAAAACACTTACTGTAGAGTATCATACAAACACTGATACTCAGTCTATATTTGCTTAATGTGATAATAGGAGTGAAGAATCTTTTTGTCAAGTTCTCACTTATAGTTCATAAGTAGGGCAATATCTGGGTTGAGTAGTTAAGTAAACAGCGAGGGTAGCAGAAATACCTTCCAGGGTCCTCCAAATATCACATTTAATGTTAATATTTTTCATTTTAGTGGCAAATATAATTTTTTAGATTTTATGACAATGAAATGCTTGCTGACAACTAAGTTCCCAAAAAGTTTTCTCATTGAAATGTTGGGCCATAGCATGATATAAAACTAGAATGCATGACTTGGAACCCACATGTGCCTTAGAACAGCATTACCAGACAGCTCATAGTTTTTGACAGCTTCGACCAGCCAACAAGTTTTGGCCAAAAACAAGGGAGTTAAGTGTTATAACGGATCTGCCATTAGGAAATTTAGCAATTTAAGGAATATACGATGAAGTCATCAACAGTGATAAACATCAGGGCATACTTTGATGGTAGGGATGAGAGGGGTGAGCACATTTTTCCCATGTATCAGAAAATATATAAAAACTTTTTTTTCCGTCCCCTTTATGATTTTGGTTTTTAGCTATTACTACATGCTCCTCAAATAATAACGGCGTTGAAACTTAAGAAAGATGATTACTATAGGTTTGTTTAAGTGACTAGTTAATTAGCTCATGTTAATTAAATCACTGTCAGGTATTAGTTGCTAGAGGTAGATTAGCAATATGTGTATGTTGACTGTTTCTTAGCTATGTTAATTATATTCTTATTTACAGTTTGTATTGTTAGGGTAATGTGATCAGGCCCTACCTGAAGTTGTGTATTATATAAATTCTGTTTGAGTTTTCAATAAAGTGAGTTCCAGTTTGTACCTCAGCAAATGCTGCCTAGTATCTTGGGTGCAATATACCGCAATAATACCTGATTCCTTTTCCAGACTGGAGGTAGCTATATTTTGATAGAAGCACCAAGCTGGGTTTTAGACAGTTTTGTCACAGTAATAATTAACATAGATGAGCCTTTCTCAACCAGGGTTCCTCCAAAGATTGTTAGGGGTTTCTGAAGCAATGTGCTATTTCTACCTTTCAGAAAAATGACTATTGACACTAATGATCTTTTTTGATATCTTTAAAGGCATTGCACACTTTCAACCTTTTTTGTTTTAGCTAGGTATTAGTGTAGTTATATTCCCCGTGTTGTTTGTTTGCCTTACCTCGTGATGATGAGCTCACATGTTGAGGCTACAGTTGGTAGTGTCATGTGTGATCAATTTCACCCTGTCCATGTATTCATTCATCTAGCTTGTCCCCATTTGACAAAGGGACAAGATAACTTCCTGTTCCTGATCACACAGTGTCCAATGTATGTGTCACATCACCATTTGAGAGTGTCAAGGTAATTAGAAAAAACTTACAGCTGCACCAGTGAGCTCCCTATGTGCCTTTGAATGCTCTGTCTGTCTCGGTGTTTGATCTAATTACTGTGAAGCTCTCAACTGGACCAGTGCTAGAATAAGAGACCCAGGGATCATGGGATATATAGTTTACAGACAGAAGTCATGCATTAACCTGTGCAGTGTCATGCAGCATGCCTCATGTTTGAACACAAACATAACCTACTGACACAGGAATGTGAATATTTACTCTATCATAGGCTGTGCATACAAGGCAACAAATGACAACATATAGGAAGATAAGGGAGAAGACCCTCAGCCTGGACAGTGCTGGATCACTGACAAGCTCAGGTAAGTCTTGGGGGTGGGGGGTAGGGGGAACAGTTAGTGGGGAGGTTTTTACCCTAATGCAAGGGGAGATGCAAGGTAAAACTGTTGGATTTTAGAAACACTTTAATGAAGAAGAGTACACTGAATTCTAGGCCAAATTGTCTATAAAAAAGTAATAAAGATATTTGAAAATATTAGCATAGAGACTTCACAAAGAGAACTCTTAGGATTGCAGACGTTTTTCCTAACAACCATGTAAAACTTTATGCTCTTAGAGATCCACCTTACAGTAATCATTCTTTTACATTCCATCAACAAATTTCTTGTTAATTGTGACATCCCTGTTGACAAGCCCAGACGTGGCTACATTTCACCATCCAAAATAAATTAAGAAAGCTGTGGAAATCCTTAATAACCTACCACATGTCCAGATGACCCAACTTACTTATATTGAAACAATTTTGACTGCCTGTCTTTGTACACGATAAATTTGTATAATTAATTTTTTTAGATCAACACAGAACCACCTAAAGGCTACTTTTACATATCAAAATCCTGCCCTAGATTGTCTGTTAGACAATCCTTTTTTTTTGGAATGGAATTATCCCAAATGGTTGGTGTAGAGCAAATGTGGTACCAGTTTACAATAAAGGATAAGAAGTATGTCCAGGAAACTACAAACCAGTCTAACATCAATAGTATTTAAGCTATTTGTGGGAATGGAAATATACAGACATTTGTGATGAAGGTCTCATAAGTGAAAACCAGCATGAATTTATGAAGGACTGTTGTTGTCAGGCCAATCTGTTATCCTTCTATGATTAAGTAAGTGAGGGATTGGTTAGTGGAAATCCAGTGTAGGTAGTTTATCTGGATTTTCATAAGGCTTTCTGTTGGAGTTTTTAAAGTTGAATGTACATGGATAGGAAACTGATTACATGAACGGTACAGAGAGTGGTGATAAATGACTAATGCTCTGGGTTCCGTCTAGGAGTCCATGCTGTTAAATTTGTTTATTAATATAGAGGTTGGAATTAGGTTTTACATTTTATTGTTTATTGAAAGTGTGTTTGCTGATGATACCAAATTATGCCGGGAAATAAATTTCGCACTGGCATCATTAACAGAGGGCCTTAATAAAAACAGAGGGTTGGCAGATAAAATGTCATATTGAGAAATGTATATGCATACACCTGGATGCCAAAAATACATATTAGGAGGTGATTGAAATTTGTCTGGGGTGCTTGTAGATCACAGACTCACCATGGCCATGCAATGCCAAGCTGCAGCTAACAAAGCTAGTAAACTACTCCTATGCAATAAAAGGGGCATATATTAAGGAGGTAGAAGAGCCACAAAATTATTAAGGGGGGGGGGACCTAATCTATGAGGATAGATTACATAGATTACAGATATTCACTCTGGAGAAGAGGCATGATTAAAATGTACAAATATGTACAGTATATCAAAGGTAAGTAACTGTATTAAACTGTTTACCCTATAGTCCCTGAAGAGGACACGTGGCCACGATTAGAGATTAAAACAAAGGAGGTTTAACCTTATATCAAGAAGGGGTTCTGTACTGATTGAGCAGTAACTCCTTTCCCCAGGAAGTGTTACTAGCTTAAGTGTCAACAACTTAAAAAAACTTTAAGATGTCTTCCCGAGGAAGTAGAATATACAGGGCTATGGGAAATGACAGAGAATAAAAAGCACACACACACATAGGTTGAACTGGATGGACATCTGTTTTTTTTTCTACCTTAAAAACTATGTGACTATGTTTCTGTACTCAAAAACAAACAAAGATCAATTGGTCGTCTTAATGCACAGACAAGCAGGTACTAATACTCATATATAATCAACCTAATAGATAATCATAAAACCAGGGAGAAAGATGTGATCATTAGTCTAGACACTGAAAAAGCTTTTAATAATTTACAATCGGCTTTTATGAATGCTACTTTATTTTTTCAGAAAATAGCCTATACATCCAAGTGGCCCCACTAGATATTAGAAAACTCTTGTACACTCTTTGTAAAATGTGCATTCATTTTATTGGCAAACCTGTAGACTACTTGCCCCCCACCCCCTCACACCCCAGAAGCCTGGTCAAAAAAACTCCCAGTTAGCAATCCCCACACCCTGCATTGTTGCTACTACATGCTCATTTCAACATTAGAGGAATGAAAGACAACATTTTTCATGTCCTAGTAACAAGGCAGGATGTGGGGTTTGGTGACAGTAAGTTTTTTTACCAAGGGCTCCAGTGGGGGCCCAAATGACCTACAGGTGTGACAATAAAATGAATGAACATTTTACAAAGCAGAAACGTTTTTTTAATACTTGCTGGGGTCCCTTCACTGCATAGGCTATTTTCTAGAAAGGGTGAACTCATGCTTTAAAGGAGAAGTACAGCCAAAGCTTCTTTGGCTGTACTCCTCTTGTGGATCACAGGAGTGCAGTTTGTTCTGCACTCCTGTGACCCATTTGCAGCAGAGAGCGGGCTGAAGTTCGCTCTCTGCTGACATCACAGAGTCGGTACAGGCTCAGGAATCATCAGGACCATAGAGTCAGGATCTGACCATATGCCTGGAATGGTAACCCAGCTCAGCCTCTCAGCGAGCCACTGAGAGCCTGAACTGGCCATTCCCACCCCCTCCACAGCCCAGCACTCCAGTGAGTGAGGAGGGGGCAGCAGAGAGGTGCTGGCTGAGAGTCAGCAGCTCTTTGCTCATGGAACTGTTAGAACTGAGTGATCAATGGTATTTAATTGCTCGGTTCTAAGTGTAAGAGGCACCAGGGGACAGATGCAGCATCGGACCGATGCTGCATCCACCTAGGTAAGTATGAATCAAAAAAATACCCATCTCTTTTAACTGCTGTTTAAGCTCTCTAAACTTCAGCCTTGAATAAACTAATGCACACTACATCAACTGCATTCCAAATTTATAATGGCACTAGACATGTTTGCCCCCTGACACTTCTCCTGTTTGTTCGGTGCAATTAATCTCTGGCAGCCAAATATAAAAGGAACAATTTCCATAATAGTCAATTTAAATTGTCACTCTTTGTTGATGATATATTGCTAATGCCATCACAACTTCTATTCACCATACCAAACCTTCATAAAGAAATCTTAACATATACTGATATACAGTATATAACCAGAGGCTTTTTCAATAAATTTTCTTACAAAAGTCTTACTTAGCTAAAAACCACCTTTTGCTATAACTAGAAGTCAGAAAGGCTGTATTAAAAAAAATAGGATTTGAAGAGATCAGTTACAGCTCACAAAAATGTAAACACCACCACCTCTTCTCAAGTGGTAGAATGACTGCAATCAAAATTACTCTATTACCTTTACTATTCTATACCCACAAAGGTTTATCTGAACATTTTTAAATCACTAGAACAGCTTCAGGGGTTGAGGTAGAAGACAATGTAGCTAAAAAGTCCTTATAACTTCTTAAAATGAGGAAGGGCTATCATTTCTGGATATCAATGAATATTATCAAGGGCCACATCTCCAGCATATAGCCTCCTGTTCTAGACTATAAACATTTAAAAGAATGTCAAAAATAGAGATACTGGATCTCTCCAGTTCAGCTGAGTTCTATGTTAAGGACACATTCATTCATGATCAACCTTTTGAAACCTATGCCTTTTATTAGGGAAATTCAGAGCTATTGTACGAATACATTAGGTTCAACATCAAAGACAACCATGGTGACTTTGGTTCTTTATACGGCCCTGTTACCAGATATGTTTTTTATTTAGATGCATCGTAGTTGGAAAGTTAAGTCATTACTACTGGGTAAACAAAGTAGACTCGAAAAACTTGTAATTTTTCCTTTCAGCATTTACAAACTTCTTTCCATGTACAATCAAAAGCTGTTTTTTCATCTTCAAAAATGTAATTTTGACCACCTGCTTTAAAGAAATTTTGTAGAGATGGTGTGCAGTGAAAAGCTAGCCATACATAGAGGACAGGATCAGGGTCCAAACCATGCTATTAAGACATCTATACTGTATGCACAATAAATAAGTAAGATGAGCCTATTGTTTTTTTTTTTACATGTACTGGACTTGTATAGCTATAAAGTATTTTTTTCATCAAGATCCTCTTGATCTGGCTTTTCCCTCCTGAACTTATGTCTAAGCATCTTAGAAAACTTAGCAGTCAAGTTTTAATGGCCGTGAGTTGTTAAACTGCCCTTATAGCTGAAGTTTAGCTAAACATGATTTTTAGTCCTACAGCTTTAATGAGCCAATTGTAATGAAGAATGTCCCTTATCATACAGGTAGCTAAATCCTGTATAAATATTCACTGCAGGGATGACCAGTCCTCTTTCTGGCTCTGAACTTCTGGTACACAGGGGGTCAATAAATTCAGGTCTCTGGGCTAAATTAAAAAAAATTAATTCCTTAAAGGGGGCCGCCCCCTACTCCCTCCTCCTCCGTTTTATCTGTTAATGGGGGAGAGCCTAATGAACCACAGAATTCTCATCTCCATTCACAGATAGTAGTACAAATAGGGAAAGAAATTAAAAACCCTTCTCAATGGAAGAGAGAGGAGGAAAGGGGAGGTACCCATTGGGAATCTTTTCTATTGAATTAAATAGCTGTACAGATCTAGGGGAAAAAAATGAACACACTATTTAATGCAGCAATAACAATGCCATCTACAAAGCAAAAACTATATTCAACATCTTACCTTGCAACTTGAAAGAACAAAGTAAATCCAAACCAATGAAACATTTTTCTAACAATAGGTATGCTGCTATGTATTAGGGCTATTACCTCTCTGACCATCTGTATTTTAGAGGACTTACTGCCACAGACCATGGAGGAAAGGCCCCTGGAGCCTTCATCAGTTCTCCTGTGTCTATGAGTTGTTGATGTTTTTTACACATGTGAGTACAATATTTATCGTTCTTGGTTAATACCCTTACCCTTTACAGCTAACCTTACACAGCTACAGCTTTACAGTCTAACCTTTACACCATGCTAAGGCACTGGCTGGGTGCTTGATATTGTTTCAGATAGGTGGGAGAGCAGTGTCTGACCTTGAGCCTCATTACATCTCAGAAAGTGAACCTACAGCAAAAGTTAGTCCTTGGGAAATTAAAAAGGGAAAAGTGGCAAAGGTAAACATTCACAGTCTGAAAAAAGCTCACTTGTATATACTGTTTATGAATCTAGCATTTTTTTTTGAACCACATGTTTGGTATACATCTGATAACAAAGGAGACAACATGACAACTTTTGTTATAGTTTTTTTCATACATTAGGTATGATCTAAAGATAAGAATATTAAACAACAGAAATAACTTATTCAAGAGAGCTATATATGTTAAGGTACACAGTATAAGTGGTCTTTTGAAGCTCCTTTCTGTAAACTTAACCTCTACTTATGATTGTCCTCTTTGTACTTTACAAAAGAAAAAATTATGCAAAAACATTTGAAAGTTTGGGTGGTAAAATGATGTAGAGCATAATAGTTTTAGAAATCTTACAAAAACATCTGTCGATGGCTAAAAACATTCATGACTCTGCATTAGGCTCAATTCACAAGCTAACACACTAGGATAAGAATCCTTATTTTCTAAAAAGTGATAATTATTTTCAGATGAGTCCACTAAAATCTGAAAGCAAAAGTCACATGGCTTAAAATGAGGTGCCTTTAGCTGGCCATACACTAATACTGGCTGAACCAAAACAATTTTAAAGATTCCTCCATCCATGCTAAACAGTGGACAAATCTCCCACTACTACTGTATGTGGTGCTTGGTTGGATGCAGATGTTGTTCATCTGGTGATTTTCTACATGACTTCGAAGGATGTTGGGTGGGAAGGTGCCGAAAGGGCCACTCACAAAGTGAGTTTTAAGCAGTTTATCAGGTTTAGTCTAGAGTTGATACTTTGTTAATTGAGCTTAATGTATACATCAACATTTAGTAACTTCATATTGGGCACTTGCTGTCCTACAACTCGTACAGAGCTCCAAATTAAATTGTTTTCAGACTTTGCTAGAAGAAATCACATGAAAATCTGTCACTTTGCACTTACAAATATGGGAAACATGAAATCAATGAACACATTTAGCTTGTTATGTAGATGGTGGATATTGCATAGCTATAAATTAAATAGTAATTACTGTAAAACAGTCATCAACTCCTAACTATACTATTTATTTTCATGGCGTCAGAAGTCCAAATATAAAAATAAACATTCTACAGTCATTTTCTAGTAGCAAAATACCAGACTGTCCTGGGAAAACTAAAACATGTGAGTTCTATGAAAAGTTGAGTGCAACTAAGAAAGAGTACCCTATTTTGGATTTGGTATATTAGGCGGCGACATAACCTTGTAAATTAATGGTGCTGTATAAAAGTCTGTAATGAAAAAATAAATGATTATCAGGTATTATGCAAGGACAGATCAGTATAAAACTATTTTTGAAAATGGAAGTTAAGCTTCTTCTGATGTATGGATAAAATGCACACCTGCCCAACCCTAGATCTGCTTGCTTTCCAGGAAAGCATTTGTGAATAGGAAGGCTTCCTTGTACCACATAGCAAAATATAGGTAGTAATGATTCTGCCCACAGTCTTGAGTTCTAAAATTATTTGGTACAAAATCAAACAGTAAAACACAAGTCCACTAACGCTTTTCCACCTCTAAGGGCCTTAAACGAGAATTGCAGGTATTGCAATGTATACATAGTTACATTGGTCCAGCTTAACCACTTGCCGACTGCTCACAGTAATCCTACTGTGGCAGTGCGGCTCCCCTTGGTCCAGCAACGTAGACCTATGTTTAGACACAGCGGGAGTTGGGCCGGAGGAGGAGAGGCGGCAATCACCGGCTCCCTTCCCCGATCGTCGGGGAAAGTGTGAGAAGACCCGCCTGCTTATGTAAACAAAGCATGAGGATCTTTTCAGTGACAGACAGGGAGAGATCACAGGATTCAGCATAGCTGAACCTGCAATCTCTGTCTGTGTCAGCCATAGGGTTAACCCCTTCCCTACCAGTGTCATTATTACAGTAACAGTGCATATTTATAGCACTGATTACTGTAGTAATGTCACTGGTCCCCCCAAAAGTGTCAAAAATGTCAGTTAGGGGTCCAATCTGTCCGGCGCAATGTCACAGTCCCGCAAAAAATCGCAGATCGCCGCCATTACTAGTAAAAAAAAAAAAAAAAAAACAATAAAAACTACATAAATCTTTCCTGTAGTTAGTAAACGCAATAACTTTTGCGCAAACCAATCAAAATACGCTTATTGTGATTTTTTTTTACCAAAAATATGTAGCAGAAAACAAATTGGCCTAAAATGTCAAAAAATTTTGATTTTTACATTTTATTTTTGGGAATGTTTTTCTAAATTGTCGCTCTTTTTTTGTTTATAGCACAAAAATTAAAAATCGCACAGGTGATCAAATACCACCAAAAGAAATCTCTATTTGTGGGAAAAAAGGGCATAAATTTTGTAAAAGAAATCTCTATTTGTGGGAAAAAAGGGCATAAATTTTGTTTGGATACAGCGTCGCACGACCGCGCAATTGTCCATTAAAATAACGCCTGGGCCTGGTCAGGAAGGGGGTCAAATCTTCCGGTCTTAAAGTGGTTAAACAAATGTATCTATGCATATACCATACCTTTGGGATTCCTCTAGAACAGGAGTGCTCAACCTTTTTAAAGAGTGTGGGCCACTTAAGTAATTTGGTAACTGGTTGTGGGCCACAATGAAATAAAATGATTCAAAATGTCACATATTTTATTTTGAATTGCATAATTAAGTTTGTAAACAACAATCAGGATCATCATTTTCTGGGGGACCAATCCCTGTTGGATGTTTGCTCACTGTTTAATCACAGTCACAAAAATCAAATTTTTTTATCACCTAGATTACTATTAATCCCTCTCTCGCACTCAGGTGTAACCAGCCAAAAAGCTCTTAACCAGTGTTGCAGCCTTCACTATATCATGGTCCTTGCAGCCATCTCTTGAATTGCAAAAACAAGGACTGTGGACAATCTAAACATAAACCAACAGACCAGGGATGTGCATGCCCTCGTAGTGCAATAAACTTCTTTGTTAAGCAAAGATAAAATGACACATAATGCACTCACTTGCTCCCAGAATGACACCAAGCTCCTCACACAACTGTGAGAATCCACCTTCAGGACCCCATATGGAAGTCACTAGATGTAATTCCCTTGGCTAAAAGCTCCTCTCCCTGTGTCTGTGTGTTAGGAAAGAAAGAGAAGAGTGGGGAGCTGGCTGCAATAGTGGCTTGTGTATAACAGCTGCCGGGATTATGGAGGACCAGCAATCATTCAGTAGAGCACCGTGCACCCGAAGGAGGCTGTGTGGGTTGCCATAGCTTTGAGGTCGCAGGTCACATCAGATGGAGCAGGCCACATTTGGCTTGCGGCCTGCGGCCCATTAGTTGAGCATGCCTGCTCTAAAAGTTGGAAATTACTGAAGTAGACACTGCTACTACAATGATCTTCACTAGCTTCCTGGTCATGTGCTGCATTTTCTTAGTGAATGCAAAGCATTAACTGATTGGACAAGGTGGAGAGTGTGAAGTCACCACCCCCAACCTCCATCTCATCCAATCAGGGAATGCTTTATGTTTATTGAGAAAATGCATTCCTGAGCATTTAGGATACAGCAAGGCACATGCTTTGCATGGGACCTGGAAGCTAATGGAGATCACAGCAGTAGCTGTGTCTACTACAGTGATTTCCAGGTTCTAGAGGGATCCTGCAGGTATTGTATATGCATAGTTACATTGGTCAAAGCTGGTAAAAGCTGGACACTTTAAGATACATACCTGGAATTATTCTTTAAACATAGCTGTGCATATTTATACAACAGTTCATATTTATATCCTGCTCCTCCTAGTAAAAATGGAAGGGCTGCCTAATTAACAAATAACACCTGCATGTAAATATAAAAGCCCAATACCAGACATTAAAAATTGTCAATTATGAAAAGTATATAATATTCCAACAGGTACCACAATATCCAACTTAAAAAAAAGTGTTGTACAGTATATACAACTCGCGCTTAATTTATAAAATAAGGTCTGCAGGTATCGACAGCAGGGTTTGCTCTTGGATACGGAACTGGCTAAAAGGGCGTGTCCAAAGGGTGGTAATAAACAACGCATACTCAGACTGGTCTGAGGTTGTAAGCGGGTCCCCCAAGGCTCAGTCCTGGGACCAACCTTGTTCAATTTATACATAAACAGCATTGAGGTCGGGATCAGGAGTTCGATATCAGTTTTTGCAGATGACACAAAATTGGCCAGGGCAATAACTGCACAGCATGAAGCAGATATCCTACAGAATGACCTGGACAAAATAACGGAGTGGGCAACGACTTGGCAAATGAGGTTTAATGTGGAGAAGTGTAAGGTTTTGCACTTGGGGACTAGAAACATAAAAGCACAATACACGTTAGGAGGGGAACCCTTGGGGGAATCAAAAATGGAGAAAGATCTGGGAGTCTTGGTTGATGATAAATTAGGCAATAGCATGCAATGTCAAGCGGCAGCTGCCAAAGCCAGCAGAATATTAGCATGCATTAAGAAAGGTATGTATTTCAGAGATAAGACTATAATCCTTCCACTTTATAAAACTCTGGTCCGACCGCATCTGGAGTATTCTGTCCAGTTCTGGTCGCCAGTCCTCAGGAGGGATGTGTTGGAGCTGGAGAGAGTCCAGAGAAGGGCAACTAAACTGATTAGGGGATTGGAGGACCTTAATTACGAAGAGCGTCTGCAATCACTTGATTTATTCTGCCTGGAGAAGAGACGCCTGAGGGGGGACATGATAGCAATTTATAAATATCTCAATGGGGATCTCAGCTTAGAAAAAAAGCTGTTCAGTCGAAGGGATTGCATGAGGACTCGAGGCCATACAATGCGATTAGAGGAGAACCGTTTTAACCTCAGGCAACGTGGGGGGTTCTTTACTGTTAGGGCTACAAGATTGTGGAATTCTCTACCACAAGAGGTGGTTTCTGCGGGTAGTATGGTGGCTTTCAAAAGACTCTTAGACGTACATCTCAAGGATCAGAACATTCAGGGCTATGTGAGATGATTACAGCCACACACACCTACACAGGTTGAACTGGATGGACTATTGTCTTTATTCAACCTCACCTACTATGTAACTATGTAACTATATAACCTAACCTTCAACACAATACAGCAACAACAGACATCTTTGAAGCCAGATGGAAGAAGGCAGAATAAACTGGTAAATTATGACTGTGTGGGAGACCTACATATAAAAAAAGTACACTTAGGATAGTTCTTTTGAGAACCTGATCCTCATCCCAATGATGATTGAGACCATGATGTTTCCTAGTTCCCATCTATGGATCCTAAACGTCTCCCGTTCTAAGTTTGTTATGCAGATCACCAGCCCTATCTGACAGACTGTCCCTTTCAATTCCAGAAAATACAAATGAGGTCATATCTTTTGTACTTCCAAGAAGTGTTTTGAGACATTAGATGGTTGATACACATCAGGGTTACAGTCATCACAGTAAAATTACTCAATCATCTGTTTCTCAAATTAACTATCTTAGAAGTATATATTTTTTGTGCGTATATCTCCCACAAAGTCATAATTTACCAATTTATTCTTCCTTCTTCCATCTGGCTTCTATAGACATAGATCTTTGCTGTTGCTATTGTATTGTTTTGAAGGTTAGGTTATATACAACACTTTTTAAAGTTTTGTATTATGGTATCTGTTGGAAATATATTATTTGTTATTAATTATGTATATTATATAAGTATATATATATATATATATATAAGCCCAATACAAGACATATTTTAATGTCTTGTATTGGGCTTAAGGACTGTTGTACCATTTAAGTGAACTATGATTAAAGGGGTTGTAAAGTCAGAAGGTTTTTTATCTTAAAGAATTCTATGAATTAAGATAAAAAGCCTTCTGTGTGCAGCAGCCCCCTCCAGCCCCACTAATACTTACATGAGCCTATCTCTATTCAGCGATGTTTCACGAATGTCTCAGCTGCCCGAGACTATCCCTTCTGATTAGCTGAGATGCCAGCACGGCGCCGTTGGCTCCCACTGCCATCAATCAAATTCAGTGAGCCAATCAGGAGACAGAGGGGGACCGGGCAGGACTGCGGCTTTGTGCCTGAATGGACACAGAGAGCTGCAGCTTGGCTTGGCTGCCCCCATAGCAAGCTGCTTGCTGTTGGGACACTCAACAGGAGGGAGGGGCCAGGAGAGCTGAAGAGGGACCCGAGAAGAGGAGGATCTGGGCTTCTTTATGCAAAACCATTACGCAGGGCAGGTAAGTATGGCATGTTTGTTATTTTTAACAAAAAAAAAAAAAAAGGAAATTTTACAATCACTTTAAGGCCCTTAAGCCTTGTACACACGGGCCAAATGTTGGCATAATTTAGCACATTGGGGATACTTTAAAAAAAATTGTATTTTTAGATTTTTTTTTTTTCTTACATAAAGCATTGTAATATTTTCTAACATGACAATTGAGTTACAGTATGAACCTATTGTAGACACAAGTGGAGTAAATGTTCTAATTTATCACTTTGCCAAGTGAACCTGTCTCCACTCCAAACACCCAATAATTTGCAGAGGAATGTAAAAACAGTTTTTTTTTTTTGCTTACGATTGGGGGCCCATTCACACCAAGTATTGCATTAACACACGTTAATTAAACATGTTATCGTGCATTAAAGCTAAGATCCAGAAGTGATTTGTATTGCATATTTGCATTGCTCTAGATTTGCAATGTGTATGTAAGCTTTACTCCTCATAACTAATAGATGACTGGGTAGCTGGAAATCACTTTAGATCTTCAGGTCTTGTTCAGGTTCTATGAGAGTGGCTGTGTCACTGCCCACTGACCACAGGGGGTCATTCAATTTCTCTCTTTACAGATTGCTTTGTATTTTTTTTTTTCAAAGAATACAAGGCATTCTCTGAATGTGCAAGGTGGATAGGAAGAACAGTGACATTAAATATCTCAGCAAAATGTTCTACTTCATCAAGGCCCTGATCAAAATCTAAATTTGATCACATAACATCAAGTTTAAGAAGTCTGACTCTGAACTATCCCACTAGATAGGAACAGTATGGAGGTAAGAAATACTCAGAATTATCCTAGATAGTATAAAGCACACTGATAACGAGACAAGTGCAGCATGCACAGCAGTCAAGCAAATGTAATTTGACTAACATCAGTTTTGTATACAGTATATGGGTTACAATTGTTTGTTTGATGCATTTTTGAATGAGTCGGACCAGCATGCAGCCTTTAATTGTCAGTGGGATTATTATTCAGTAAAGGTTTATTGTGCAGACAATAAAGGCCTATGTGCTGAGTATAAAGCACAATGAGATCATACTAGTATACTTCAACCAGATCCAGATCATGTAACAAATATCAGACTAAAGAGTTCTGTACCATACACTGCTCTTACTAAATTGTTTGCACTGTGATAGGCTGAATGCTAGGTATTTGAATGAAGCCTGTATGCTGTGTGTCTTGAACCAACAAAAGACATACAGACTCCAGTAACTTCATGTCAAACACAGAGCTACTATACAAATCTGACTAATTCATACATCTAAATGTATAGTGTTTAATTAAAGAGGAACTGCAGGCTGCTCACATTATTTGTAATAAAAAGATATTTGCCATTCTGAAGCTTCTCTCCAACCACTTTGCATATTATTTTATATGTACTGTGATTCTGTACTTGCTAAATACATGATAAATGCTACAGAAATCTCCCACCACTAAGTCTGGCTGAAGCCATTTTTATTGTGGACAGCTGAAGCTGCTGACTCTTCACTTCCTGGATTTACACAGACACAGACACACAGAGGCACACAGACACACATACATATATACAGACACACACACACACACACATACATACTGTGTATACAGAAAGACACACTCACACCACTGCTTGCCTGCAAATTTCTCCTCTCTCAATGAATACACATGAATCTCTGCAGTCTCCTGTTATCTCCGCCCTCATCCAGCCCCCTCCAGCTCTGGAGCGCTCCTTGGCTCGCCCAATTATTTCGGGAATTGGTTGCCAGACTGAGATGGCTAGTAGATTTGTTGACAGCCAACTCAGACCACATGTATTAAGGTTACCCTCATACCTGAAGGACACATTGGAACTTCTGAAGTTTTTAGAGGATCTGACCATTCCAGAGGAAGCGGTATTAGTAGCCATTGATATTGAGGCATTATATTCATGTATACCCCACAACAAACCTCCACTTTCCTTCAGGGACAGGATATATCCAGTTGACCAATAGTGGAGTCTGACTGTTGAACATTATCCTTACATGCAATGTGTTCTTATTTAATGGGAAAGCTTACCTCCAGGTACAGGGGGATGTGATGGGGACATGCTGTGCCCTATCATATGCCAACCTGTATCTGGGGGGTTGGGAAAGATCCCTATTCTCAGATGATGCTGCATCGATGTATCTGCGCCACATCTTGTTGTGCCGTCCATATATCAATGACGTTGTAGTTGTCTGGACCGGGACCCCAACCAAGTTAACACAATTCATGTCATTCATATCCAATAATAGATATAATCTCACATTTACCCCCTGGTACATAGTATCCGCTACAGTCAATATCTTAGGCTGTGGAGGAATTGTGCGAGGGAGGAAGACTTTGAATTGAAAGCAAAAGCCCTAGGCAACCACCTTCTAGCCTGAGGATATAGCAAAAAGATATTGAAGAAGGACTATCAAAAAGCCAAACTTAATCAAAGGGAACATCTGATTTTAGCACCAAAAACCCAGAGAAAAAAACAATACTACTAAAGTGATTACAAGGTTTAGTGCCCATCAGGAAAAAATTTGAGAAATATTAAGGCCTCTTTCACACGGGCGTTCCATATGTCCGTATATCACCCCATCCGTTTTGGGGTGATATACGGACATAATGCATGTCAATGGGATTGCGGATGTCAGCGGAAGACATCCGCTGACATCCGATTTGCGTCCTTTCAGTTCTGTTACGTTTTTTGGAACGGAACAGAACCCTATTTTTCTTCCGTTAAAAAAACGTAAAGGAAGCAAAATTGGATGTCAGCGGTGTCATCCGCTGACATCCGCAATCCCATAGACATACATTATGTCCGCATATCATCCGCAAACGGATGGGATGATATGCGGACATACGGACCAGATGACACAAGTGTCATCCATGTCCGTAAAAAAAAAAAAAAAAGTGACTGAATGGACGACAAAAACGGAGCGCCCGTGTGAAAGAGGCCTAACTCGAATGATGGATGTTAACATAATTTCTAAATATATACATAATCGTCCAGAGGGGGTATTTCATAGATCTCAATCTGTTAGAGACACACTGGTCCATAGCCACTACCCCCCTGGGGGATCCTGAGGGGGCTATGGGAGGAGTAGGCACTTACCAATGTGGGGGATGCGATCAGTGACCATGGGTTAGAGAAGGGAATACACTTCCACTCCCTGGAGGAGGTACATTCAGATCTAAATCCTTTGCGGATGGAGTGCTTCAAAAAGGACCTTTGGACAGAGGATACAGGTTCACCTATACTATATTGATGTGGGGTGTCTGTACACGCCCATTGGCAAACATGTGGGTCCAAGACATAGCTATGACCCAAAAGTAGTTTCCTTATTTTTTCTTGAAAAAAATCCCCCAAAACCCAAGGGGTGGGGATTTTGACAAACAAATACTTAAACAAGAGGCAAAATTAATTTGATGGCAACGTCTCCTCTGGGGTTAAGTACAGCCATGTCTTTTAAACCATTTCTATAATATCGACTGATCCTGATTAATGGTGGGGTTGTTCAGTGCTTGGAATGAGATACCTTGCATTACAATTTCTTATAAGATAACTGATATATGTGGCTTTTTCTATGTTAAAAAATATTACTACATACTTTCTATCACAGATATACACTGTCATTAATTACATGTTGTACCTTTGGACGTGATGGGGTATCCTAAGCTATTGGTGATTGCGTTACTTTGATGGGCATTCGGGTCCCCAGCCTGGATGGGGGAGTTTTTACACCCTCCCAGCCATCCGTACATGACTGGACTTCTTCCTCCAGCTGGAGGTGGCGCTGCATATGGTTGGATGTGTTTCCCCTCTATGGCATTTGCCTTTTAGGTTGCATCCGACACCAGACGTGATATCAACTGGCCGCGCATCGACCCTGTCATGTCTGATGGGACCGTAATAAATGCAGGGATGGCAAGACCTGAAGCCAGGCACAGCGGCAGTGGCTTCTTCTGCCATACCCACAGTGCTAATACACAAGGTGATGAGTTGAAAGACTAGATGGACACTAGCTGTTGGGGGCTTGCTGCCCACAGTTACTTTTTGCCTCTATTTGGATGTATAATAGTTGACTGAGTGGAGTAGATTTTAGTATTGTTGTTTCTGGCTTATTAGATGGTTAGGTTATGGTTGGATCAGTTTAGTAAGTTAGGGAAAGAAAGGGGGGAGGGGGGAGGAGGAGAGGAGGGAGGGGGAGAGTCTTAGAAGTGTGCATATGTGTAGGGTGGATTGTATTGTGAATATGTTGGTGTATGTGATGGAATAAGTGGATTGGATTTGCCAATTGGGGGCGGGTTGCATGTGGCTTGCTTGGAGGGGTGTAGTTAGTACATTCTGTGGTCTGAGTTGGTTGGAGTTTGGTTTGTCTGTTTACTGGTATGGTTGATGTTGGTTCCTAGTGTGATTGATACCTAGGTTGTTTGGTTATGTATAGATGGTTATATTTGGATGTTTGGTATGTATATGGATGTGTTAGGTGTTATTAGGCAATTGGCCTAATAGATATTGGTATTGATATATAACTAGAGGCCCAATAGTAATACTTTATACTCATTATGTGAAGTATCTCTTTATCTTAGTTGCTTGGCAATCATTTTGGTCTGCCTGAACCTTACACATACGGTCCAGTGTCCATCAGACCTGACCTTGGTATTTTACCAGGAGCCAGTTGGTCATTATATGACTGGGGATATACCATGTATGTCTGGAGGTACTAACTGTATACCATGGAAAGAATTGGTGAGCACAGATATTTTGCCCTTATATGAATGGTCACTGTATGTTTTATTGAATCAAATTGTTAAGATGTACAGTATCTCACACAAGTGAGTACACCCCTCACATTTTTGTAAATATTTTATTATATCTTTTCATGTGACAACACTGAAGAAATTACAATGTAAAGTACAATGTTAAGTAGTGAGTGTACAGCTTGTATAACAGTGTAAATTTTCTGTCCCCTCAACACACAGCCATTTATGTCTAAACTGCTGGCAACAAAAGTGAGAACGCCCCTAAGTGAAAATGTCCAAATTGGGCCTAAAGTGTCAATATTTTGTGTGGCCACCATTATTTTCCAGCACTGCCTTAACCCTCTTGCTCATGGAGTTCACCAGAGCTTCACAGGTTGCCACTGGACTCCTCTTCCACTGCTCCATGACGATATCACGGAGCTGGTTGATGTTAAAGACCTTGCGCTCCTCCACCTTTCGTTTGAGGATGCCCCACAGATGCTCAATAGGGTTTAGGTCTGGAGACATGCTTGGCCAGCCCATCACCTTTACCCTCAGCTTCTTTAGCAAGGCAGTGGTCACCTTGGAGCTGTGTTTAGGGTCATTATCATGTTGGAATACTGCCCTGTTCCCATGTTCTGCTCCATTATGTCACAGTACATGTTGACATTCATGGTTCCTTCATTGAATTGTAGCTCCCCAGTGCCAGCAGCACTCATGCAGCCCCAGACCATGACACTCCCACCACCATGCATGACTGTAGGCAAGACACACTTGTCTTTGTACTCCTCACCTGGTTGCTGCCACACACGTTTGACACACCTGAACCAAATAAGTTTATCTTGTTCTCATCAGACCACAGGACATGATTCCAGTAATCCATGTCCTTAGTCTGCTTGTCTTCAGCAAACATTTTGCGGGCTTTCTTGAACATCATCTTTTGAAGAGGCTTGCTTCTGGGACGACAGCCATGCAGACCAATTTGATGCAGTGTGTGGTGTATGGTCTGAGCACTGACAGACTGACCCCCCTTCCCTTCAACCTCTGCAGCAATGCTGGCAGCACTCATACATCTATTTCCCAAAAACAACCTCTAGATATGACGCTGAGCATGTACACTCAACTCCTTTGGTTGACCATGGCGGCCTGTTCTGAATGGAACCTGTCCTGTTAAACAGCTGTATGGTCTTGGCCACCGTGCTGAAGCTAAGTTTTAGGGTCTTGGAAATGTTTTTATAGCCTCGGCCATCTTTATGTAGAGTAACAATTCTTTTTTTCAGATCCTCAGAAGGTTCTTTGCAATCAGGTTCCAGTATGAGAGAGTGAGAGCGATAACACCAAATTTATCACACCTGCTCCCCATTCACACCTGAGACTTTGTAACACTAATGAGTCACATGACCCCGGGGAGGTAAAATGGCTAATTGGGCCCAATTTGGACATTTTAACTTAGGAGTTTACTCACTTTTGTTGCCAGACATTAGACATTAATGGCTGTGTGTTGAGTTATTTTTAGGCGACAGCAAATTTACACTGTTATACAAGCTGTACACTCACTACTTTACATTGTAGCAAAGTGTAATTTCTTCAGTGTTGTCACACGAAAAGATATAATAAAATATTTACAAAAATGTAAGGGGTGTTCTCACTTTTGTGAGGTTTCTGTATAATATGAATTCTTCTCTTCTTTCAAATCTATAATAATGTAGATACATAATAAAGCTCCCTGAAGAAGCAGAGAAAGTGTTCTGCGAAACACGTTGGACCTATGTATCTACAGAAATCACTGCAAATGTGTAATAGTTGTAGATGTGCTGCCTTTAAGCTGCATACATGTTTTTTATGTCTAAAATGTAGAATTTGTTTACCATGTTAATACCAATAAAAATCTTTATTTTATATATGTACGTGTGCTCATCTCAGTGACAACACCACTTCCTATAAAGTCCCCATATATGATAGGGATATGGTTATCCCTTTCCTATCTATTTTCTTTACAATATTTATCTGGGATGTGGACATGGTTAGCTGTCAATGGAATTGGTATTACTCATTCGATTTGCCATTTGGCTCTCCTATGACTCATCATTCCTCCCTTGCTGGCAAACTCTCACGAGAGTGAGAGACAGAGCTTTGCATGATGTCATTAGACTAGGCTAATTACCAGACAAGAAAGAGGAAGTGGGCTGTATAAGGTATTTACTGGCAGAAAAAAAAAATGTTTTACTATCCAAAGTTAAAACAACAAGGCCACAGGATTTAATAGATGGAAAAACGACTGAAGAGCCGCTTTATGTTTTACTGTAGCATACAATTTAAACAGAATTTTTGTTTTATTTCATTTTACTTTGTCTGGCAAGAATACGTAAAAAGCATGCATGCAACTGCAGTAACTTACATGCAAAAAAATGCTCAAATGCACAATAAAAAGCATAAAATCTTACAATGTGACCAGAGCAACAGTGATGGGTTTCAGGTTCCTAAAGAGTGATCCCCTGATGCAGCTTATCGCAAGGCAGGCTCAGGCATCATCTGCAAATTAACAACATTCTTGATGTTGCTACAATTTAAACACCTCAGGCGTGAGGTAGAAATTAGTCATGTTTCTGTGCTTCACTTCACAGTTAAACTTTTACAGATGCAGTTGTGGTCATGTTCTTAAGATACAAGTTTCCTTCAAAGCTGCCGAAAGGACATAAAAGATTTCTGTCTTTACAGGTTCAGCCCCACAATTATATGGTTTAATTATGGTGTTATGCTTTGTGTGTTATTAAACATATTCTAAGAATTGTTGCAGGAGCTCATGAAAAAAGTGTCACCTAAATGACAAGTGGGTAATGTTACGTTGTACTTTAGTCGAAAAAAAGACAGTTGTGGTAAGCTTATTTATTTCATTTTGAAATAAAGTTTAAAATCCCACTCCATGAAAAAATGATTTTTTTCATCCCCCAACTCATCCTGGTAGTGTCCCCCCCCCCCTGCAGGTGAAAGCAGATATACTCATCTGAGCTCCCTATCCAAGTTTCTCATTGCCGTCAGTTCCAGTGCTCCAGTGCTGCAATGGCACTCCGAGACCGCTGGTCCTCTGCCACTCCCCCTGTGATGATGTCATCTTCTTCTCTCTCCTGAGAGGACCCTACCAGTGGCCATCCAATAGGAAGTGTCCAGGTCTCACAGGCAGTGATGGGTGTCCAACCTGAAGAAGGACCCTTCCATGAAGTAAACAAAAGAGGAGAAGACTCGAGTCGGCGATGTCATGTGATCGCAGCCTCAGGTAAGTTAACCAGTTCTGGACCGGAAGGATTTGCCCCTAATGACCAAGCCATTTTTTGTGATTCAGAACTGCATCAATTTAACGGAACATTGCGCGGTTGTGTGATGCTGTACTAAAATAAAATTGATGTCCTTTTTCTCCCACAAATAGAGCTTTCTTTTGGTGGTATTTGATGACCTCTGCGATTTTTATTTTTTGCGCTACAAACAAAAAAAGAGCGACACTTCTGAAACAAAAAAAAAACAATATTTTTCACTTTCTGATATATAGCATTCTCAAAAAAAAATGTAAAATTCAAATTTTTTCATCCTTTTAGGCCAATTTGTATTCTGCTACATATTTTTGGTAAAAAAAAAAATCGCAATAAGCGTATTTTGATTGGTTTGCGCAAAAGTTATCACGTTTACAAACTAGAGGAAAGATTTATGTAATTTTTATTGTGGCGGACAGATCGGACCCCTAACTGACCTTTTTGACACTTTTGGGGGGACCAGTGACATTACTACAGTAATCAGTGCTAAAAATATGCACTGTTACTGTAATAATGACATTGGCAGGGAAGGGATTAACCTGGTGGGTGATCAAAGGGTTAAATGAAAGCCTAGCGGGGTGTTTACTAACAGTGGGGGGAGGGGCTTGTGAAATGACCATAGAGACCTGTGATCCTATATAGAAGGATCACAGGCGCTCTGTGATCATTTCAGAAAGAAGAATGGTCAGCTGTGTTTACAACAGCTGACTGTCCTCTCTCAGCGGGGAGCGATCGCGGCTTACCTGCTGCAATTGGTGCCACCAGCCCCGTGCATCAGGATCCCCGCTGCCTAGTGGGGATGGCAGCATGCCACCGGTGACACGTGCTCACCCCCCAGCACCACGAGCGCGACCGACGTAGTACTACGTCGGTTCGTGCAGCTGAGCCAGCTCCGGCAGGCAGTCGGCAAGTGGTTAATTAGGGCATTTTTTACTAAAATGATAAAGAGGGGTGACCAGCGCTACGGATTTCAAAATATGAAAAAAAGGGGGTGGAAAATTGCAGAACGAATAAATAAAATAATAAGGTGTAAGCTGCCCCAATCAAAACCTTAAATGAAGGTGAAAGTGATAAATAAAAATGTGACGATTGGTGTTGGCGCTACCTTTATAAATGCCCCAAAAAAACGTGAGTGGGGATAAAAGGGTGTAAAAACCCACAAATGGTGAAATGTGCCAAATGGTGTTATAAAATGATAGTCAGAAATGCGAGTCTGGGTGTTTATTACAAATTAAATTATAACAGTGCTATAAAACAAAAAACGTGAGTGTAATAAACCCACTACCATGCATTGGGTGAAAAGAACTTGGTGATTAGTAAATAAAACATGCCACACAAAGTGTGATGATAAACTGAAAAAACTTTGATGTGTAAAATCCGTAGTGGCCACTAGGTGGCGTTTCTTCGGAATACAACCTGTATGATGATGAGGGGTTCCCTTTCGGAAAATGATGCAATCAATGGCCGCTGGCGGGAGGCCTAGATGCTCATATAAGAAGAAACCCCATAGTGAGTAGTCAAATCATACATAGCATAAAGCAAGGCGTAGATAACTCACTCTTAAGATGATCGAGATCAGAGTACAGTGTGCGCCGGGATGCTTCCGCGTTCCACGGCCGACAACTCAGCGTACTCCCGGACTTCTTATAGCCGCCTGTATCCTAGCAACGGAGGGGACGGAACAAACACCGCCATCCTGCACATCCATAGTAAGAAGCCAGTGGTGGAGCAATATGGCTTCCGGAGCGGGAGTTGCAAGATGGTGGTGTTTGTTCCGTCCCCTCCGTTGCTAGGATACGGGCGGCTATAAGAAGTCCGGGAGTACGCTGAGTTGACGCCGCTCCAGTTGACGTCATTGTGACGAAACGTGTAGGGCGGAGTCTCCGACGTCATACGTCACTTCCGGTTGTCGGCCGTGGAACGCGGAAGCATCCCGGCGCACACTGTACTCTGATCTCGATCATCTTAAGAGTGAGTTATCTACGCCTTGCTTTATGCTATGTATGATTTGACTACTCACTATGGGGTTTCTTCTTATATGAGCATCTAGGCCTCCCGCCAGCGGCCATTGATTGCATCATTTTCCAAAAGGGAACCCCTCATCATCATACAGGTTGTATTCCGAAGAAACGCCACCTAGTGGCCACTACGGATTTTACACATGAAAGTTTTTTCAGTTTATCATCACACTTTGTGTGGCACGTTTTATTTACTAATCACCAAGTTCTTTTCACCCAATGCATGGTAGTGGGTTTATTACACTCACGTTTTTTGTTTTATAGCACTGTTATAATTTAATTTGTAATAAACACCCAGACTCGCATTTCTGACTATCATTTTATAACACCATTTGGCACATTTCACCATTTGTGGGTTTTTACACCCTTTTATCCCCACTCACGTTTTTTTGGGGCATTTATAAAGGTAGCGCCAACACCAATCGTCACATTTTTATTTATTATTTTTTACTAAAAGGATCAGGGTGGAAGAAGAGGGGCATTTTATCCTGAAGAGGGGCTTTAAAGGAAACCTAAACTAATACACCCCAAGTCACTGACATAGAACAAACATGAAGCAACCAGAACTCTGTATTTGCACCTGTTCTGTCTGAATGACAAATTGGGGTTTACTTACTAAAACTGCATGGTGCAAAATCTGGTGCAGCTTGGCATAGAGACCAATCAGATTCCAGGTTTTACTGCCAAAGCTTAACTGAACAAGCTGACGTTAGAAACTGACTGGCTACCATGCACAGCTGCACCAGATTCTGAGAGCACCAGTTTTAGCAAATCTCCCCCAGAATGTCCTGAAGCCACTAAATCAGCATGACAACTGGGCAACTGGCATTTTCAAAAGAAGAACCTAGCAATGTCAGCCTACATATTCCAGAACCAGATAATCAAACCTGTATAATATGGAAAAGTAACAATTTGTGACTGAAGTCTAATCTATTGATTCTACTTCTCTTTTCTCTTTGCTGTGATTGCACTTTTTGTCCATATTAACTTTATTCTGAAATTACAGTTTAGGTTTTACAAAGTTATCATTGCTCAAATCTGACCTGTTAAGAATATAAGATTGTTTAGGCATTTTTCAATTATTTTAACACTATTTTTTAAACACAATTAAAAATGGAATAATCAGATGTGTTGAAATATTTTGAACACAATAAATGGGATTGTAGTGTAAAGCAAAATAAAATGTTTTTTTTTTAATATTCAATCTTTTGGCACGTGGAAAATTAATGGAATTAAAATCTATCTTGTCCCCTTGGAGTGAGTTTAATTAAAGTACTAGGGAAGAGATATGATGAGAACGTCTTCTTAATCCATACCTACGGATGCATACACTGAGATATAACGACTAATGACATCTCAGGTTCAATTGGTTTTATAAACCGGCTTTGTCTTTGTACAAGAACACTATTCTACATTGTATTCTGTGAAACTACTGTCTAATGTAATACTCCGGAATGTGCCTTATTTATTGTACTGTTAAAAGTTGTGAATAAACTTTATTCTGATTTAAAACAAAAAAATAAAACATCTACCAAAAAATATTTTTGAAAGTCATCCTTTTTTTAAGGGCCAAGTCAGATTTTTGTGGTGCATTATCGAACATAACGCAGAATAAGTCAACCAATTCATTTCCTCAGGCTGCCAATGCTTTAAAAATTGGATCTGCACCAAGTTTTCTGAGGCACCACATCACACCCCATGGTAGAAATAAAGAGCACCCTAACACACTAATGTGTAATGTGAATTGTGTTAACCTTGTGTTTACCAGAGTGTATGGGTGTAAATGGGCACTAAGATTCACACAAAGAAATGCTGAACCAAAAACGCAACAAATCCAAAGGTGGCACTAGTAAAAGAAACTTTTAGCACATGTGATTAAACTTCAAAGTCCATATGTGTGAGTTGCTTTAGAGCCTACGTCAATAGTCTTTTGTTAGCATCAGACAGGTTTTGCATTGCCATACAAACCATTACTCCGGCAGCTGGTCTTAAAGACGCAGATTTTTATCAAGCATTGAAGCGGTAGTAAACCGAAGCCTTAAAAAAAAAAAAAAAAAAAAAAAACCTGCAAGATAATGGCATAATGTGCTAGTATGAATTAGAAAGAAGCCCTCCAGCAGGGCTCTGTCACCATTGACAGGGCTTCTGTCTTCACCTGGTCTTCCTTCCAGGTTCGCATGCTCCGGCCGTCTGATTGGTGGAGCTATGATTATGTCATTGCCGTGCATTTGGAATGCCGTCCCTTCTGAGCACATGTGCCATTGACGTCACAGGCTGCATGCAGAGTGAATATCTCCTAAACAGTGCAAATTTAGGAGATATTCACTGTACCTACAGGTAAGCCTTATTATAGACTTACCTGTAGGTACAATTTTAAAAAAAAAGTATTTTTTACCACTTTAACATAGGTCCTTTAGTGCATCCCATCATGATTGCAATATCATCCTCTGCTCAGGCCCTGAAGAAGAGGGAGGCCTTTTCCCCCAAAATAAGTTGGCTGTATTTCATGCTCTTAGCCAATAATTATTTAAAAAAATGTGTACTGCTCCTCAGTACACATCTAAGTATTTATCTTCTGCTGAGCGTTCCCTTTATCTTGTTTAGAGAAGCAGCAGCCTATGACTAGAAGAAGGTTCATACACTGTGCCTGAGCTGCAGATGGTCAAATGTACCTGTCAATGATTTCTGAATTATCTCAAACCCATCTCTGATGCCATCAACACAAGCACAAAGCCCATCATCACAGGTCCAAAGAGATTCAAAATTCTTTCTTTTTTTCTTTGTTTAGCCCAAACCCGTCCTTTAGTATAAACCCAAATACCTCTTTTAAAATTTCCCACTATCCCTGATCTGAGGAGGAGCCTCCACTTGACAGGACCACATAGTTTGCTTGTGATTCCCGATCTCGGGACATCAACACTTTACTACTATCACTACATACTACCTTCTACCCACCTTCTTCTTTTCCTTTTTCTATCTTTTTTTCCTTTACTTATCTCTCCCCTATCTCTTCATCTACTTTTTTTTTTTAAAACGTTCAATAAATTGACATGGATGTTCATTGACCACTGTTGGTCCCCAGCCTCAACATGTCGCGGCCTCTGCCTCTACCTGGCATATAGGTAGCATCCCTGCAGAATTGCTGGTGGTAGACGCCTCCACGATTAGTCTTGGTGTTGTGGGCTGGGGAGTCGGACGGCCGCTCTCCCCCTCGGGGTGCAGTATGTTCTCGTGGGGGCGCTGGAGCGGGAGTAGCGGGGCCCGGGCTGGTCAATGCAGATTCAGTTGGCATGGGGGGGGGGGGGGCTACACAGTTTGCCGATGTTTATACCACTGTTCTATTGCTCTGAATTCCATGTCAAATGTTTTGGAATGTTTTCTTTTTTTTGTGTTGTCTTATTCCACGGTCATGGACAAATTTGTACTTTTATGACCTTTTTCTTAAAAAATAATAAAAATATTGAAATCTAAAATTTCCCACTATGGCTGGCCATGCTTTCTTCAATTCTCCTTTAGATTTACCAAAACCAAATAATATGAGGTCAAACCTAAACACTATAATTTTGTATACAATTGGCCAGGCCATTGTACTACATAGTTGAAGGTAGATCGAAAGGAAAATGAATAATGTATGGCAAGCTTAATTGTGCATCTTTTAGATCTGATATATAATGTAGATCTGTGCAAATGTACGTGTTGGCTACAAATGTTTTTTTTTTTTGTCTTAAGTCAGGTTCAGTAATAACTTATAACACATCTGTAGCAGGCAATGCACCTGCATTGAATGTTTACTTTCATGTGCACTAAATCTGGAAAAGAAACAGACAACTTAAAAAGGGCACAATAATACATAGGGGTTTGTTATTGCTTTAAATCCCTCCATTGTCCAGAGTGCCTACATGTTACCACAAACAACAGATTGCTGTGGGTACTTCTACTACATTTCTTCTACATTGGTTTTCTGACAAAAATGTGCAAACCTCACATACCAAAGGTTTTTGCTTTTTATCAGATGGAATCATTTGTTGCAGCAAGCGTGCCATTTAGGATTGACATTTTTGGTGCTGAAATGTGTTCCTCCTTCCAGCCTGTCAGGGCTAGTATGAGCGATGAATTTCCACGAATGGTACATCCAGCATTAATTATGGTGTGAAAAAACATTTAAATTGTGTACCATAATACTGAACATAATTAGCCATTACAATGACCCTCAGCATCTGTCTTGCTGTTATGTTTCACACTTTGCAACACACCTTATATACAGAGCAAGTTTATAGCTCTGCAGTGGAAAATAGTTTGCAGAGTTTTGTATACATTTCACTAATAGCCTGCAAAGTTTGCTCAGCTTTGATGGAAAACATTTATTGAGAGTATATTACTAGATGTTATATAAAAAAAGTTTCTTTAAAACGTTTCTTCAAATATGTCTTTCAAATATCTCTTGGAAGATATAGCCTGGCCGCCGCACACCACCTGGCCTGGCCTGAGTAGTTAACAGGTAAAAGCAGCCTCAGCTCACTTCATCCAGACATGGCCTTGCTAACCACTCGGGCCGGGGCGAGGTATGCGGTGGCTCGGCTATCTCTTCCTATTTCTACATATGCTTTGGCTTAGGTTTATACAAGCTATCCCCCTAAATCTTTTAGGACTGCTGCAGACATGCAATGCCTTCCACAATTCCGCCACAAACTACATTACCAAACTTGTCTCAAAATATGGTAAAAACTGTCCTCATTGCTCCTTCCAAAACCTCCAGCACTCTAACTATTTTGTCACCTCTTCTCATGCTCGCCTCTAGAACTTCTCCGGAGCCTCTCTGCTCATCTTAAAATCCCTACCCCAATCTATTCCCTACTCTGTTCTCCTTTAGGCAGTCCTTTAAAATTGATCTCTTCTGGAAATCCTTTCCCACCTCTACCTATAAACTGAACTTTAACTTATTTTTCCAACCTATCCCTCACAGTTATTACCTTTTGTATCAATTGCCCCTCCCTTTTTAGTAGAGCCCCCCTGACCCTCTTGCCTTATATATTATAACTGTATTGTAATGGTACTGTCTCCCTTTGTCTTAAAAAAATGCTGTACAAACTGTTGGTACTAAATAAATCATAATCATATTCTTCATAAATGGCTGGAATAGATGATGCAGTCCACATCACTGGCCCAAGTGCTGCCCCTCCCAGCCTGAGTGCTTCTGTACAGCAGATTATAAACAGATTCATCAAATAAAATGTAGGTATTTAAAGTTGTTGTAAAGCCACAAGGTTTTTTACCTTCATGCATTGTATGCATTAGGTAAGGTAAAAACGTTACGTGTGCAGCAGCCCCCCCAGCCCCCCTAATGCTTACCTGAGTCACCTCTCAATCCAGGGATGTCCACATGAGCCTTGCCTCAAAGGGGACTCACAATCCTGATTGGCTTTTGGCAGCAGCAGGAGCCATTTGCTGTCAATCACAGCCAGTGAGCCAATCAGGAGACGGGGGGGGGGGGGGGCTCAGTCTAGGCTCTGTGTGTTAATGGACAAGGAAGCTTGTCTGCTTGGGTGTCCCCACAGCAAGGTGCTTGCTGTGGGGGCACCTGGCAGAAGGGAGGAGCCAGGAGCGCCGGCATGGGACCCGTGAAGAGGAGGATCTGGGGTGCTCTGTGCAAAACCAACTGCACAGAGGAGGTAAGTATAACATGTTTGTTATTTAAAATCAAGGACACTAAAATAAAACAAGGCTTTAATATCACTTTAAACTAGTTGCATTAAAAGTGAACAGATAATAATAAAAATATACAGTAACTGCATTAATTGGTTGGTTTTATATTTCTCCCCAGAATTCAGCTTTGTATGTGTAGATAAAGTCAACCTGGATACCATTTTAAACACAAGCTGTGTCCAATCAAAATATGTTGTATAAATAAAAAATTTCAAATCACAAGGGGAAAATACAATTAGAATACAAATTCAAACAGAATTTGAGAATTGACCATAAGACTGTTATGCGTTTTAAAATTATGATAATTTCTGTATAGGTATTCTATAGGAGGTTTCATCATTAGTTGTGTACTATGTCAGGACATTGTAATTTACCACACCATAGTGTCAGTTCCCCTGCATTCGTAATCATTCATTTACACTATAAAAATTTACAACATCTACAGTGTATACCTTTGTTGTTTTGTGTGATTTTAGTTAGTATAGTACTGTTTTATGTCTGATATAGAACCTAATGTATATTGCTTTCAAAGTCTGCATTTTAAGGCCCCTTTCGCACGAGCAGTTAGATTTCAGCTTTTAGCTGCAGATAGAGGAAAGTATTTACCACTAGAGATGTATAGAACTGTTCGCCGGCGAACAGTTCCCGGCGAACTTAGCATGTTCGCGTTCGCCGCTGCCGGCGAACATATGCGATGTTCGGTCCGCCCCCCCATAAGACATCATTGAGGCAAACTTTGACCCTGAACTTTACAGTCAGCAGACACATTTCCAGCCAATCAGCGTACCTCCCTCCCACACCCTCCCACCTCCTATAAATAAGCAAGGGCAGCATCCATCTTAGATCATTCTGAAGCAGTGTGTGTAGTGAGAGTAGGGAGAGCTGCTGCTGCTGCTGTTAAGCTAGGGACAGTTAGTCAGTGTTCCTGGTCTTGCAGTGTTCTTGGTCCACTACTGCTGTAATATCAGCACCCCAAAAAGCCCTTCTAAGGGCTGGTATTTGTGTTTTTTTTTTTTTTTTATATATATATATATATATATATATATATATATATATATATATATATATATACCTAGCGTCCCCAAAAGCCCTTTTAAGGGCTGGTAATTGAGTTGTTCTTTCATATATATATATATCTATATCTATCTAGTGTCCCCAAAAGCCCTTTTAAGGGCTGGTAATTGAGGATTTTTTTATTTATATATATACATATATATATATATATAGTGTCCCCAAAAGCCCTTTTAAGGGCTGGTAAGGTAATAGATTTTTTTCTTTATATATATATCTATATATATCTATTGTACACTGCAGTTGCCTGCCCGCTGTGTGTGAGAGGCCACAGACCTACCACAGACTGTACTGTGTGCACACCACACTCATTTCGGGTGGCACAGGCACAGTACCTGGCATTTTAAAAAATATTTTTTTTTCCTCTGTCATAATTGCAGTGAGTGCTGTGTCAGGTCCACAGAGTGCACTGTACCCACTGCAGTGCACTGCCCACCACTGATATATATACGTTGGCACAGCATCTTGTTGCAATAAATTGAAAAAAAAAATATTTTTTATTATTGCAGTTGCCTGGGCTGCCAGTGACTGTCAGGTCCACAGAGTGTACTGTGCCCACTGCAGTGCCACTGTGTGCCCACCCACCACTGATATATAAGGTGGCACAGCAGCTTGCAAAGTAAAAAAAATATATATATTTTTTTAAATTGCAGTTGCCTGGGTGCCAGTGACTGCTGTCAGGTCCACAGAGAGTGTACTGTGCCACTGCCCACCCACCACTGATATATAAGGTGGCACAGCAGCTTGCAAAGTAAAAAAAATATATATATTTTTTTAAATTGCAGTTGCCTGGGTGCCAGTGACTGCTGTCAGGTCCACAGAGAGTGTACTGTGCCACTGCACACCCACCACTGATATATAAGGTGGCACAGCAGTTTGCAAAGTAAAAAAATATATATATTTTTTTTAAATTGCAGTTGTCTGGGTGCCAGTGACTGCTGTCAGGTCCACAGAGAGTGTACTGTGCCACTGCCCACCCACCACTGATATATAAGGTGGCACAGCAGCTTGCAAAGTAAAAAAAAATATATATATTTTTTAAATTGCAGTTGCCTGGGTGCCAGTGACTGCTGTCAGGTCCACAGAGAGTGTACTGTGCCACTGCCCACCCACCACTGATATATAAGGTGGCACAGCAGCTTGCACTCATAGTACAACAGTAACAACACATTAAAAAAAAAATGACAGGCAGAGGCAGGCCACCCCGCAAGGGCCGTCGTGGTCGTGGTGCTGTGATTTCCTTAGGCCCTAGAATAATGCCCAGTGATCAGAGGCCACCACAGACCCTGAACTCAAAAAATTCTGAGGCCATAGTTGACTGGCTTACACAGGACACCCAATCGTCTACAGCTTCCGCTCGGAACCTTAATGCACCATCCTCCTCCAGCTCAGCTTCGGGCACCTCTCAATTTACCACTCGCCAGCCCGCTGGCACCACCACCAACACTAGCACCACAGCCGCTTCACTTGATCCGTCAGAGGAGTTATTTTCACATCAGTTTGAAGAAATAAGTGATGCGCAACTATTAGTGCCAGAGGATGTAGATAACGGGGATATGTCTCAGTCAGGCAGCATTATACACATGGACGTACATTGTGATGATGATGATGTTGTACCTGCTGCTGCTGCCTTTGCTGAGTTGTCAAGTGAAGCGGCTGATGATGACGATGTGTCTGTGGATGTCACCTGGGTGCCTGCTCGAAGAGCAGAAGAAGAGGGGGAAAGTTCAGATGGGGAGACAGAGAGGAGGAGGAGACGAGTTGGAAGCAGGGGGAGGAGGTCATCGCAAGGAGCTAGTGGCGCAGTCAGACAGCATGTAGATTCGGCACCCGGGGTCAGCCAGACAGCACGCCAATCAACGCAAGCTGTTGCCACCACCAGAATGCCGTCCTTGCAAAGCTCAGCAGTGTGGCATTTTTTTTGTGTGTCTGCCTCTGATATCAGCGATGCCATTTGTAACCTGTGCCAAAAGAAACTGAGTCGTGGGAAGTCCAACACCCAGCTAGGTACAACTGCTTTGCGAAGGCACATGATCTCACATCACAAACGCCTATGGGATCAACACATGAGTAAAAGCAGCACA
The DNA here is from genome assembly GCF_965119305.1 of Pelophylax lessonae. Taxonomy (NCBI): domain Eukaryota; kingdom Metazoa; phylum Chordata; class Amphibia; order Anura; family Ranidae; genus Pelophylax; species Pelophylax lessonae. Next base: position 553,802,501 of record NC_138768.1, on the reverse strand, counting down.
CAAACTGAAAGCCACCATCCTCCTCCTGGTCCAGCATCTTCAGCCACGTCAACCACTGCTGTCCTCCATGCCCCCTATCAACAACCCGCCCCTCCGCCTCTCACCTTCAGCAGTTCCTGCTCGTCACCTGCCCACAGTCAGGTGTCTGTGAAGGAAATGTTTGAGCGTAAAAAGCCAATCTCGCAGAGTCACTCCCTTGCCCGGCGTCTGACAGCTGGCTTGTCGGAACTCTTAGGCCGCCAGCTTTTACCATACAAGCTGGTGGAGTCTGAGGCCTTCAAAAAATTTGTCGCTATTGGGACACCGCAGTGGAAGGTACCCGGCCGAAATTATTTTTCACAAAAGGCAATCCCCAACCTGTACTCTATTGTGGAAAAGGAAATCATGTCACGTCTGGCACACAGTGTTGGGGCAAGGGTCCATCTGACCACTGATAGCTGGTCTGCAAAGCACGGTCAGGGCAGGTATATAACGTACACTGCGCATTGGGTAAACCTGCTGGCGGCTGCCAAGCATGGAATGCGTGGCTCTGCTGCAGAGGAGTTGGTGACACCGCCACGACTTGCTGCCACCTCCTCTACTCCTCCTACTCCATCCGCTTTGCTAACCTCCTCGGCTGAGTCCTCTTCTGCTGTTGCGTCTTGCTCCACACCAACTGCACCCCCCCAGCTCCCCAGGGGCTATTCCACATGCCGGATACGACAGTGTCACGCTGTCTTGGGGTTGACTTGCCTGAAAGCAGAGAGTCACACCGGACCAGCACTACTGTCCGCCCTGAATGCACAGGTGGATCAGTGGCTGACCCCGCACCAACTGGAGATCGGCAAAGTGGTGTGTGACAACGGGAGCAATTTGTTGGCGGCATTGAATTTGGGCAAGTTGACACATGTGCCGTGCATGGCACATGTGTTGAATCTGATTGTGCAACGTTTTGTGCAGAAGTACCCAGGCTTACAGGACGTCCTCAAGCAGGCCAGGAAGGTGTGTGGCCATTTCAGGCGTTCCTACACGGCCATGGCGCACTTTGCAGATATTCAGCGGCGAAACAACATGCCAGTGAGGCGCTTGATTTGCGACAGCCCGACACGTTGGAATTCAACACTGCTAATGTTCGACCGCCTGCTCCAACAAGAAAAAGCGGTCAACGAGTATTTGTATGACCGGGGTGCTAGGACAGCCTCTGCGGAGCTGGGTATTTTTTTGCCACGCTACTGGACGCTCATGCGCAATGCCTGTAGGCTCATGCGTCCTTTTGAGGAGGTGACAAACCTAGTGAGTCGCACTGAAGGCACCATCAGCGACATCATCCCATATGTTTTTTTCCTGGAGCGTGCCCTGCGAAGAGTGCTGGATCAGGCCGTAGATGAGCGTGAAGAGGAAGAGGAAGAGTTGTGGTCACCATCACCACCACCAGAAACAGCCTTACCATCGATTGCTGGACCTGCGGCAACACTGGAAGAGGAGTGTGAGGAAGAGGAGTCAGAGGAGGAATGTGGCTTTGAGGAGGAGGAACACCAACCACAGCAGGCATCCCAGGGTGCTCGTTGTCACCTATCTGGTACCCGTGGTGTTGTACGTGGCTGGGGGGAAGAACACACCTTCAATGACATCAGTGAGGATGAGGAATTGGACATGAGTAGCTCGGCATCCAACCTTGTGCAAATGGGGTCTTTCATGCTGTCATGCCTGTTGAGAGACCCTCGTATAAAAAGGCTGAAGGAGAACGACCTGTACTGGGTGGCCACGCTACTAGACCCCCGGTATAAGCAGAAAGTCTGTGATATGTTACCCAATTACCGGCAGTCGCAAAGGATGCAGCAGCTACAAAATAAGTTAAAAATTATGCTTTACACAGCGTATAAGGGTGATGTCACAGCACAACGGGAATCCAACAGGGGAAGAGGTGAAAGTAATCCTCCTCCTACCACCACAACCACGCCGGCAAGGACAGGACGCTTTACAGACGTCTTGTTGATGGAGGACATGCGGAGCTTTTTTAGTCCTATGCATCGCCACAGCCCTTCGGGGTCCACCCTCAGAGAACGACTCGACCGACAGGTAGCAGACTACCTTGCCTTAACTGCAGATATCGACACTCTGAGGAGCGATGAACCCCTTGACTACTGGGTGTGCAGGCTTGACCTGTGGCCTGAGCTATCCCAGTTTGCCATTGAACTTCTGGCCTGCCCCGCTTCAAGTGTGCTGTCAGAAAGGACCTTCAGCGCAGCAGGAGGTATTGTCACTGAGAAGAGAAGTCGCCTAGGTCAAAAAAGTCTTGATTACCTCACGTTTATTAAGATGAATGAGGCATGGATCCCGAAGGGACTGACAGTGGGGGATGCATTTGACTAAAAAAGGCCTGGTGATGACTGAGATGCCTTGGCCTAAAAATGGTCCACACGCTGCTGTATATAATCATTCTCTGCATGCCGGATGACTTACGTGACGTCTCCGCCACCAACTACGGTTCAAGCCGCAATGTTTTAGTGCACTTTCTGCCTTAAAACCTCAATTTTTCAGGCCGCTGCTACAGCAGCGGCTGCAACAATACCTACTTTTTCATGCATGTGTACATGCCTAATTTTTCTGGCCTCTGGTGCTACACTGTGGCTGCAAAAAAACAAAAAACAAAAAAAAAGGCACATACATGTGTCAATTCCCCTTCGTGATCGTTACCTTGTCGTGGTGAAGGGGCTTGCGTATCACAATGAAGCGATCACCTCTAGGATTGTGTTGGCACACCCCAGATGATAAGGTCGTTGCTTCATTGTGTACAGACCAAAAGCGATCCGCAGGATAATTTTTCATAAAAAAAAACATTCATTTTCTTTCATTCTTTCTGCGGAGCTGGGTATTTTTTGGCCGCGTTACTGAATGCTCATGAACAATGGCTGTAGGCTCATGCGTCCTTTTGCGGAGATGACAACCCTGGTGGTCAGTCGAACCCAAGGCAACATCATCGACCTCATCCCATATGCGTTTTTTCTGGAGCGTGCCCTGCGAAGAGTACTGGATCAGGCTGTAGATGAGCATGAAGAGGAAGAGTTGTGGTCCTCATCACCACCAGAAGCAGCCTTGTCGTTGTCAATTGCTGGACCTGTGGCAACGCAGAGAGAGGAGTCTGAAGAAGAGAAGTCAGAGGAGGAAGGTGGCTTTGAGGAGGTGGAATACCAGCCACAGCAGGCGTCCCAGGGGGCTTGTTCTCACCTTTCGGGGACCCTTGGTGTTGTATGTGGCTGGGTGGAGGAAGAGACCTTCAATGATGTCAGTGAGGACAAGGAACGGGACATGGCTAGCTTGGTATCCAACCTTGTGCAAATTGGGAGTTTGCGGTTGTGCAAATGGACTGACTGACTGTTAAACGGGGAGTTTGGTCTGTCAGAGTTTGGTCTGTCACTGTGAAGCGGGCGACGGGCGTAACCCTTACACTACTTGACCGATAAAACATCATACCTGATCGTATTCACACACTGGATGTTTTAGTGCTGGTTTACACTGCCGCTACCACTAAAGTAGCGTCGCTTCCAGTGCGACTTTGGCGCGACTTAGCGCGACTTTGGCGCGACCTCATCGCGAGGTGACTTTTTATTTGGCCAATCACAATATCATGTTTTGTGACCGTCACCTAATTTCCTTTTCCTGTTTTTTGTTTTACATATTTCCCCATGTGTGCAGTGTTGTCTGTGTCATAGCTCAACTGATAGGCATGTTTGCCTTGGCATATCATATTTCAGCTTGCCAGAAAGAAAAAAAGACAGCTGGAAAGACACTGCATTAGTTTTCTACTAAAAATCATAAGAAAAATGCTGTTTTTTTTGGGTTGTGGACATACTACAGAGCTGAAACTTGACAGGTACACTTTTTAGACCCCCCAGACACTAAATACAAAAAATGACATGCCTGCCTAAAAAAATGCCCGATAAATGCCTGCAAGAGAAAAAGCCAGCCGCAGAGAAGCCGTATTCCTGAAAATATAAGAAAAATGCTGTTTTTTAGGGGTTCTGGACATGCTACAGAGCTGAAACTTGACAGGTACACTTTTTAGACCCCCCAGACACTAAATACAAAAAATGACATGCCTGCCTAAAAAAATGCCCGATAAATGCCTGCAAGAGAAAAAGCCAGCCGCAGAGAAGCCGTATTCCTGAAAATATAAGAAAAATGCTGTTTTTTAGGGGTTCTGGACATGCTACAGAGCTGAAACTTGACAGGTACACTTTTTAGACCCCCCAGACACTAAATACAAAAAATGACATGCCTGCCTAAAAAAATGCCCGATAAATGCCTGCAAGAGAAAAAGCCAGCCGCAGAGAAGCCGTATTACTGAAAATATAATAAAAATGCTGTTTTTTAGGGGTTCTGGACATGCTACAGAGCTGAAACTTGACAGGTACACTTTTTAGACCCCCCAGACACTAAATACAAAAAATGACATGCCTGCCTAAAAAAATGCCCGCTAAATGCCTGCAAGAGAAAAAGCCAGCCGCAGAGAAGCCGTATTCCTGAAAATATAAGAAAAATGCTGTTTTTTAGGGGTTCTGGACATGCTACAGAGCTGAAAATTGACAGGTACACTTTTTAGACCCCCCAGACACTAAATACAAAAAATGACATGCCTGCCTAAAAAAATGCCCGCTAAATGCCTGCAAGAGAAAAAGCCAGCCGCAGAGAAGCCATATTCCTGAAAATATAAGAAAAATGCTGTTTTTTAGGGGTTCTGGACATGCTACAGAGCTGAAACTTGACAGGTACACTTTTTAGACCCCCCAGACACTAAATACAAAAAATGACATGCCTGCCTAAAAAAATGCCCGCTAAATGCCTGCAAGAGAAAAAGCCAGCCGCAGAGAAGCCATATTCCTGAAAATATAAGAAAAATGCTGTTTTTTAGGGGTTCTGGACATGCTACAGAGCTGAAAATTGACAGGTACACTTTTTAGACCCCCCAGACACTAAATACAAAAAATGACATGCCTGCCTAAAAAAATGCCCGATAAATGCCTGCAAGAGAAAAAGCCAGCCGCAGAGAAGCCATATTCCTGAAAATATAAGACAAATGCTGTTTTTTAGGGGTTCTGGACATGCTACAGAGCTGAAACTTCACAGATACACTTTTTAGACCCCCCCAGATGCTAAATCCAAAGAAATTTTTTATTTTTATTTTTTTTTAATTTTTCCAATAATTGGCTCTCTATCAAAAAATTATAATTTTTAAGAACTTTTTTTTGCGTGATCCCTCTCCGGCATGCCACAGTCCAGGTGTTAGTCCCCTTGAAACAACTTTTCCATCACTATTGTGGCCAGAAAGAGTCCCTGTGTGTTTTAAAATTCGCCTGCCTATTGAAGTCTATGGCGGTTCGCCCGGTTCGCCGGTTCGCGAACATTTGCCGATGTTCGCGTTCGCCGTTCGCGAACGGCGAATTTTAGGTTCGCGACATCACTATTTACCACAGCTAAATGCATACAATGCAACCCTATGGCCCTGTTCACTCACTACGTTTAGCAACATTTTAATAACATACGGTTTTGTGCATTTAAAAAAAAGTTGACAGCATCCAGGAGTGATGTACCGCAGCTATCTGTATTTAAATGCAGTTCATCGCAGTACAAATAAAAAATAAATAAACAGTTACTATACAAAAGGCAAGAATTTACAATTGCAGTAAAAAAATGCTCTTGAAATTCAAGGTAAGCTTGCCATCATCCCTATTCACTTGTTTACAAAAATTGGTATACTCTTTTTATGGGATTTTTTAGGCAATTATTCACAAAAAGAAAAAGAATCATCCTAAAAAATATAACATTTATTTGATTTCATGTATAAAACCACAGACAAATCCCTTCAACTGGGAATGTCAACATTAAAAAAGGACCCTTACATAACATTGGGTCAAATAGTCAATTACATCAAATGATCAAAATGTTGGAGCCTTCCGGGCTCTGTCCAAATGACAGAGTTCATGTGCTTCAACACAGTGCATACAGTAACATGTAACTTAGCACTTAGTGGTAATTCCAACGATTTGTAGTAATCTTCATTCAAGCTACTCTGTCTTGTTGAATGCTACAAACCAATGGGAATCCAACGCGTTTCAACTGTAACTTAGTCTTCTTCAAGGAATTAATTTACCGCTTTATTATCATATTTCAGGCATTTTCAATAGCTTCCCTCTGATGTCAGACAGAGAAAGCAATCCCTCGTCAAGTTATACACTAGGACCCCTGGGCTCACGGTATCTCCCAAAGTAGTACCCCTTGTAGGGGGATTTCCCCTTCATAAGAGGAATTTAGTGGGGAATATAGCACCCTTTTTCCTCCCAGATGCCTGGAAGGTGATATGCCTTATGGGGGACAGGAAATCCCCGCAGACGTCCCTGATTTCCTCTCTCCACAGTGTGTGGAGAGAAAATAATTTACTATCGCAGCTAAACGCAGCTGCATATAAACGCAAGTAATCGCATGTAAACGCAGTGTACAATTGTGAGTAATCTTTGTGCCAGGAGCGTTGGAATTTCAAAATAACAAAACATGCCAACGGCAGAGCAACCGCCCATGTGAAAGGGAAGAAGAAGCAAGGCGCCTCTAAGTGAAATAACTTGGGTTTAAATTCAGGGTAAATGCATAAACACATTTACAAAATTGCAAGCTGTAGCAAGTAAAAAAGAGCTGAGGTGATCTTATGATGCCACCTGGAATCTAAGAAGCCCCTGCTATGATGAACGGACATCCAGAACTCAGTTTCCTGTGTGGGTGTTCTCTGTACAGCATACAGCATAGGGCTCCTAGCAGCTGTGAAGAGACGGAGGTGGCCTGTATCCAATGATGCGAGTGGATGGGCGGTTACAGGTTTCGGAGCATGCACAGCTCCTTCGTCAGACCTTCTGATGAAGGAGCCACGCATGCTCCGAAACATGTAACCCCCCATCCACCCGCATCCTCGGATACTGGCCGCCTGCATCTCTTCACAGCTGCTAGGAGCCCTATGCCATATGCAGGGGCTCCTTAGATTCCGGATGGCATCTTAAGATCACCTCAGCTCTTTTTTACTTGCTACAACTTGCAATTTTGTAAGTGCTTTTAATTGTTTACCCTGAATTAAAACCTGAGTTATTGCACTTAGCGGCACCTTGCTTCTTCTTCCATTTTTCATAGAGCAGCTTCTTCTCTCAAGTGCTGCCCAGGTGCAAAGACCCATATGCCGTTTGCCTAGATCCATGGAAGCGCCCACACACATCTACTCTCTAGCCCATGTGAAAGGCCTAAATCATCTGTTTCTAACAGTGGCTTACATGATACACCCTCTTGATTCTATGGGAATGATAAAACATAGTAAATTCATTTCCCGCTGGTTGGTAGGTGGGATCTTGTTTCTTCGTAAAAGGTGTTATGATTTTACTTAAAAATGCCCTGGGGTGGCAGGACTTTGATGTGTTCTTTCTACATGCTAAATTTAGTTTGAAACAAATCAAAACTAAAGCCATCTGTAGCTTTTTCAGCACTACACTGCATACCTATTTTATTTTGCAGCAGAGCGCCACAATGTACAAATTAGAGTTAATTAAAAACAAAAAACAGAGAAAACATCAATCCTGTATTAAATACTATTGCGAGCCTCTGCTTAGACCATGTACTTGAGGGGAATCCCAGCAGTTTCTTAGAAATGAAGAATTGCTTTTTTTAGCTGCAACTGGAAAATTTTGGGCTATAGAATGCAAATCTTTTTTTTTCATATTTCACTAGGTTTACAAGGGTAGGCAAATATTTGCAGAGTGAGTATCCTACACAAAAATGCATCAGAAAAATATGCATACATATGGACATGGCTAGACAAATTTTCTCCACTATTCCCCTGTTAAAGTAAACACAACCACTCAAAGATGTATTGTTGTATTTAAATGGAGGGAATACCAGCATATATTTGTATACCTCTGTTGCAGAGCTGTCACTTCATTTTCTTATTAACTATTTCCAAGCAAATTTCTTTAAACCATAAAAGCATACCATGTAAAGATGTCCATAATCCTAAAGTTCAGGTTGCAATCAAGTGTAGTGGGCCTGTCCCTAATAAAACATATATAAGGTCAGAATGCACAGGTCTTTTGTGGATGGGACCAAATAAAAAACTACAAGAGCACCAACATCCCAATAAATCTAAAGTTTAAGAAAATGTGAGGTGCGTGGCTTTTAAGGTGCTCAAACACAAAATGACAAAGGCTCTGAGGAAGTGGCTAAGCATCGAAACCCGTAAGCCTTTCCAGCTTCAGAGGACGATACACCCTTTTGATCTTGACGCTGATGGCAACATACCTATTTTATATGCTTGTATCAAGAACTCGTTTGTTAGTATTTTTATACCTTTTATTCAATAAAACCTTTTTTAGAGGATAATGCACTAGGCCAGTGCGACCTTGTGTTTGTTTTACAAAATGATGAAAGCATTTTTTTTTGCTATATATAAATTATAAACATTTATTTGTCAAATAAAATATAAAAGCATTTTATACAACCAAATATTCAATGTGTATAAATGGTATTGCTCACTGCGTGTTTGTTTCCAACCGGTTTCGCCATGTTGGCTTCTTCAGGGCAAGGCATGAAGAATGTTACTGCAGCGGTATGGAGCACAAGAATCTGTGTAATAACGAGAGTGAGTCTATTGCTAGGAGCCACATACACCAGTTAGATTGAAAAGTTTGTGTGCCAGGTCTCCCGTAGAGAGGCTATCGAGCCAGCAAGTTAGGGGTTAAACATATGTCAAGAAAAGAACAAGGCTATGGGGACAGCAACATCCACTCAAAAGGCTTTCACAGGTTCCACTCATTGATATATAAATTGCTGTAGTGACCTCTCAATATATACCAGATACACGGCCAGGCTTGACTACTCCTCAGACCATTTAGGAGCTGTAAACGCTGAGTGTATAGAAATGTGAATGTGTAAAGGGTGTGCGGATAATAGGTGTAAGCTACAACCAAAGATCCAAGTATGGAAATAAAATGTTGAAATATAGTCTGGTGCGCTAAATAATTAAATGTCTTTCTTTTTTTTTTTTTTAATTACTAATTATTACAATTTTTTTATTATTGAGCTTCATTAAAACTTACAAAACATTTCATTAGCAAAGTAAGAAACACCATATATCATTTTCAACAGATTTACAAAATATTACCTTACGGTACATTTCTTCCCCTTTTTCTTTTTTTCTATCTTCCCTCTCCCTCCCCTCCTCCCCCCTTCCTCCCCCCCTTCCCTTTTCTCCTCTATATTCTTCCTTAGCCTACTCTGTTGGTCTCTCTGTTGTTTTTCTTTGATTAATATTTAAGTATTCATTTCTACATATTTGTTTGATTTTTAGAAATCTATCCATTTTTCCCATTTTTTTTAATATTAATTGGGTTTTCCTCCTGGCTATTACTAATATATTCCATATTAAAAACATAGTTTATCCTAGTACACCATTCTTTTAACTCTGGGGGATTTACTTCATGCCACTTCTTCAGTATTGTTCCCTTTGCTGCATTTAGCAGGGTTGGGATCAAAGTTGCTTTATATTGTTTTAGTGGTATTGTCGTTTTATGAAACAGGCAGACCCATGGATCATTTGGAATCATTATTTCGGTAATTTCACCAATAATTTGACGTACTTTTGTCCAAAATTCTCTAATTTTAGGGCATTCCCACAGTATGTGGTACATCGTTCCCTTTCCTCCACATTCCCGCCAACATTTGTCTGTTTTGTCTGGTTGGTATTTATGTGCTAATTCCGGTGTGATGTACCATCTTAACAAACATTTATAATTTAATACTATGGTTCCTACATCTATGGCACATATCCCACCGCCTTCATTACTACATCCGATTCCTGTTTTGATAATTGTGTCCCAATTTCTTTTTCCCATTTTGCAATAAATGGGGGCCTCTCCAGACAGTGCCACTCCGTCAACATCTTATATACTTGAGATGGTCCATATTTTAAAGTTGATGTATAACATAACTTTTCAATGATATTTAATGTTTTCTCTGATCTAATCGGCTGTGATAATGAGTTCTCAAAGTGGCTCAACTGGAGATACCTCCATTCATCCAATTTCATCCCTTTATCATTAATCTTTAAATCTTGAAGTGTTTTAACATGACCCTTGTGAACTACTGTATATCTTTTAATTGAGTGTTTCCTATCCAATTTCCAAATTTTCTTTCATTCCCTGGTGGGAAATATTTTGTGCCCATAAGTGATATCATTGGGGAATTATATTTCCATTTTAATTGTTTATTAACCCCATCCCATATTTTATATACCACCCTTGTCAGTTCATGTACTCCGTGTGATTCCCTATATTTTGTGGGGCATACTCAAACGGAAGGTGGAGGAGCGCAAAGTCTCTAACATCCATCAGCTCCATGATGTCGTCATGGAGGAATGGAAGAGGAATCCAGTGGCAGCCTGTGACGTTCTGGTGAACTCTGTGCCCAATAGGGTTAGGGCAGTGCTGGAAAATAATGGTGAGCACACAAAATATTGACACTTTGGCCCAATTTAGACATCTTCACTTAGGGGTGTACTCACTTTTGTTGCCAGCGGTTTAGACAATAATGGCTGTGTGTTGAGTTATTTTGAGGGGACAGCAAATTTACACAGTTATACAAGCTGTACAGTCACTACTTTACATTGTAGCAAAGTGTCATTTCTTCAGTGTTGTCACATGAAAAGATATAATAAAAAAATTAACACAATGTGGGGGTTGTACTCACTTTTGTGAGATAGTGTATATGTCAATATGTCTGTGTTTTCTAGTCAGAGACCTTGCTCCTTTCTCATTTGTCATCAATTCGTCTATTTAACATTTTTTTTGGCTACATACCAAACAAGAAGTCCTTGAGGGAGAGAAACATTGTATAGCTATTTTTACATTTTGTAATAGTTATGTTGGTTCATATAAATCATTGTATTGCTCTGGCTGACCTCTTTCAGCCTTATCATCTGCAATTGTGTTGTAGAAATGATGCCTGAGGAGAGAATATTTTAAGGGATTCATCACTAAAAATGTGGTGATGTTTAGCAAACTGTGCACTATATCAGAACTAATCATACCACCTGTCAAAAATGGCCACCAACATAAAATGTTTTACCAGTGAAAGATTATGTTTAAAGTTACCCATTAGGCTCCCACCCTCTTTAACTAAAAGTTACCATTAACCGGTTGCCGACTGCTGACAGTATGTTTACTGCGGCAGTCAGCCCCGGCCAGGCAGAGTGACGTAGGTCTACGTCGCTCGCCTGTCACTCCTTTCAGAGCCAATAGCGGGCGAGCGCGCGCCCGCCGAGGCGCGCGCCCGCCGAGGCTCGTTCACAAAGGAGTGCGGGCGTGTGACCGGCGGACCCGATGTCCGCCGGTCACACTACGATCGCCGGTACAGCGGGAGAAAGACAGAGCGGCTTATGTAAACAAGCCGCCTGTCATTCTCCCCTGTGTAAAAATTAAGATCAGACGGTTCTACTATGTTGATCTTTGTTTTTACACTAGGAGACCTGTCCCCCTACAGTTAGAATCACGCCCCTAGGACACACTTAACCCCTCCCTGTCCAATACAGTTAACCCCTTCCCTGCCAGTGTCATTTTTGCAGTAACAGTGCATATATATAGCACTGATTACTGCAGTAATGTCACTGGTACCCCGAAAAGTGTCAAAAATGTCAGTCAAGGGTCCGATCTGTCCGCCGCAATGTCACAGTACCGCAAAAAAAATCGCAGATCGCCGCCATTACTCGTTAAAAAAAAAACACCAAAAATGACAAAAATCTTTCCCTTTGTTAGTAAACGCGATAACTTTTGCGCAAACCAATCAAAATACGCTTTTTGCGATTTTTTTTACCAAACATATGTAGCATAAAACAATTTGGCCAAAAATGTTAAAAAATTTTGATTTTTACATTTTTTTTGGGGGAATTTCATATAAAAAAAAGTGAAAAATATTGTTATTTTTGCAAAAATTACGCTCTTTTTTTGTTTATAGCGCATGATCAAAAAATCGCACAGGTGATCAAATACCACCAAAAGAAAGCTCTGTTTGTGGGAAAAAAAGGACGTGAAAATCGTTTAGGTACAGCGTCGCACGACCGCGCAATGTCCGTCAAAGTCACGCAGTAAAAAATCGCAAAAAACCCCCTGGTCAGGAAGGGGGTAAAATCTTCCGGGGCTTAAGTGGTTAAAAATTAAAAATAAAGAAACTATCTGATTGTCCCTTTTACTCCCCTAAAACACTGTTTATGTGATGTTTCAGTTCCACGTCTTTTCTCTTCTTCTGTGCACAGAAGTAACTTTTATCAGTCTGAACATAAGAAAACCAGTTTAACCACTTGCCGACTGCCCGGCGCAGTTTTACTGCGGCAGGCTGGCTCAGCTGCGTGAATCGACGTAGGAGTACGTCGGTTCACTGGAGAGCTCCCGGGGGCAAGCGCGCTCCTGCCTCCACTAGGCGGTGGGGATGCTGATCCACGGGACCGGTGGCCGCGATTGCCGCCGGGCACCTGTTATCGCTCCCCGTTGAGAGAGAAGGAAGGTCAGCTGTTGTAAACACAGCTGACCGTTGTTCTCTCTGAAATGATCACAGAGTGCCTGTGATCCTTCTATATAGGATCACAGGTCTATATGATCATTTCACAAGTCCCTCCCCCCACAGTTAGAAAACACTCCTCCAGGCTCACAATTAACCCTTTGATCATATTCTTAGCACTGATTACTGTAGTAATGTCACTCGTCCCCTAAAAGTGTCACAAATGTCAGTTAGGGGTCCGATCTGTCTGCTGCAATGTCGCAGTCCCACTAAAATTCGCAGATCGCTGCCATTACTAGTAAAAAAAATAAATAAATAAAAATGACATAAATCTTTCTCTTTTTACCAAAAATATGTTGCAGAATACAATTGGCCTAAAAGGATGAAACATTTTGATTTTTTTGAGGAATGTTATATAGCAGAATGTGAAAAATATATATATATATATATATTGTTTTCAGAATCGCTATTTTTTTGTTTATAGCGAAAAAAAAAATAATTGCAGAGGTGATCAAATACTACCAAAAGAAAGCTCTATTTGTGGGAAAAAAAGGACATCAGTTTTATTTTGGTACAGTGTCACACAACCGCGCAATTTGACGTTAAAGTAACGCAGTGCCGAATTGCAGAAAATGGCCTGGTCATTAAGGGGGCAAAACCTACCGGTCCAGAACAGGTTAAAGTTATTTTTAAACAGTTACTTATTCTCACTATGAAAAAATACAAAAGTAGCATTACATATATTATCAAAATTAGATATAATTTCAGAGAGTAATATGGATGACTTATTGCTAAGCCTTCAGATGTTGAATAACAAAGAATAAAGAGGAATTTCAATTTTAATCTTTTTATTAAGTTTTATTAAGTTTTCAGAAGGACAAATGGCCATGTAACAAAAAGTCATCTAATTGAAAATACTGTATTGTAACAATAAAAAGTCAAGGCTACATAGCAAGTATTAGGAATTAGAGTTATAACTAAACTGCCCATGCCTTATTGAAATACAGGCATTTAGCTATCATTTGCAAAAATGTATGGCATTATGCAATCTACAGAGTATATTCAAAATTACATACAAGATATACAAACAGGCAGGATGTGACACAATGAAGTTGGCACATAACATATAGTACAGTACATACAGTATGTATACAAAATAAAGACAGAAATAAGAAGGTGAAGAAAACATACAAAACCAAAAATAGACAAAAGTTGGGTTTTCAAGGCTCAAATGAGATGGTCGAATAATTCAACGCCACACAATGGTAAAGTTTAAAACACATTTTATTAACTAGTAGTTATAAAAAGGCATGAGGATATGATGCCTAAAAAACACACATACATATACCACATATAATTAAAAATTGAGGAACACAAGGTAGGTAACCAGATGGTGGAGTCTCAGTCAAAAAGATGGATATGGTCCCTGTACAGCCAACGCGTTTCGCTTGACTTCGCTTCTTCAGGACTTAAGAGACCAGCTAGTGTTCCCAAATGATGTGGACCCGTAGTCCAGCCAGAGTTCACAGATAGTAATTGTCTAGTAGATGTGGACCGTATATCCCACTTGAGGTTATATAGGGCGTGTTAGTGCATATACTATGAGGTTATCAATACACTTGTTATATTCACTCTGTTGTAATATATAGGTCCGAATGCACTAATATATGGCCATTCAGACACCACCATAGGGAGACAGACATGCAGCTTCCTTTACATTAGTACAGAATAGATTGGGCAGGTAGTCATATGTGTAGTATTCCCAGGCATCCAAGTCGTATCATAATTATATGGACTGGAAACGCAATATGCGGTAATCCTGGGTGTCCTTATTTATGCCGGGGGAAGCATGACCCCTTGTGTCCTCTCTGATGGCGTGACCTGCGTGAAGAAAACATACAAAAAAGGGGAAAAGAAACGAGTAAGGGCAGCATTTCTAAGACCTTGCTAGTCCACCTCCAAATAACGAATCCAAGGGTTCCACACCAGCTAAATTTAGTTTGGTTATTTTTGAGAATACAAGAAAGTTTGTCATTGATCGTGATCCATTTAAATTTTTGTTTAACATAGTCAAAAGTCACCAGTGACTGGTTCCAACTTTGCAATTCTGGCCACCAAGATTATATAAGAAACTAGTTTTTCCTATGTTTGGAGATATCTCAGTATCTTATTTATGGAAAAGTACTATTTCTGGAGATCTGGGAACATTCTCCCCTGTTAAAGTGCTGATCAGGTTAAAAAGTCTAATCCAAAATCTGGTAACCTTGGGGTATTTAGTCATCAAATATAGACCATGGTAGAATTTCAGTTTTAAATTAAATGTTTTTTTTAGGAAACTTCCTGTCAGCACATTAACTGATCAGCTCCTTTTGCTGCTTTTTCCTCTCCCACCCTGATTTCTGTTGTATATAGCTAATACCAGGACAAATTCAGGTAACTTTTCGCATTCAAAGACAAATATTTAATGATATTTATTTTATTACAGGTACTTACATAGTGCTGCCAATTTATGCACCGCTGTACAATATAAATTGTACATTCCCATCAGTCCCTTCCCTCAATGAGCTTACAATCTAAGGTCCTAGACATGTGCAATTCATTTTGGTCCTAATATAAATTCAGACCAATATTTGTTTATTTGGAGATTTGGAAATATCTGAATCTTCGAATGAAATAGAAACAAATTTTGTTGAAATTCATTTAATTTTGTCTCTTGTATTTGTTTTTTAACGAATTCCAAGTTTTCAGAACAATTTGAATTCGGATCAGTCCAAAAATGTTTTTTTGTTTATACACTGGGAGGCAGGGGAGAGAGTGAGTTTACTCTCCCCAGGATGGAGGCTCAGGCATAGGATATCAGCAGCTTTCCTCTTCTGGCTGGTGTCTGCTGCCTTCAAACTTCTTGCCCATACATTAATGGGGAGAGTGGGCGGGCCAGACACAGTAAGAAAGTGGCGGGAGGAGGAGGAGAAGCAGTTAAGCTGTCTACTCTCTCACCCGTGCGGATGGAGGAGGGAAACTTTCAGCGCTGGCTCTGAGGCTGTGCTGTGTGTGAGAGAGACTCAGCTTAGCCCTGCATCCAGCCAGAGGAGACACAGGCATGGCCGTATAGCGGGAGCTGAGTGGTGGCCATGGTCTGTGTTACAGGCAAAGGAAAATTGACCGCACGCAGGAGCTGATGAAAAAGAAGTGTTTTAATTCCTCAAAAAAGATAAATACAGACAGTGCATCACAGGAACATGCAACAGGTTGACGCGTTTCATGATACAAAAGATTGTTTACTCATAACCACAACCACATCATTTGTGGTTATGAATAAGCGATCTTTTGTATCGTGAAACGCGTCAACCTGTTGCATGTTCCTGTGATGCACTGTCTGTATTCATTTTTTATGAGGAATTAAAACACTTCTATTTCATCAGTTCCTGAGTGCGGTCAATTTTCCTTTGGCTGTGCAGTATCTGGATGACGGATCCGACTTGCACCGGAATGCCTTGCCTCACATGAGCGAGTTTTCTTTATTAGTATCATGGTCTGTGTTAGCCCTGTCCGGACCACGTTCACCGCTTACCTCCTGCTGTGCAGCCTGCTCATCAACACGCCATGGTCCAGGGTGGCCTACGGGCATATGCCTGATCTGCATACATTCACATACTAGGACCAATTTTGACAGGATAAAATTCACCTATCAGAATGTCTTTGGTGTGTGGGAGGATAACCAATACAGGAACAGATAGAACATGCAAACTCCAGATAGTAGTGTGGTGGTTGGGCTCCGGATCGGCGACCATTTAGCCACTGGGATATATTAATGAATACAGAGCTACATTTGTTTGCTTTTTATTTTTACATCTGCCTACAGTTTAGCTTGAAAGAGTAACTCCACTTTTATTTAGAAAAAACATTCCCCTCTGGGTAATCTATATACATTGCAGGAATTTTAACAAACTTTGTTGCATATTCCTTTTGTTATTCTGAAGAAATAGTTTGTTTGTCTGTCTGTCTGAATTCATGTGGAATGTGAATGGGAACGGGAGTGATTTTAATTATTGATCAGCTGCTCCACTTGAAGGGTTCTAACAAGGAAAGTGGCTGAATCTGAATCCCTTTAGACCTGATTAACCCTTTGGGAGCATACTGCTTGGACTTTGAAGAAGAGGGTACACCCGAAAGCTTGTCCTGAAATTTTGAATAGTAATGCAAATAAAAAAATTATCATGGACAGTAATCAACTGTTCTTGTTGCAAATGCACTAATACTGCTACAACCCCCCTCCCCCACACCAAAACTGAAATAGTTGTAACAGAGGGTGCCCAAAATTTGATTTGTATCTTAGTGCAAATTTATAGGAAAATCATTTAGCCAATCACACAAGCAGGAAGTGACATTTCTTAGGGGGGGGGGGGGGGCGTTCCTTACACCATCTGTGTATAGAACACCTACAGGTTGCCATATTGCATTGCATTTTACAAAATGTAATTTATAAAATTTAATTTATATTAACATTATATTAGTATATGGCTTGTCTTGTAATTGCTAAATGCTATATTATTGCAATATTTGCTAAATGCTATATTATTGCAATATTTGTTTCCTACAAAAGTGGAGTTACCCTTTAACCACTTGCCGACCGTATACTGTAGATATACGGCTGCAAGGCGGCTCTTCTGCGCTGGATCATGTATCTAGTACGAAATCCAGCACTTTTGGGTTTAGGAACCGGTCCGCTCTAATCAGTGGGAGCTGATTGGCGGGTATGGCGTACTTGATGTCAGCCGACACCCACTGATACTTCAGTACACTGACAGAATGACGGTGTGCCTATGTAAACAAGGCAGATCGTCATTCTATCACTACAGAAGACATGGATCCATTGTCTCTGCTAAGCAGGAGCACTGATCCATGATTTCTCCTAGCCCAAAGACCTCCCCCACAGTAGTAAATCACTGGTCAGGCACACTTTTAATCCTTTGATCGCCCCCAATGTTAACCCCATCCTTGCCAGTGTCATTAGTACAGGGACAGTGCATATTTTTAATTTTTTAGCACTGATTGTATTGGTGTCACTGGTCCCCCAAAAGTGTCAGTTAGTGTCTCGAATGTCCGCTGCAATATCACAGTCCCACTATAAGTCGCTGATCACCGCCATTGCTAGTAAAAGTAAATAAATTAATATTTAAAAATACCCCATAGTTTGTAGGCACAATAACTTTTCTGCAAACCAATTAATATACGCTTATTGTTTTTTTTTTTTTTTTTTTTAACCAAAAATATGTAGCAGAATACATATTGGCATAAACGTATGAAGAAATGTGATTTTTTACATTTTACATTTTTTTTATTGGATATGTTTTATAGCAGAAATTAAAAAATATGCTTTTTTTTTTTTTTAAATGTCAGTTTTTTGTAGTTTAAATCGCAAAAAATAAAAACCACAGAGGTGATCAAATACCACCAAAAGAAAGCTCTATTTGTGGGGAAAAAAGGACATAAGTTGCATGTATGTACAGCGTTGCATAACTGCATAATTAAATGGATAAAGTGTAGCACTAATAATTGATAAATTAATAAACATGATTGAAAAGTGCAAAAGTTCATGTGAAAAATGTATGTGTCCATAAAAAAACAGTTAATAAATCATGATCATATTGTGCAAAATTCACATATAATAGTTCCATGAAGTGTCCATAAAAAATTGTGCAAAAATATAAACGTGGTAAAAAAACAAAAAAAAGTCAGTGAAGAGAAGCACCACAAATCCCAGCATACGTGAAAGGATGATCCTCCCCAATCCTCAATGAGTGCAATCACCGACACTAAAAAGAGTGGCCGCTTACCAAAACCAGATGGCCTCCAAATCAATGGAAAAGCCCAAAACGCTTTATGAGGTAAGTATCCAAGGCATATTCAGACATCAATACAAAGAGGAGAGGAATTCCGGTATACATAAATGAAAGAACGGATCATAGCGTAATCAACAACGTTACATTTTTTAATAAAAGAGTGCACTCACAAACATCATAGGCATGACAGCATGTAATGATCCAGGAACGGGCTGCAGTGTTCCCAATAGGAAAAAAGCCAGCCGAAGAGCGTGGTGACGTCACGTCTGGTCCCACCCAATGCGTTTCGTCATATGTTTCTTTTCCCTGCTTGTGTCCCACTCTGTGTATTTTGTTGCTACTAGTAAATATAGCCTTAGTGCTCATAGTTTCTGCTGTCTGTCTAGCTGTAACCGACAAGGCAATTACTACCCAGAACCCCAGCCTTCGGATTTGTCCTGTTGCAAAATCTACACCCACCACCAGAAGGTTTATTAGAAACTAGGTACTACTGGGCTTTGCGCCTTAGAAACATAGAAACATAGAAACATAGAATGTGTCGGCAGATAAGAACCATTTGGCCCATCTAGTCTGCCCAATATATCTGAATCCTATGAATAGTCCCTGGCCCTATCTTGTATGAAGGATAGCCTTATGCCTATCCCATGCATGCTTAAACTCCTTCACTGTATTTGCAGCTACCACTTCTGCAGGAAGGTTATTCCATGCATCCACTACTCTCTCAGTAAAGTAATACTTCCTCATATTACTTTTAAACCTTTGCCCCTCTAATTTAAAACTGTGTCCTCTTGTGGTAGTTTTTCTTCTTTTAAATATGCTCTCCTCCTTTACCGAGTTGATTCCCTTTATGTATTTAAATGTTTCTATCATATCCCCTCTGTCTCTTCTTTCTTCCAAGCTATACATGTTAAGGTCCTTTATCCTTTCCTGGTAAGTTTTTTCCTGCAATCCATGTACTAGTTTAGTAGCTCTTCTCTGAACTCTCTCTAGAGTATCTATATCCTTCTGGAGATATGGCCTCCAGTACTGCGCACAATACTCCAAGTGAGGTCTCACCAGTGTTCTGTACAGCGGCATAAGCACTTCTCTCTTTCTACTGCTTATACCTCTCCCTATACATCCAAGCATTCTGCTGGCATTTCGTGCTGCTCTATTACATTGTCTTCCCACCTTTAAGTCTTCTGAAATAATTACTCCTAAATCCCTTTCCTCAGATACTGAGGTCAGGACTGTGTCAAATATTCTATATTCTGCCCTTGGGTTTTTACGCCCCAGGTGCATTATCTTGCACTTATCCACATTAAATTTCAGTTGCCAGAGTTCTGACCATTCTTCTAGTTTTCCTAAATCCTTTTCCATTTGGCGTTTCCCTCCAGGAACATCAACCCTGTTACATATCTTTGTGTCATCAGCAAAATGACAAACCTTACCATCGAGGCCTTTTGCAATATCACTTATGAAGATATTAAACAAAATTGGTCCCAGTACAGATCCCTGAGGTACCCCACTGGTAACATGACCTTGTTCTGAATGTTCTCCATTGACTACAACCCTCTGTTGTCTGTCACTCAGCCACTGCCTAATCCACTCAACAATATGGGAGTCCATGCTCAATGACTGCAGTTTATTGATAAGTCTTCTATGTGGGACAGTGTCAAAAGCCTTACTAAAATCTAGATATGCAATGTCTACTGCACCTCCACCGTCTATTATTTTAGTCACCCAGTCAAAAAAATCTATAAGATTTGTTTGACATGATCTCCCTGAAGTAAACCCATGTTGTTTTTCATCTTGCAATCCATGGGATTTAAGATGTTCCACAATCCTATCCTTTAATAGGGTTTCCATTAATTTGCCTACTATTGATGTCAGACTCACTGGTCTATAGTTGCTCGATTCCTCCCTACTACCTTTCTTGTGAATGGGCACGACATTTGCCAATTTCCAGTCTTCCGGGACGACTCCTGTTACTAATGATTGGTTAAATAGATCTGTTAATGGTTTTGCCAGCTCACCACTAAGCTCTTTTAATAATCTTGGGTGTATCCCATCAGGACCCTGTGACTTATTTGTCTTCACTTTAGACAGCAATCTTAGAATGTCTTCCTCTGTAAAGACACATGCATCAAATGATTCATTAGTCATCCTTTCAAGTGGAGGTCCTTCTCCTTCTTTTTCTTCTGTAAAAACTGAACAGAAGTATTCATTAAGGCAGTCAGCTAGCCCTTTATTTTCTTCTACATACCTTCCGTCCTTTGTTTTTAATTTAGTTATTCCTTGTTTTAATTTCCTTTTTTCATTTATATATCTGAAGAATGTCTTATCCCCCTTTTTCATAGACTGAGCTAGTTTTTCTTCTGCCTGCGCTTTAGAAGTTCTTATAACTTGCTTGGCCTCTTTCTGCCTAATCTTGTAGATTTCCTTATCTTCATTGCTCTGGGTTTTTTTATAATTACAAAATGCTAGCTTTTTATTTTTAATGATTTGGGCCACTTCTGCTGAGTACCACAGTGGTCTCTTCCTTTTTTTGCTTTTACTGACAAGTCTAATGCAATTTTCTGTTGCCTTCAATAATGCACCTTTTAAGTAGTCCCATTTCTCCTGGACTCCATGTAATCCGTTCCAGTCTGATAAGGACTCATTTATGACTAATTTCATTTTTGAAAAGTCTGTTTTTCTAAAATCTAAAACTTTTGTTTTTGTGTGGTGTGACTCTTTCACAGTTCTTATATTAAACCACACTGACTGGTGATCACTAGATCCCAAGGTTTCGCCTACAATGACATCATATACCGAATCCCCATTTGTGAATACCAGATCCAAAATGGCCTCCCTCCGGGTTGGCTCCTCAACCACTTGTTGCAGAGACAACGACAGACGACAAAGTCGTGTTCAAGTTATAAAATTTTGGAAAGTGTAATACAGGGAGCCCAGGATCACCAGTCAGTCACTTGGAAAAGTAAAAAAAAAAAAATACTTTATTGTTAAAAAAAGTAAACAAACAAAAGTGTTTCCTTCCGCCAAAAATAAACACAAACAGTCCACAGTTCTGGTATATTGAAAAACTACACAATGGCTAACCACCAATATACAAATCCCACACCAGGGTCTTGGATTCCTATTGGCTTCAGGGTGCCACAAATGCTGCAGGAGTCCAGCAAATGGTGTCTTAGTCTCTAGACAGTCTACACTTCCTCCCCGCTGCAAACCTCTCCACCACCTCACCAACAGTTGCTGACTTTTTCTTGCTCCTTTTTACAGCTTTCTGCAGACTTAGAGGCTCTTTCCCACCCAAAATCTCTCCGAGCCCCAGAATTCCGAATTCCAAAGTCCACTTAAGGACCTACCTATCCTGGAAAACCACAAGTCATTTTCCCTCTTTCCAACTAGAAACCCTTCATCCTGCATTGGCGAGAACCCCTAAGTACTCCAAACTGCATTCAATTCACTCGCCCCCCCCCCCCCCCCCGTGAGTGGACCATAACCTAATTAACTGGGACATGTATCTCCCATCCAGGTCCCATCCCTGGTGCCTTGTACACACGTTTATGAACAATATATGTTGCCTTTATAGATAACTTGACTTTTTGAATGAGAACTGTACACATGAACCAACTTTCAAAATCAGTCTTCATTTATTATCATTCTCTTTATTTCAACAAGAAGCTGGACATTCATATGAATGGTATTGCTTGGAATGCCTAGGGTCAAAATTATGAAGGATCCCCACAAACACTCAATAGCACATCTTAACAATTATCTAGTCTGTAGCCACTATGAATTATTGATGATATCAAGAAATATATGCAGCAGGATCATTGTTCCATCTATCCACATGACCCAGTACATGCTCAGGTGTACCTACTGGAATGTTTTTCTCTATTTGGGTTCAGACATTAGGGCATGTGAGGAAGCTTCTCATTAACCCTTCAACTACTGGTAAGAAAGCCTCAACCTCCAGCTGTCATGGCACAGACTTATGGACATCTAACAGGTTTTAAACCCACACTGTATCCCTCAGGGTTTTTCTTTAGAGAATGTATCCCTGGCATCTAATGTTTATTTGCACTCACATTCTCATTGCCCAGGTGTTTTTATACCTTTTACTTTTGGATCACTGCACCACTTATCTGAAAGGCTTTTTCATTTTAACCGAAAATCTACTAAAGTCAAAAATCTACTAAAAAACTCACTAAAGCAGATGAAAATTGTTATATATGCTATCTGAGTTACATAGCTGAAGGTATTAATGTTCTGAAACTATATACTGTATATAGCATATGTGTAAATAAATAAATTAAACCCACGCTATATGATGTGGAAAAGGAATAAATATATATATGAATGTGATAAAAGATAATAAATATATGCAGCTGCTGTATCTCTAAGTAAAAAAACTCAGATAAAATAGATGATCAAATTTAAAACAGCGCTCGCAAATATTGACCAATACAAACACTAAAAAAAGATATATGTATAAATTGTAATATATAAATACGGACACAAAAAATTTGTTATAATATTATAAAAATAAATAGTGCAAAATAATAAGTCCTTTTTATATGTGAATAAAATCCCAAAAGTGCTCAAGTGCCGGTAATCTATTTGATAGGTGCTCAGGTGACTTTCCAACCCTCTTGGCTCCCTACTCACCAAATAGAAACGTATAACACGCTTGAAAGATCAATCAAGATGTTACAGCCTCCCGGAGCCGCTGAAACGGATCTCTAGGTATTATGGGGCGCTGTGTCCTGGGGGTCCTGTGGCAGTGGATAGGGCCAGGGCCAGGTGGCTGACCTTTATACCGGACTTGACTGCTGAGCAGTGGGAGGAGGTATTGGAGACTTATCTGGGCACGGTTATCTCTTCAACCGATAAGATGATACAGTTGAGATATCTACATCAGGCCTACTATACCCCGGTCCGCCTGTTCTCTATGCGTAAGAGGGATTCTGATCTGTGCCACAAATGTTCGGGGGGACGGGGCTCACTTCTGCATATGGTTTGGGACTGCCCTAAGGTACGGCCCTTGTGGTCTCAGGTCACGAAATTTATTGAGGATAATTTTGGGCTCCCGAATATCTGTTCTCCTCTGGTGTGTCTCCTGGGGGTTTTGGAGGTGGATGGTCTGGATATGGCCACTAAGCTGTTCCTCCGCATTCTTTTCTTCTGCGTACGGAAGTTGATTGCCAGGAGGTGGATCTATACTGAGGTACTGACACTCAAGATGTGGATACGGGTGGTGAATGCAGACATTGTACTCTACAGGATGACTTATGAGGCTAGGGGGCCCCCTAAGAAATTTCGGAAGGTGTGGCACAGATGGGTGGACTCCACGGCTACTTTAGTGGATACGCCAGCTGACTGATTGGGTGGGTCTGGAGCTGCATGGGAGGTGGATTGGGGCTCAGATCATTCCCCTGGAATAGGCCTATTGAGCTATTGACGCGCTCTACCACGGTCCTGGTGGTACTGCATGGGGGGTTTCTCTGGGTAGTCACCTGTGGGGAAAGGGGGGATGGGCTGGGTTTGCCCAGCTGACCACCTCGCCTGCTCTTCCTATGGGGGTGCTGGTGGGGAGGCCAGGTTCTTGGTTTGGTTCAGGGGGAAGGGGGTTGTTCATGGTTGTTGTTTTCATTAAAATTTAAAAATGTGGTCCTGCTGGTCGCATGGTTCGTGCGATATGGCTGTATATTATCTGAGGGGTGGTGCTTTTTATCCTGTATGTTATGGATTGTTTGATTGTTTTTGTCATTCGCCCCTTGGAGGATGCTGAGAGCTGTTGATACTGTAATGTATTATGTTGAACTGTGTGATTATGCTGGACTTCAATAAAAATCTTTTTAAAAAAAAAAAAAGATGTTACAGCCTTCTAGGTATATCATAAATCGTGATGCCTCCTTTTAGGGATATTGCAACACCATACTGTTTCCTATGCGATCGATCCAACACTCCTCCGTGGACCCCAAGCGAGGAAACAAAAAGGCCAATATAGTGTAGTATGTTTAGATAAATTTATTATGCCAGTAGATAAAATTATACTCACAAACAGAAAGATAAATGGCGCAATGTACAAGGAGCAGATGCTAGTGGCCGCCGCTGTTAGCGTGCGTTCCACTGCCGATCCAGGAAGTAAACCGGAAGTGACGAATTGTCCAAGAGCCGTACCAGAAGTGCATATGATTAACACCCAGTATGGGTGAAACATGCTAGGGGAGGGATTCTACGTGGAGCGTCTGTTCTTGTGCTGAACAATAATGTTGATTTTTCCCTTTGGCAGTGATGTATGGTTCCAAAGCTTTCATGAACTTCAGTTGGCATTCTTGGTCTTTGTTGGAGGTGGCCTCCTCCTTTATATAATAATAATAACTAGTTAACACTAGGGATGAACTTTGAGTTTGGGTCAACCACGGGTTTGACCTGAAGCCCAAGCTGCTTGCAGTTCATTGAACAGGGGACAATGACCAGATTTGACCAGTTTTCTTCTGAATCTCTGGCTGCTGCAGCTAGAAGTGATTCAGTTAGTGGCGCTATTACTACCGTTGCTAAATGACGGCTACCATGTGTTGATTTGACAAAAATACGCATTAACAACATTTTCATACCTGCCCCAGTGAGTTTCAGTCACTAGTTTTGGATCTTTTCATTGCATTACCCAAAAAATATAATCACTTGGGAATTTCCTGCAAATGATTTGACCTGATTAATACATCCTCAAAACGACTTTGTCACACTACTGCCTGAGATTACATAACTGGATGACTACAAAGTAAAAACCTTAACAAAATAATATTTCTCTTTGTATTTTGTGGTTTACACACATCCTAATTTCCAATAAAATACAGTATAGTCTTATAAAGAAAATAAAGTCTTTTAAAAGATTAAAGCAAATTTAACAATTTCCCTGCGGTGCCAATTCTGACATCTCTCCTACATGTAAAAATCTTCATTTTTGTTTTCTAGAAAATTATTTAAAACCCCAAAACATTATATATATTTTTAGCAGAGGCCCTAGAGAATAAAATGGGGGGGGGGGGGTTGCAATTTCTTATGTCACATAAGTTTTTCATGAGTTTTCCAAACGCAATTTTTTGGGAAAAAATGCAATTTAATGAATTTTATATATAATACCCAATTGTTTAGTAAAATATAAAACATGTTACGCTGAGTAAGTAGATACCTAACATGTCATGGTTTAAAATTGCATATGCCCCTAGAATGGCACCAAACTATGGTACCTAAAAATCTCCATTGGCGGTGCTTTAAAAGCCTTTACAGGTTACAAGTTAAGCCAATTGCCGACCAGCCGTCACGCATATACTGTGGCAGATCAGCTCTATAACATGAAACAACGTACCTGATTGGCCAGGGGGGGGGGGGAGCCAATCAGCGGGTCCGGCGGACACGATGTTCGCCGGCCACCCGCGATCACTCCCCAGAGAGACAGAATGCCAGTCTTCCTATGTAAACAAGGCAGACCGCCATTCTTTTACAGATGAACACAGGGATCCTGTGTTCCTGCTATAGAGGAACACAGATTTCTACGTTCATCTATTGAGTCAATCCCCCACACAGTTGGTAGGCATCCCTTAGGGACACACTTAACCCTTTGATCACCCCTGGTGTTAACCCCTTCCCTGCCAGTGTCATTAGTACAGTAACAGTGCATATTTTTAGCACGGATTACTGTAGTAATATCACTTGTCCCCTCAAAGGTGTCAAAAGTCACAGTCCTGCTAAAAATCGCTGATCGCCGCCATTAGTTGTAAAAAAAATAAATGAATAAATACAAATGACATAAATCTGTCCTCCAGGTTGTAGATGCAATAACTTTTGTGCAAACCAATCAATATACACATAAGTGGCAGAATACACATTTGCCTAAAATTATGAAACACTTTGATTTTTCATTTTTTTTTTATTGGCTGTGTTTTATAGCAGGAAGTAAAAAATATTGTTATCTTTCAGAATTGTCACTCTTTTTTTGTTTATAGCGCAAAAAAAGGAAAACCGCAGAGGTGACCAAATACCACCAAAAGAAAGCTCTATTGAGGGGGATTGTGGGGAAAAAAGGACATAAATTTTATTTGGGTGACCGTACAACTGTCAGTTAAAGTAACGCAGTGCTGTATCGCTAAAAATGGCCTGGTCATTAAGGGGGTAAAACCGGTCAAGAAGTGGTTAAAGTTACACAGGAGGTCATGGTGCTAAAATTATTGCTCTTGATATATTTGAGATAAATGTTTGGGGTGATACGTTACATGTGTGGTGTGAACACTGTTTACAAATGCGTGTTTGACCTACGTATGTTTTCACCTTTGCATGTGAGCATGGGGGGGGGGGGGTGGGTGCACTTTAAACCTTTTTTTTAATATTTGCTTTATTAATTTTTTTTATTTTTACACTGTCTCTTTAATTTTTTGTATCACTTTTATTGCAGTCACAAGAAATGTAAACATCCCTTGTGAATCTAATAAACCTAATATCTATCTTAAATTGCATTGCTAATTGCATATTGTAGTTGTTTGTAGCCTAAATACTGAAATTTGCACTTAAAACTGTATTTTTGTAACTTTTGGAAATGCCAGCACATTTTGGGTGTCATGTCAGTAAATTTCAATCTGGTAGGTACAGGTACTCTTTACTGATAGACCCCAGATCTCTCCTCTCTGCCCTTAAAAGCATCTTATCACAACAAGATCAGTGTGACCAGATGTTTTCTCAAGTCAAAAATGGCTTTATTGACATCTGGAGAAACCAGAAGTGACAAACTACTCATTGCTTCTGGTTTCTAATACCATAGAGATGATCAGGGGTGTTTTGATCCCCGTTCAGCTCTAAGGTAAGCCGGAAATAGTGCCAGCTTCAATCTTGGGCTCCCTGATCACACAAGAAAGCCCAGGAATGCACCAGAAAGCGGTGGGAGGGGTGGAGGGCACCACTCCCGCCACTTGTAAAAGCAATCCAGTGGCTAATTCGCTGCTAGGATTGCTTTTACTTAACAGAGGATTGCTGGCTTAAAAAAAAATACTGGAACGATGCCTGTAGCTGCAGGCATCATCTTGATTAGGGTTGAGCGAACACCTAGATGTCCGTGTTCGACGGGTTCGGCCGAACTTTAAAAAAAAGTCCGGGTCCGTGTCCCGGACTTTTACCGAACTTTTCCCGGACGCCGAACCCCATTGAAGTCAATGGGGACCCGAACTTTAAGGCACTAAAATGGCTCTAAAACACCAAAGGAAAGGGCTAGAGTGCTGCAAATGGCAGCAAAACGTAATTAAGAGCATGGCAAGTGCTCTGCAAACAAATGTGGATAGGGAAATAACTTAAAACAACAAAAAAAAACAGAAAAATAAAACAATGTTCTTCTTCATCTCTGAAGGACGAGGCCCATATGGAGTAGGAGGGAGGTTAAGGTGGTGGTGGATGTGGCGGTGACATAGGCGTGCGCACAGGGTGTGCTGGGTGTGCCTGGGCACACCCTAATCACCTAGGGCACATAGCATTGCCAGTGAGGAGATGGGAAAGATCTCCCTGGGACCTGCTCTGCTCTATTTCTCCTTGCCTACAGGTACATGGCCCCGATACATTACTCTCCCTGCTGGCAAACACATGCATGTGTATTTCAACTTTGGGGTGCACACCTTAATGCAATAGGCTGCGCACACCTATGGGCGGTGTAGGTGGAAGCGGCGGTGGAGGAGGACCAGGGCCGGATTAACAGCATCATGGGCTTGGTGCTGAGGATTTTGAAGGGCCTTAGGGCCGTGCCTTGCCATGCACCCAGAGGAGGAAGGGTGCAGCCATGCATGCCTAATTCAACATGGGATGCTGTCTCTGAAGCCCATAAACACATCCATGCATCGCCAACTGTCCCTCCTTGTCCGGCCTTCACGCTGTGTGGGGAGGTTCTGAGGGTGCTGCCTGGGGAAGCGAGCATAGAAGCCAGACTTCTGTGTTTACAAGTGACAGAAGAGCGGTAACAGTGAATATGGCCAACCCGGGGCCTATATAAAAGGTAGGGGCCTGGAGCTGCAGCTCCAATAGCCCCTACATTAATCTGGCCCTGAGGAGGAGGACGAGGTAGCCAACACTGCTTCTTTTCACAAATTTTAAATGAGGGTACACCCCAAAAGAGTGAGAAAGAGCAAAAATGGAACAATGGGTGGGTAAGGTCGGTATCCATTGCTATTCTGCATAAGGTACGGAAAAGTCCCGTGGGATCCATGCCTGGTTCATTTTAATGAACGTGAGCTTGTCCACATTGTCTCTGGACAGGCGGCTGCGCTTGTCTGTTATAACGCCCCCAGCCGTGCTAAATACCCGTTCAGATAATACACTGGCTGCAGGGCACGCCAGCACCTCCAAGGCGTAAAGGGCAAGCTCAGGCCATGTGCCCAATTTGGAGACCCAGAAGTTGAAGGGGGCAGACCCGTCATTCACTACATGTAGGCGTGTGCACACATACTGCTCCACCATGTTGGTAAAATGCTGCCTCCTGCTAAGACGTTCCATCTGAGCTGCTGGTGCTGCTGTTTGTTGTGGCGTGCTGACAAAGCTTTTCCACATTTCGGCCATGCTAACCCTGCCTTCTGAGGTGCTGGCGGTGCCCTGGTTGCGTTGGCGACCTCCTCCTCCTCCTCCTCTGCCTTGTGCTTCCACTGTGGCCCCGCTGTCAGATGGGAATGCCAGCAGCATGGCGTCTACCAGCGTGCGCTTGTACTCGCGCATCTTGCGATCGCGCTCCAGTGAGTGAATTAAGGACGGTACGTTGTCCTTGTAACGGGGATCCAGCAGCGTGGCCACCCAGTAATCAGCACAAGTTAGAATGTGGGCAACTCGGCGGTCGTTGTGGAGACACTGCAGCATGTAATCGCTCATGTGTGCCAGGCTGCCCAGAGGCAACGAAAGGCTGTCCTCTGTGGGAGGTGTATGGTCCGTGTCCTCTGTATCCCCCCAGCCACGCACCAGTGATGGCCATGAGCTGGCCTGGGTGCCACCCTGCTGTGAACATGGTTCCATCTCCTCCTCCAGCTCCTCCTCCTCCTCATCCTCCTCATCCTCCAGAACTGTGCCCCTGCTGGACAATTGCGTCCCTGGCGTTTGCGTGTGCAGGAACCCACCCTCGGAGCCCCTTGCGAATGACTGCCCTGAAAGCCTTGGAAATGTTACCTCTTCATCCTCCTCCTCCTCCTCATCCTGTGCCACATCCTCTTCCATCATCGCCCGAATTGTTTTTTCAAGGAGGCATAGAAGTGGGATAGTTAAGCTGAGAACGGCGTCATTGCCACTGGCCATGTTGGTGGAGTACTCAAAACAGCGCAACAAGGCACACAGGTCTCGCATGGAGGCCCAGTTAAATTAAATAGCGGAATAGAAAATATGATCCAAAAAAAGTGTATGTATATCACACGTACACAACCACACTAGGCCCCAATTACTATTGTTTGTACCCCTAAAAGGCTAGATGAGGAGTAGGGGGAGTATGGAACAGGCAGCACCCTCAAACCTTCAGAAGTATGAGATGAACCCCAACAACTTGGAAAGGTGGATCTCTCTCACACGTACCGACACAGACTATCCCGCAATTCAATTGATCCTCAAAGGTTTTTATTGAATAGCGGAATAGGAAATATGATCAAAAAAAGTGTATGTATCTCGCACGTACACAACCACACTAGGCCCCAATTACTATTGTTTGTACCCCTAAAAGGCTAGATGAGGAGTAGGGGGGGTATGGAACAGGCAGCACCCTCAAACCTTCAGAAGTATGAGATGAACCCCAACAACTTGGAAAGGTGGATCTCTCTCACACGTACCGACACAGACTATCCCGCAATTCAATTGATCCTCAAAGGTTTTTATTGAATAGCGGAATAGGAAATATGATCAAAAAAAGTGTATGTATCTCGCACGTACACAACCACACTAGGCCCCAATTACTATTGTTTGTACCCCTAAAAGGCTAGATGAGGAGTAGGGGGGGTATGGAACAGGCAGCACCCTCAAACCTTCAGAAGTATGAGATGAACCCCAAAAACTTGGAAAGGTGGATCTCTCTCACACGTACCGACACAGACTATCCCGCAATTCAATTGATCCTCAAAGGTTTTTATTGAATAGCGGAATAGGAAATATGATCAAAAAAAGTGTATGTATCTCGCACGTACACAACCACACTAGGCCCCAATTACTATTGTTTGTACCCCTAAAAGGCTAGATGAGGAGTAGGGGGGGTATGGAACAGGCAGCACCCTCAAACCTTCAGAAGTATGAGATGAACCCCAACAACTTGGAAAGGTGGATCTCTCTCACACGTACCGACACAGACTATCCCGCAATTCAATTGATCCTCAAAGGTTTTTATTGAATAGCGGAATAGGAAATATGATCAAAAAAAGTGTATGTATCTCGCACGTACACAACCACACTAGGCCCCAATTACTATTGTTTGTACCCCTAAAAGGCTAGATGAGGAGTAGGGGGGGTATGGAACAGGCAGCACCCTCAAACCTTCAGAAGTATGAGATGAACCCCAACAACTTGGAAAGGTGGATCTCTCTCACACGTACCGACACAGACTATCCCGCAATTCAATTGATCCTCAAAGGTTTTTATTGAATAGCGGAATAGGAAATATGATCAAAAAAAGTGTATGTATCTCGCACGTACACAACCACACTAGGCCCCAATTACTATTGTTTGTACCCCTAAAAGGCTAGGAGTAGGGGGAGTATGGAACAGGCAGCACCCTCAAACCTTCAGAAGTATGAGATGAACCCCAACAACTTGGAAAGGTGGATCTCTCTCACACGTACCAACACAGACTATCCCCCAATTTAACTGATCCCCAAAGGTTTTTGATTAAATAGCGGAATAGAAAATATGATCCCAAAAAAGTGTATGTATATCACACGTACACAACCACACTAGGCCCCAATTACTATTGTTTGTACCCCTAAAAGGCTAGGAGTAGGGGGAGTATGGAACAGGCAGCACCCTCAAACCTTCAGAAGTATGAGATGAACCCCAACAACTTGGAAAGGTGGATCTCTCTCACACGTACCGACACAGACTATCCCGCAATTCAATTGATCCTCAAAGGTTTTTATTGAATAGCGGAATAGGAAATATGATCAAAAAAAGTGTATGTATCTCGCACGTACACAACCACACTAGGCCCCAATTACTATTGTTTGTACCCCTAAAAGGCTAGATGAGGAGTAGGGGGGGTATGGAACAGGCAGCACCCTCAAACCTTCAGAAGTATGAGATGAACCCCAACAACTTGGAAAGGTGGATCTCTCTCACACGTACCGACACAGACTATCCCGCAATTCAATTGATCCTCAAAGGTTTTTATTGAATAGCGGAATAGGAAATATGATCAAAAAAAGTGTATGTATCTCGCACGTACACAACCACACTAGGCCCCAATTACTATTGTTTGTACCCCTAAAAGGCTAGATGAGGAGTAGGGGGGGTATGGAACAGGCAGCACCCTCAAACCTTCAGAAGTATGAGATGAACCCCAACAACTTGGAAAGGTGGATCTCTCTCACACGTACCAACACAGACTATCCCCCAATTTAACTGATCCCCAAAGGTTTTTGATTAAATAGCGGAATAGAAAATATGATCCCAAAAAAGTGTATGTATATCACACGTACACAACCACACTAGGCCCCAATTACTATTGTTTGTACCCCTAAAAGGCTAGGAGTAGGGGGAGTATGGAACAGGCAGCACCCTCAAACCTTCAGAAGTATGAGATGAACCCCAACAACTTGGAAAGGTGGATCTCTCTCACACGTACCAACACAGACTATCCCCCAATTTAACTGATCCCCAGAGGTTTTTGATTAAATAGCGGAATAGAAAATATGATCCCAAAAAAGTGTATGTATATCACACGTACACAACCACACTAGGCCCCAATTACTATTGTTTGTACCCCTAAAAGGCTAGGAGTAGGGGGAGTATGGAACAGGCAGCACCCTCAAACCTTCAGAAGTATGAGATGAACCTCAACAACTTGGAAAGGTGGATCTCTCTCACACGTACCAACACAGACTATCCCCCAATTTAACTGATCCCCAAAGGTTTTTGATTAAATAGCGGAATAGAAAATATGATCCCAAAAAAGTGTATGTATATCACACGTACACAACCACACTAGGCCCCAATTACTATTGTTTGTACCCCTAAAAGGCTAGGAGTAGGGGGAGTATGGAACAGGCAGCACCCTCAAACCTTCAGAAGTATGAGATGAACCCCAACAACTTGGAAAGGTGGATCTCTCTCACACGTACCAACACAGACTATCCCCCAATTTAACTGATCCCCAAAGGTTTTTGATTAAATAGCGGAATAGAAAATATGATCCCAAAAAAGTGTATGTATATCACACGTACACAACCACACTAGGCCCCAATTACTATTGTTTGTACCCCTAAAAGGCTAGGAGTAGGGGGAGTATGGAACAGGCAGCACCCTCAAACCTTCAGAAGTATGAGATGAACCTCAACAACTTGGAAAGGTGGATCTCTCTCACACGTACCAACACAGACTATCCCCCAATTTAACTGATCCCCAAAGGTTTTTGATTAAATAGCGGAATAGAAAATATGATCCCAAAAAAGTGTATGTATATCACACGTACACAACCACACTAGGCCCCAATTACTATTGTTTGTACCCCTAAAAGGCTAGGAGTAGGGGGAGTATGGAACAGGCAGCACCCTCAAACCTTCAGAAGTATGAGATGAACCCCAACAACTTGGAAAGGTGGATCTCTCTCACACGTACCAACACAGACTATCCCCCAATTTAACTGATCCCCAAAGGTTTTTGATTAAATAGCGGAATAGAAAATATGATCCCAAAAAAGTGTATGTATATCACACGTACACAACCACACTAGGCCCCAATTACTATTGTTTGTACCCCTAAAAGGCTAGGAGTAGGGGGAGTATGGAACAGGCAGCACCCTCAAACCTTCAGAAGTATGAGATGAACCTCAACAACTTGGAAAGGTGGATCTCTCTCACACGTACCAACACAGACTATCCCCCAATTTAACTGATCCCCAAAGGTTTTTGATTAAATAGCGGAATAGAAAATATGATCCCAAAAAAGTGTATGTATATCACACGTACACAACCACACTAGGCCCCAATTACTATTGTTTGTACCCCTAAAAGGCTAGGAGTAGGGGGAGTATGGAACAGGCAGCACCCTCAAACCTTCAGAAGTATGAGATGAACCCCAACAACTTGGAAAGGTGGATCTCTCTCACACGTACCAACACAGACTATCCCCCAATTTAACTGATCCCCAGAGGTTTTTGATTAAATAGCGGAATAGAAAATATGATCCCAAAAAAGTGTATGTATATCACACGTACACAACCACACTAGGCCCCAATTACTATTGTTTGTACCCCTAAAAGGCTAGGAGTAGGGGGAGTATGGAACAGGCAGCACCCTCAAACCTTCAGAAGTATGAGATGAACCTCAACAACTTGGAAAGGTGGATATCTCTCACACGTACCAACACAGACTATCCCCCAATTTAACTGATCCCCAAAGGTTTTTGATTAAATAGCGGAATAGAAAATATGATCCCAAAAAAGTGTATGTATATCACACGTACACAACCACACTAGGCCCCAATTACTATTGTTTGTACCCCTAAAAGGCTAGGAGTAGGGGGAGTATGGAACAGGCAGCACCCTCAAACCTTCAGAAGTATGAGATGAACCCCAACAACTTGGAAAGGTGGATCTCTCTCACACGTACCAACACAGACTATCCCCCAATTTAACTGATCCCCAGAGGTTTTTGATTAAATAGCGGAATAGAAAATATGATCCCAAAAAAGTGTATGTATATCACACGTACACAACCACACTAGGCCCCAATTACTATTGTTTGTACCCCTAAAAGGCTAGGAGTAGGGGGAGTATGGAACAGGCAGCACCCTCAAACCTTCAGAAGTATGAGATGAACCCCAACAACTTGGAAAGGTGGATCTCTCTCACACGTACCAACACAGACTATCCCCCAATTTAACTGATCCCCAAAGGTTTTTGATTAAATAGCGGAATAGAAAATATGATCCCAAAAAAGTGTATGTATATCACACGTACACAACCACACTAGGCCCCAATTACTATTGTTTGTACCCCTAAAAGGCTAGATGAGGAGTAGGGGGGGTATGGAACAGGCAGCACCCTCAAACCTTCAGAAGTATGAGATGAACCCCAACAACTTGGAAAGGTGGATCTCTCTCACACGTACCAACACAGACTATCCCCCAATTTAACTGATCCCCAGAGGTTTTTGATTAAATAGCGGAATAGAAAATATGATCCCAAAAAAGTGTATGTATATCACACGTACACAACCACACTAGGCCCCAATTACTATTGTTTGTACCCCTAAAAGGCTAGGAGTAGGGGGAGTATGGAACAGGCAGCACCCTCAAACCTTCAGAAGTATGAGATGAACCCCAACAACTTGGAAAGGTGGATCTCTCTCACACGTACCAACACAGACTATCCCCCAATTTAACTGATCCCCAGAGGTTTTTGATTAAATAGCGGAATAGAAAATATGATCCCAAAAAAGTGTATGTATATCACACGTACACAACCACACTAGGCCCCAATTACTATTGTTTGTACCCCTAAAAGGCTAGGAGTAGGGGGAGTATGGAACAGGCAGCACCCTCAAACCTTCAGAAGTATGAGATGAACCCCAACAACTTGGAAAGGTGGATCTCTCTCACACGTACCAACACAGACTATCCCCCAATTTAACTGATCCCCAGAGGTTTTTGATTAAATAGCGGAATAGAAAATATGATCCCAAAAAAGTGTATGTATATCACACGTACACAACCACACTAGGCCCCAATTACTATTGTTTGTACCCCTAAAAGGCTAGGAGTAGGGGGGAGTATGGAACAGGCAGCACCCTCAAACCTTCAGAAGTATGAGATGAACCCCAACAACGTGGAAAGGTGGATCTCTCTCACACGTACCAACACAGACTATCCCCCAATTTAACTGATCCCCAGAGGTTTTTGATTAAATAGCGGAATAGAAAATATGATCCCAAAAAAGTGTATGTATATCACACGTACACAACCACACTAGGCCCCAATTACTATTGTTTGTACCCCTAAAAGGCTAGGAGTAGGGGGGAGTATGGAACAGGCAGCACCCTCAAACCTTCAGAAGTATGAGATGAACCCCAACAACTTGGAAAGGTGGATCTCTCTCACACGTACCAACACAGACTATCCCCCAATTTAACTGATCCCCAGAGGTTTTTGATTAAATAGCGGAATAGAAAATATGATCCCAAAAAAGTGTATGTATATCACACGTACACAACCACACTAGGCCCCAATTACTATTGTTTGTACCCCTAAAAGGCTAGGAGTAGGGGGAGTATGGAACAGGCAGCACCCTCAAACCTTCAGAAGTATGAGATGAACCCCAACAACTTGGAAAGGTGGATCTCTCTCACACGTACCAACACAGACTATCCCCCAATTTAACTGATCCCCAGAGGTTTTTGATTAAATAGCGGAATAGAAAATATGATCCCAAAAAAGTGTATGTATATCACACGTACACAACCACACTAGGCCCCAATTACTATTGTTTGTACCCCTAAAAGGCTAGGAGTAGGGGGAGTATGGAACAGGCAGCACCCTCAAACCTTCAGAAGTATGAGATGAACCCCAACAACTTGGAAAGGTGGATCTCTCTCACACGTACCAACACAGACTATCCCCCAATTTAACTGATCCCCAGAGGTTTTTGATTAAATAGCGGAATAGAAAATATGATCCCAAAAAAGTGTATGTATATCACACGTACACAACCACACTAGGCCCCAATTACTATTGTTTGTACCCCTAAAAGGCTAGGAGTAGGGGGAGTATGGAACAGGCAGCACCCTCAAACCTTCAGAAGTATGAGATGAACCCCAACAACTTGGAAAGGTGGATCTCTCTCACACGTACCAACACAGACTATCCCCCAATTTAACTGATCCCCAGAGGTTTTTGATTAAATAGCGGAATAGAAAATATGATCCCAAAAAAGTGTATGTATATCACACGTACACAACCACACTAGGCCCCAATTACTATTGTTTGTACCCCTAAAAGGCTAGGAGTAGGGGGAGTATGGAACAGGCAGCACCCTCAAACCTTCAGAAGTATGAGATGAACCCCAACAACTTGGAAAGGTGGATCTCTCTCACACGTACCAACACAGACTATCCCCCAATTTAACTGATCCCCAGAGGTTTTTGATTAAATAGCGGAATAGAAAATATGATCCCAAAAAAGTGTATGTATATCACACGTACACAACCACACTAGGCCCCAATTACTATTGTTTGTACCCCTAAAAGGCTAGGAGTAGGGGGGAGTATGGAACAGGCAGCACCCTCAAACCTTCAGAAGTATGAGATGAACCCCAACAACTTGGAAAGGTGGATCTCTCTCACACGTACCAACACAGACTATCCCCCAATTTAACTGATCCCCAAAGGTTTTTGATTAAATAGCGGAATAGAAAATATGATCCCAAAAAAGTGTATGTATATCACACGTACACAACCACACTAGGCCCCAATTACTATTGTTTGTACCCCTAAAAGGCTAGATGAGGAGTAGGGGGAGTATGGAACAGGCAGCACCCTCAAACCTTCAGTATGAGATTGTGTTCCCTGTACCCCACAAAGATTGAGTTCACTGCACCCCACAATGATTGTGTTCACTGCACCCCACAAAGATTGTGTTCACTGCACCTCACAAAGATTGTGTTCACTGTACCCCCCAAAGATTGTGTTCACTGCACCCCACAAAGATTCTGTTCACTGTACCCCACAAAGATTGTGTTCACTGCACCCCAAAAAGATTGTGTTCACTGCACCCCAAAAAGGATGTTGTTCACTGCACCCCAAAAAGGATTTTGTTCACTGCACCCCAAAAAGGATGTTGTTCACTCCACCCCAAAAAGATTGTGTTCACTGCACCCCACAAAGATTGTGTTCACTGCACCCCAAAAAGATTGTGTTCACTGCACCCCAAAAATGATTTTGTTCACTGCACCCCAAAAAGGATTTTGTTCACTGCACCCCAAAAAGGATGTTGTTCACTCCACCCCAAAAAGATTGTGTTCACTGCACCCCAAAAAGATTGTGTTCACTGCACCCCACAAAGGATTTTGTTCACTGCACCCCAAAAAGATTGTGTTCACTGCACCCCAAAAAGGATGTTGTTCACTGCACCCCAAAAAGGATTTTGTTCACTGCACCCCAAAAAGATTGTGTTCACTGCACCCCACAAAGGATTTTGTTCACTGCACCCCACAAAGATTGTGTTCACTGCACACCAAAAAGGATTGTGTTCACTGCACCCCAAAAAGATTTTGTTCACTGCACCCCAAAAAGATTGTGTTCACTGCAGCCCAAAAAGATTGTGTTCACTGCAGCCCAAAAAGATTGTGTTCACTGCAGCCCAAAAAGATTGTGTTCACTGCAGCCCAAAAAGATTGTGTTCACTGCAGCTCACACACAGAAAAATGGATGTGGATCACTGACACCTGCCTATCTCCAATCCCACACCACACAGCAATATCGATTGTAGTTTGTAGAACACAGTTTCCCTAAAATTCAGCAGACTCTGTCCCTAACAGGATTGAGAAGAGATCGTAGATCAGGATTGAGTGCAGATTCACCCCACCCCCCACACAGCAATATCGATTGTAGTTTGTAGAACACAGTTTCCCTAAAATTCAGCAGACTCTGTCCCTAACAGGATTGAGAAGAGATCGTAGATCAGGATTGAGTGCAGATTCACCCCACCCCCCACACAGCAATATCGATTGTAGTTTGTAGAACACAGTTTCCCTAAAATTCAGCAGACTCTGTCCCTAACAGGATTGAGAAGAGATCGTAGATCAGGATTGAGTGCAGATTCACCCCACCCCCACACAGCAATATCGATTGTAGTTTGTAGAAGACACTGACCCTATATAATTCAGCAGACTCTATCCCTAAAATGCCTACAACTCGCCCTGCCTAAACACTCCGACCTGTCCCTCAATTCTATCCGGACACAAATGTTTTTTTCCTGCCTATCTTTCCCTAATCAGCAGCCAGCACGTTGATGTGTGCTCTGTCCCTGAATCTAAGCAGCATAATGACGCCGCTGCGGCTGCCTCGAACTTATAAAGACTTGGTCACATGCTTCAGACGGCCAATCACAGCTACTGAGACATTTGCAGGCATGGCTGGGATGGCTTAAGGCACACCAGTTAAACGATTGTTGATTGGCTGTTGAAAGCCCGCCATGAAAAGAGCGCCAAAGCATGCAAAACCCGGAAATAAAACGACCGAACACGGATTTTTACCCGAACATACAGTAAAGTGTCCGTGTCCGTGTTCGGGTACAAAAAATCCAATTATTCGGTACGAACACGAATAATACAGTCCGTGTTCGCTCAACACTAATCTTGATATCTCCACTTCAAGTCCAGGACGTCATACAGGCGACAAGTGGTTAAACCCCCAAAACAGACTCACCAGTCCATGAATGTGGTTGCTGAATTAATTTTCAGTTTTTTAGACCAAGAACATTTTCAGCAAATGCAAAAAACAGCTGTTAACCAGAAATGTGGTATCCTTGTCATCACTACATGTGAGCTGAAAAGTAAGCGTGTATAACATTATCTTTACAGTATTGTGTGAACTGCTAGTCCTATCAATTCACCATGTATTTGAGATGAATAAAGGGAGACATGTCCCCAATTTGAACTTAACTGTAAATGCTGTATTACAATAAACATATAAAACATTACAGTATAAATGTACATACAACCATTATAAATGTACTTCTTTACAAGGATGTAAAAATACTCGACTTTATTTGTATTTTCCTTTTTCTATTTGTGGTATGCAAATCTTTGCAGCCAAAGCTGCAATCTTTACATACAGCTTTTCAGGCCATGCAAAACAAAGAGCAGGGTTAAATGCACTAAATTGGCTGTTTAAATACATTGTCTGCTTTTAGCAATCAGCAGCCTGTGTCTAGTAGTTTTTAACACAATTATTCTTCAAGGCAGGCATGATATAATATATAATGAAGTTTCTTGCTTCCCCTTCAGAGCCGCCATCGGGGGGGAGGGACAGCCCATACACATGTAGGGGGCCCGGGTGTCCCAAGGGGCCTGCTGGTGCTTTCCCCAGCGCTGTGTAAGTTGAGCTATAGCTGTGTGCTGTGGGGGGGAGAAGCACGACAGCCAGGTCTGACTGTGCAGACACCCAGCCCCGGTGCTTCCTCTGCCGGTTGAGCATGTGACCTGCCTGGAGTGCAGGCGGTGCAGAGCCGGTGCATAGAGCCTGTTGTTCAAGCTGAGGGACACAGAGCCACCGATCCCTTGGTGACTGCCGAGCCAAGGGCATTTCCCCTCCCCACATATCTCTTTGTTTTCTTGGCTAGGTGTACTTTCGTGCAGTTGTACATTCATAAGCTCTCCAAGGTGGCAATTCTCAAGCTTCGCTTTCCAGGGGCAAGGCTGCTGATTGAGGACCTCAGTCTAGTCCCCCCTGTAGTCCCATCCTGGCATAATTACTTCATTGACTTGTGCTCATTTGTGAAATGTTCCAGCAAGTTTAGCCACAAAAATAATGTGTATGAAGGCAAGGTGGTAGCTTGTATCTGATATCTTCATCTCTATTTGTGGGGTGTTGGTGGGTTGCATTGACCTTGTTTATAATTTTTTTTGTAATTAAAAGGAGCATGAAATGGTTAAACCTGCTCTGTGAATGATCAGCATGAGGGCCATCGTAGAATGCACAGTGCTGCCTGTGAACAGTTTGGATGGGATTAGGTTCATCGGAGCTGATGGTTCTTGGATGGAGGTCCACTGCCCAACTGATGCATCCACTGCCCTACTGACACATCCACTGCTCTACTGACACATCCACTGCCCTACTGACACGTCCACTGCCCTGCTGACACAGCCACTGCTCTACTAACACCGTCCATTGCTCTACTGACACCCTCCACTGCTCTACTGACACATCCACTACTCTACTAACACTATCCACCACTCTACTGACATTCTCCACACACCATCCACTGCACCACTGACACATCCACTGCCCTACTGACACGTCAACTGCTCTACTGACACATCCACTGCCCTACTTACACATTAACTGCCCTACTGCTGACACAGCCACTGCTCTACTATCACCATCCACTGCTCTACTGACACCCTCCCCTGCCCTACTGACATCGTCCACTGCCCTACTGACACATCTACTACTTTAATAACACTATCCACCACTCTACTGACATTCACCACACACTGTCCACTGCCCTAATGACACATCCACTGTTCTACTGACATGTCCACTGCCCTACTGACATGTCCACTGACCTACTGACACATCCGCTGCTCTACTGAAACGTCCACTGCCCTACTGACTCATCCACTACCTTACTGACACATTAACTGCTCTACAGACACCGTCGACTGCTCTACTGACACCCTCCACTGCCCTACTGACACATCCACTACTCTACTAACACTATCCACTGCTCTACTGACATTTTCTACACAGTCTACTGCCCTACTGACTGACACTGTCCATTTTTGAGGTAGGTTAAGTTAATTTTTACAGTGACCTTTTTTATGGGTACAATAATGCCTTTATTTTCTTTAACCATACCCCTTTAAGCCTTCCAATTTTTAACGTAATTTAGCCACATCCACTGTTGGCGCCACATTACTACTCTCCTCGGGTCACCCAAAGCTGTCCCAGGTATTATACAATTCTAAAGTGTATACTACGAGAAAAAAAATTGCCGTGCTGCGGTAAAGTGTTCAGGTTTGACTTGAAGAAAAGTTGGCAACCCAACCGGGCCCCAACCAACGAGTTGTTGCTGCTGTTTAGTACAACTTGTTAGGCCCCCAAACCAATGAGTTATCAATTTACGGTATAGTGCTTGGCTGTCACGGTGTCCAGGGTTTTTAATCCCACCCATGAAATCTTGTGCCCCCTGCCTGTGTTCTTGCCTGGCATGTACAGAGCTAAACTCTTTTAGATAACAGAGGGAAGACAGAGCACACAGAATTCACACTAGGGGCTTTGGATTGAGGCAAGTACACAATACAAAGGGATGTGCTGTGTTCATTTTTCATTTGAGAAGTTTACAACCACTTAATAGAAAGAGTTCACAACATTGGGGTCCATATAATTCCATACATATGGCAAATATTAACCAACAGTCCATGTGGATAGTAACAGTCCCCTGAGTAGCCCTCTCCCCAAAGAGGCGAAAACACACACTGTTGGTTATATTCTTAGTTCTCTCCTCGGGGCAACCCAACTGAAGTCAAGCCCCTCCCATCCTTTATGGTGGTATTAGGCCCAAAAACAAAAATGTATTATATAGTAGTTTACCGAGTATTAGTTGTGAATTCATTTTTTTAGGCTTTATCTCATTTATTTTTACCTGGTTATCTGGCAAGTAAATTTGTAATTTTTTATTTTCCCTTAAAAAAACATGTTTTCCATCAAAAATGACATTTAGAGAGTTGAGATAAATCATTTCAAAATGACAGGAATGCTTACAACAGTCAGTACTTTTTCACCTTTAACCTAAAAGAAAACAAAATGTTGCTGTAACTGCTAAAAAGTGTTAGATGGCATTTGGATTTAAAGGGATTAAAAACCTAATTTTTTAAGCAAAAACATGTCATACTTACCACAGAGCAGCCCCGATCCTCCTCTCCAGGCAGCACTCCTGGATCCCACAGTTAAGTACCCCATATCAAGCCGCTTGCTATGGGGGGGGGGGACATGTGCAGGCACATAGATGCGTCTCGGCCCCCCCATTCTCTTTTTACAGGCTGTGATTGGCAGCAGCAGGGGCCAATGACTCCAACTGCTGCCTTTATGTCCAGTGAGGAGAGAGAGAGCAGAGAGGGCTGCTGCTTTTGGGCACAGCGCTGGATAGAGGTTAGGCTCAGGTACGTTTTTATGGGGGCTGGGGAAGTGGGGAAAGTTTTAACCTTAATTCAGAGAATGCATTAAGGTAAAAAACCTTTTACCTTTACAGCCACTTTATTTGTTAGCTAGGCCCATTTAAACCTGTTAGTGCATCTAACACTACCCTCTTCCCAGATTGACAATGCTGCTGTCCAAAAGTGTCTGTTGCTCCTTCATCCGCAATGGAGACTCCCTAAGACAGGATGTGTGTTACTGGGCACATTGCCAGGTGAAAATAAAAAGAAAGAAAAAGCCTAAAGAAGAAAACTAATACAGCCATCACATGTAAGAACTGATAAGCTGCAATATATTATATTTATGTTTTTGGGTATTTTTTTTTTTTAGATAACAAACATGTTATACTTACCTCCTCTGTGCAGTTGGTTTTGCACAGAGCAGCCCAGATCCTCCTCTTCTGGGGTCCTTTTTTCGTTTCGCTGCTCCTAGCCCCTCCCTCCTGTCGAGTGCCCCCACAGCAAGCAGCTTGCTATGGGGGCACCCGAGCCGAGCTGCAGCTCCGTGTGTCCATTCAGACACGGAGCTGCAGTTTGGCTCTGCCCCTCTCTCTCCTGATTGGCTAACTGACTTTGAATAACAGCCTCAGGGAGGCAATCAAGAGGGAGAGTCCCAGATGGCCGAGGCACTCGTGGACATTGTTTGACAGAGATGGGGCTCAGGTAAGTATTAGGGGGTGCTGGGGAGGCTGCTTCACATAGAAGGCTTTTTATCTTAATGCATAGAATGCATTAAGATAAAAAAAAACCTTCTGCCGTTACAACTCCTTTAAGTGCAACATGGGAACAGGAGCAAAGTGAGCAGAGGAAGGCTTCATAACTGTACTG
Organism: Pelophylax lessonae; assembly: GCF_965119305.1. NCBI lineage: Eukaryota > Metazoa > Chordata > Amphibia > Anura > Ranidae > Pelophylax > Pelophylax lessonae. Next base: position 553,759,172 of record NC_138768.1, on the reverse strand, counting down.
CCGCTTCTTTATTGTCCAGTCAGCAGGTTGAGGATGCGTTTTTGACCCATTTGTGCTGCTGCTGCAATGGAGGTCATGGGCCTGGCTATGCTAAATGGCAAGGGTAATTGTATTTGTTTGGCTTTAAGAATTTTTCTACCTTTATAAGTAATTAATTATGCTATTAAGGGTTTCTCTTGCTGCTAGACATAATGAAAAGAAAAAAGTAGCATAACGTCTGTGATGCAATAACTAAAAAAATAACCTGAAGGCCCAAACATAAATCAAGCTTCACACTATGCAGGATGTACAGGTGTTGGAATAGCTAGAGGTTATTGATGTAACTTGTGATACAAGCTGTAAAGTAGTTTGGAACAGGTTTAGGTTGGGAAAACGCAGCTCTGTGCCTCATACAGGACCTCGTTGTGCTTAGTTAAATTCAAATAAAGCAGAAAAGGGCATGATCTCAGCACACATTGTAAATACTTTGATATGTTTTATGTATGTTTAAATTGGCAGAGCCCCTGTTATAAACAGACATGTATGTATCAGTAGCAAATCTTTGCTGCTGGCATGCTTACATTAGTAGTCATTTTTGAATTAGCACGTGTGATAAAGAGGCATATCCTAAACAGCTACCATTTCCATCCTCATTAATGATTACCAGGGGATCCAACGCATCTGTAGCTGAACACCGTGAGTGAGCTTGGGATTCCAAAACGTTTTAATTCCATGCTGAGGATTTCACCACGTGTGGTATGCCTTGCAGGATTACATGGGAGATTTATGGTACTCATCATTAGGATGTTGGTATTTACATGGATTAACAGGCTGTCCAAATGCTTGCTCACACCATACCACATGTTTACACTTCAGCATGGTTCAAGTTCACTGCAAAAATGCAAGACAATTCAGCAAAGTCTCAAAGCAACATGATACATAAAACAACCAGCCTTGATAAGTTTTATCATGATTCTACAATGATTTATTGTTTGGTTCATGAAGCATTTTTTCATTAGAAGTGTTGACGTTTTTTTTTTTTTTTAAGTTTCAAGTGTAGAACAGAAAAAGGAATTTCTGCTTCAGTCCGTTTTGATTCATGCTTTTTTCATCTGGCTGCATTGTGTTTTATTTTATGGCATCTCCATAAAATATTAATCTCTACATCCTGCACTTTGATGTCTTATGAAATGAACATTGTATTATGCCCAACATTTTTCCTCTGCTATACATTTTGAGATGAGTAATTATGACAGGAAAAGAGATAATAAGCAGATCCTTGGGGCAATAAGAACTATGCCACTACTGGGTCATTTACTACACTAAAATACATTAACGCTATACATTTACTAAATGCATATTGTATTTTTTTTCTAACTGCCATTATAGCTCAATAAAATTGTATTATTATGTCCTCTAGCTGTAAAGGAAAACTGAAGCTAGGTCTTTTGCTGACCTAAGAATACCAGTTGCCAGGCCGTCCCTGACTTTCAACACCTCCAGTCCAGGCCAATTCTGACATTTCTCTCATACATGTAAAAATCGGCATTGTTTTTACTAGAAAATTACTTAGAACCCCCAAATATTATTTATTTTTTTAAGAAGCGGCCCTAGAAATAAAAATGGTTGTTCTTGCAATTTTTTATGTCACACAATACTTGAGTAGTGGTTTATCAAATTTTCAGGAAAAATACACTTTAATGAATTTAAGTGCACACAAATACAATATGGTTTGAAAAGTGAAAACAATTGTGCGCTACACTGTGTAAAAATGTGCCAAAAAAGAAAGAAAATAGTGCCACTTTAAGCAGATAAATGTATATCAAAGTATTAGAGGCATTTAAGCTGCCAACACCTGTTGCGTTACCACATACACAATTAAATATAAATAAGAGACGGAGTGGCGCTAAATCTTTGAAAATATCTACATATTTTCAAGGATTTAGAGCAACTCTATCTCCTATTTACAAAAACAATATAATATCCAATGTTGGGTAAAATATAAAACATGATGTTACACCAAATAAATAGATACCCAATATGTTACACTATAAAATTGTACACGCCCATGGGGTGGCGAAAAAACAAATTAAATTATCCATAGGAGACACATTAACGGACTTTACAGGCTACCAGTTTAAAGTTACACCGGAGGTGCTAGAATTATTGCTCTTACTCTGCTGTTCGTGGCAATACCTAACATGTGTGTTGCGATCACCATTGACATTTGCATGTGAGCACAGGGGGAAGCTTTACATTATTTTGTATTATTTATTTTATCTGCATTTTTTTAACTGTACCTTTAAACTTTTTTTAACTTAATTTCTGTCACATGGGATGAACTACATAGCATGGGCCATGACAGGTCCTCTTTATGGAGAGATCTGGGGTCTATGAGACCCCACATCTCTACTCTGCCCTATAAAACATCTGATCAAACCAAGATCAGTTTGATAAAATGTTTTACAAGCTGGTCACGACCTCTAAACAAACAAACTGAAACTGAAAGTGACTAAATCCTTGCTTCCGGTTTCTGACGTCACAGGGGGAAGAAACAATAGAAGTTCCTTCTTAAACTTAAAGGGTAATCTGTCTGGAAAGGTATTTGGTAGCCATTGGCTCCTGCTGCTGTCAATCAAATTCTATGACGAGGGAGCGGAGGGCGGGGCAAAGCCCTGTTGTCTGTGTCAATGGAAGCAGGCAGCGGGGCTTGGGAGTGAGCCAGCACAAGTACCCCCCACCCCCTTGTCAAGGGGGGCTACTCAGAAGGGGGAGGAATAAGAAGTCAATAAGCACAACTTACAAAATTGATACTTCAAATCAATATATTATGGTATTCAAATATTGCCTTAAATGAACACTATACACAAGTAACAGATGTAAAGCTTATAAGTATACGATTTAAGTACAGCCCATATATGAGACAAGGGACCTGTCATTTCTAATTCAATGTGGGTATAAATTTGACTTTTATTGGTCACTAGTGAGCCCCCATCTACTTGTGAGCCCCCATCTTGTGAATAGATCTACACCATCTTCTGGTAGATGCTAGAATCAGACAATTGTCTTATAAAGTCAGTACTATTGCCTAGGGGGTAACAGGTCCCGTGTTATCAAATCTGCTGATAAAGGAGGAGCCACTGTATTTCTCAATACAATGTAGTTGTGAATAAGTGAAATTATGAGACAATTGTCTGCTTCTAACATCTACCAGGATTTCATTGAGGACCCATTAATGATCATTTAGAGTGAGATTTATACTCGGATCTGCTTATCAGCAGGGCACAACTAATAACCAATTAAATAAATATTTTCTTACACCTCTGTCTGTCCAAAATATATAGGGACCCCACTAGATCACCAGGCTGACTAAAACTGGCTGGTAAAAGTTCATTAATTTTTTTCTCTTGCATCAATTGTGGACCTTGCTCACCATCCAGAGAGTTAGCGATACCGTTTTATCTTCAGGACACCACAGACTTCCAGAGGCAGTCAGTAGGTACAGTAATAGCGAATTGCACACTCTCCAATATGAATGTGGGTAGCAGATTACACACCTACTCTGTATCTCAGCCATGTATTGGTATGGCTGAGATACGTAGTTGACACATTCTTGGTTTGGCAGGGCTCACAGGAAGAATTTGCATAATTTCACTCTTATTGGAATTCCTGCATTCCTATAATCTCTTTCACTCTGGATAGCAGTCAAGAGCAGATACATTTCCTTTATGTTGAAATTAGCCAACACAATTGGTGCTTTTCAGCTGAATAATTTTGTAAACCGACTAAAAGAAATAACTATTCAGTGGCCGACATCCAGTCCCTCTCACAAAGGGACTATCATATAATCAGTTTATTTGTACAAAATGTATAACAAGAACAATATAAAAATAGAATTCACAAAATGAAAACTGTTATTTTGTTGAAAGGCTTTCTACTGACTACATTGGAAGCGTAAGCGTAAGGCAAGGTGGTAGTGAAAGCTTGATGAAATATAAACCTAGGAGCACACTGATTGCATTCCTGTTGCTTTAACTTTTTCTTCACACTCTAAGACAGCCTACTCTATCCCCTAGAAGTATAGGCTGGTCCTGTCAGTGTTCCTTTTCTATTGGCTGTAAGCACTTTAGAATATAAATAAAAATAATAAGCAGCACTAAATCCTAATAGTGATATTATGAATAAACATATGATAAATAATGTGGCATGAAAATAACTAAACACTTTGATGAGTTGGAAACAGTATCTGACGTTCGACATGCCCCTGGGAAGACGTCACCGATGATGAAACCCGTCGGGATTGGCTGGTACCGAAGACATCACGCTTGCTTAGCCGTCACTCATGTTGTTTCATTCTCAAGAGCTGACAGTCTTCTGTTATTTTACTCATTTGTGCCTGTTTACAACTCATCAAAGGTACTATTTATATATTTTAAATAAAAGTACTTAAATTTTATCAGGCTTCACTATGCTTGTTCATTTATTTTTTTTTTTTTTTATTCCCGATCCATTTGGAGCTGCTGCTTAGCAGCCACCGCCTATCTCAGATGCCAGGTCATTTTGTACTTTTATGACCATTATAATTTATGGTCTTTGTTATTTGGTGCTTGGTGGTGGATTTCATCAATCAACATTACTTATACACTTTTTTGCACTTTATGAACACTTTTGATTAATATTGAAAAGGACTTTTTTATTGGAAGGACTTTTTTATATTCACCTAACACTTGATTTTTCATCTATTTCATTATATCACTTTCATATGATTGATTTTTTCCAATGATATATTTTGCTCATAATTTATTTACTGCATGTTTAGTTGTTTTCATGCCACATTATTTACCATATGATTGTTCATGATTGCACTATTAGAATTTAGCACCGCTTCCTATTTTTATTGATCATTTACAGCTGGTATCATAGTTGGTTAAGTGGCTGCTTACCTTTTCGTTCTTTTTGCTTGACCTAGCGCAGATTTTTTTTCCTGTTTTATACTTTAGAATATTAGCTCATGTTCAGTTCACATCTGGCAGATCTCCACATTGTAACCAGCTACATTACTTACAAAATTTTACACCCAGAAACATTGGATGGTGGACGTCTTTTTTTTTTTGTCTTGATTTGATTGTTATGCCATTGGGTAATATCTTATATCCCCAGTCTGTGTAAAGGCCCAGTGGCAACCGATCAAAATAACATTGATTTGATCTTCAAAGAAAATTACAATAACGCTTTCTTAAATTGTTACAAAATAGAAAAAAGGAATCAACTCAAAGAAACCAAAACTATACATTAAATACTCTATAGAGAAAATATTGAATTAATGTAATATATCCAATAACAACTTAAAGTACATAAACCACAGACATCCGCAGACATCAGGTGCACATCACAGTCTCTTAAAATCTTCTTTCAGCTGTAAAAAAATGTTGGTGCAACTTTATACACAGTGACAGTAGTGATGGTCCTCTCCATCTAACGACCGACGAGCACACTACTTAGTTCAATGTTATCCCACTAGAGTGCACACATGAGAAACCCTCCAGAAGCCTGTGAGGGGGCCCCAAGATTTCAACTGCCTAGGGGCCTCCTCAGAGTTTAATCTGTCACTGGAGATACCTCACCACCTTGTGACAATAGTGGGTGCCTGAGTAGCCAATAACCAAGCACTAGCACTTTCAAGTGGGAAGAAATGAAGAGAGTCACATGCATGCTTCCAATGCAGAAAATTACAAGCTCACTGTATTTCTGGCAGCATCAATTGGTATTTTTGCACATATCAAATAAATATAAGTTACTCTCTAAGGTACTGTATATTAAACAGACCAAAAGAGATCAAGTAAAATATATTTTATTGCTAGGGTTTACATACACATTAACACAGTTTTAGTGTATGCCGGAATACATTATTATTTGACTGATGAGTTTCACTTGTAGCCTGGAATTGCTTTTTAGGTATGCCTTGCTTAAAGCATTACAATAAACATTTTATTGCTGAAATTAGCAGGCTTTGGTTTACACATGGTATAGGGTGCTCACTGGTACATTTATTACGCGATGCATTCAATTCACAATGAATACTCTATATCCACATCTAATGCATCAATCAACTAACTGTGGTCCTATATTATTAAAGTGGATCTTCAACCTCCAAAACTACATCTTGCAACTTCACCCCTCCTCCTGTCCTTTTATTTAACTTTTTTTTTACTATGATTTTAATTTTGCATCATTATTAACACAAACACAATCTTTCACTTAATCTTCAGTTACCTGTCTCTCTATTCCTAAAAAAATCGACCACATTCTATATTATCATAGAGAGGCCCACATATACATAGTCTTCCATAAGGGGGGGGAACATTTTTAAACATCTCCTCCTCCATAAATTCAACCCCCAGCCACACAATTCTCCTCTCTCTCCCATCATCTCCCCCCAATGCCCCCAACCCCCACCCCAATTAAAGAATTTACTATGTAACCCACTTCTAACAAATCCCTCATCGCAAGGATGCACAGAAAGATTTCCATGGGGACCATACTGCGAGAAATTTCTCACTGTTGTCATTTATCATTGCAGTCAATTCTTCCATTGTCCATAAATATTGCACTTCCTCTACCCACTCTACTATTCCTGGGGTGTCAGGAAATCTCCAAAATCTTGGTATTACAGCCCTTGTGCCCAACAAACAAAAGTATAGGAGTATATCCTCGATCTCCCTAGCAGAGCTTGGAAGGATCGACAGCAATGCTACCTGCGGCATACAAGCAGCTTCTCTATTTGTCTTAAAATGATATACATTTAACATTTATTTGCATAAATTGTTGAACCCTGCCCCCCTTGCACGCTATTCGCTTAGACGATTGACATGCACTGTCCTCCCTTTGCCTTTCATTGTGGAAACGAGAAGAGGGTAGACCTCATGTCGCTGAACCCGGGTGAACCCGCTGTGATGACATCACAGTAAAATATTGCAGCATTGGACCAAGCAATGCCAGAAGAGAAAAGTATCTCAGCTTTACAGCACTGAGTCCGCTGGGTGGGTGAGTATCTGAACTCACCACTACGTAAGTAGGGGTTTTTAAAAAAATAGGGGGGTGGGGAGGGTAAAAATCCTCTTCAAGATTAAGTGAGCCTTTAAACAAATTATGTTGATCAGTAATATACAGTATATAGCAAAAAACATTAGACATCAATGCATGGCCACAGCTTGCACCAAATGGTATTTCAGGGCCCTTAAAATGTATAAAATGCAAATCACAGGTGTCTAACACCTGTAAGCGAAGAGTCTCTCAAATAAAACAAACCAGGGAGTTTTATGACCCAGGGTCGAGGGTCACTCCCAGGAACGCATAAATATTACCCATTAGTTTCAACAAGCCAAATGGGTTCAACATCCAACAATAACATTCAAAGGGGTCTGGAATCTAGTTTATACACTCAGTTAGCTCAGACTTATTTAGGCAGCTTAAAAAAAGATGGAGTTGTAACTTTTCTGGTTTTAAGACAAAATTGTCACAACCTGCACCATATCAAATTTTATGGCATCATAAATTCTACCATTAAACAATCCAGAATTGTGATAATATGGGGCTGCATTGAAGTTGTGTTATTACTTCTGTGATTAACACTGATGTAATGTTATTTCGGGGTGTTACATTAGGTTACTGGACTAACAGTTTATTATGCAGCATATTAAGGAAATTACAGCAAGCTTTATTATTTTGTCACCAAAGTGCAATTATTCTATCTTAATATTGCTGAGGTAATATATTAAAATGGTAATATTACACTAAGTTAAACCTTTCGATAGAAATTCCACTATGCACTTTTGGTGTTAACAATAGCCAGGAAACATACTCATAATGCTTGAAAAATAATTTTATCAATCTATCTATACATTTTATGCTATATTCCTTACTGCTAGTTGCATATGCAGAGCTTTCAATGTTTGTTTCTGTATAGGTGACCCAATTTCTTAAGCATAATTTTATAACATAGCTCATTAAGTCTAAGCATTAAGTCCAATCTGCAGTGACACAACAGAAAATTTCCATACTTCGTAACTGCAGCAACTGTGCTATCAGACAGCATGATCCCCTGCATGGGCTAGACAGACACAATGGGGTTGATTTAATAAAGGTATCCATTTTTCATTTAGACAAATGCAACTGTTCTCTTTGAAAACCCAATCATGCTTGAAGTAGGGATCAACCAATTATCGGCAAAGCCGTTATATCGGGGCCGATATGCACTTTCCTCGGTATATCCGAATCGGCCCCTGAGGTTAGCGATATTTAGAGAAAGTGCTTATACCGGAGTGATGCCTGCAGCTAGAGGCATCGCCCTGGTACTGGCGTCCATAGCCAACTGTCGGCTATCTTGTAATGACAACCGATGCGGCTGAGAAGCCGCTCGGCTGTCATTACAAGGAGCCGGAGGGGACATCTCTCCCTTCCCGCCGCCTTCTGTGGCTCGCCCGGGTCTTCCGTCCCACCGGGAGACCTGGGCAACCAGCCTGCACGGCCGCCAAAGAGAAGACCCGATCAAACCTGCATTTGGCTCTGATCGGGTCTCCATGTAAAAACCCGGAAGTGATGTCATGACATCACTTCTGGGTACTCGGCTCCAAATTAAAAAAAATTACAGCAAACAAAACAGCCAAACTTGGCGTTTTGAATGTTTTTACGTGCAGAGGAGGGGTTTGGGGTATTTTAGACCCCCAGATCCCTCCACAAGAGTACCTGTAAAAAATAAATAAATAAAATAAAATTTTAATTTACGAAAATATCAGCCAATATCGGCCGATACCGATATGCGATGACCAAAATATCGGTATCGATATCAGCAATAAAAAAACGATATCAGTTGATCACTAGCTTGAAGTCATTAAAAAATAGGCCCTTTCTTTGCAGTTGAGTGAATGGTTGATGTCAATGCAGTTTATTCACCAAGCTAAGTAAAAATGTATTCCTTTAGTAAATCAACCCCACTGCTTGTGTGGTTTTCAGTTACTGATGAGCATTTAGGCTGATTACTACCTTTGTACTGCATTTAGGTAAATGTGTCAGTTGTTTGTACTTTGTGAATTAAATTGGACTTTGCATTTAATGCCTGCCTATTTTTAATGACGACAACCCTATTCATCTAAAAATGTTGCTGCAAAAAATAGGAAAACACCTGTGGAAGAAAAAGGTTAGTTAATCTAGTTACCTTTTCTCTAGCCTTTGAATAGTGACACCACCTTTATTCCGAAGAGATCCAGAGGAATGCTGAGTAGGGTTGAGCGAACACCTAGATGTCCGTGTTCGACGGGTTCGGCCGAACTTTAAAAAAAAGTCCGGGTCCGTGTCCCGGACTTTTACCGAACTTTTCCCGGACACCGAACCCCATTGAAGTCAATGGGGACCCGAACTTTAAGGCACTAAAATGGCTCTAAAACACCAAAGGAAAGGGCTAGAGTGCTGCAAATGGCAGCAAAACGTAATTAAGAGCATGGCAAGTGCTCTGCAAACAAATGTGGATAGGGAAATAACTTAAAACAACAAAAAAAAAACAGAAAAATAAAACAATGTTCTTCTTCATCTCTGAAGGACGAGGCCCATATGGAGTAGGAGGGAGGTTGAGGTGGTGGTGGATGTGGCGGTGACATAGGCGTGCGCACAGGGTGTGCTGGGTGTGCCTGGGCACACCCTAATCACCTAGGGCACATAGCATTGCCAGTGAGGAGATGGGAAAGATCTCCCTGGGACCTGCTCTGCTCTATTTCTCCTTGCCTACAGGTACATGGCCCCGATACATTACTCTCCCTGCTGGCAAACACATGCATGTGTATTTCAACTTTGGGGTGCACACCTTAATGCAATAGGCTGCGCACACCTATGGGCGGTGTAGGTGGAAGCGGCGGTGGAGGAGGACCAGGGCCGGATTAACAGCATCATGGGCTTGGTGCTGAGGATTTTGAAGGGCCTTAAGGGCCGTGCCTTGCCATGCACCCAGAGGAGGAAGGGTGCAGCCATGCATGCCTAATTCAACATGGGATGCTGTCTCTGAAGCCCATAAACACATCCATGCATCGCCAACTGTCCCTCCTTGTCCGGCCTTCACGCTGTGTGGGGAGGTTCTGAGGGTGCTGCCTGGGGAAGCGAGCATAGAAGCCAGACTTCTGTGTTTACAAGTGACAGAAGAGCGGTAACAGTGAATATGGCCAACCCGGGGCCTATATAAAAGGTAGGGGCCTGGAGCTGCAGCTCCAATAGCCCCTACATTAATCTGGCCCTGAGGAGGAGGACGAGGTAGCCAACACTGCTTCTTTTCAAAAATTTTAAATGAGGGTACACCCCAAAAGAGTGAGAAAGAGCAAAAATGGAACAATGGGTGGGTAAGGTCGGTATCCATTGCTATTCTGCATAAGGTACGGAAAAGTCCCGTGGGATCCATGCCTGGTTCATTTTAATGAACGTGAGCTTGTCCACATTGTCTCTGGACAGGCGGCTGCGCTTGTCTGTTATAACGCCCCCAGCCGTGCTAAATACCCGTTCAGATAATACACTGGCTGCAGGGCACGCCAGCACCTCCAAGGCGTAAAGGGCAAGCTCAAGCCATGTGCCCAATTTGGAGACCCAGAAGTTGAAGGGGGCAGACCCGTCATTCACTACATGTAGGCGTGTGCACACATACTGCTCCACCATGTTGGTAAAATGCTGCCTCCTGCTAAGACGTTCCATCTGAGCTGCTGGTGCTGCTGTTTGTTGTGGCGTGCTGACAAAGCTTTTCCACATTTCGGCCATGCTAACCCTGCCTTCTGAGGTGCTGGCGGTGCCCTGGTTGCGTTGGCGACCTCCTCCTCCTCCTCCTCTGCCTTGTGCTTCCACTGTGGCCCCGCTGTCAGATGGGAATGCCAGCAGCATGGCGTCTACCAGCGTGCGCTTGTACTCGCGCATCTTGCGATCGCGCTCCAGTGAGTGAATTAAGGACGGTACGTTGTCCTTGTAACGGGGATCCAGCAGCGTGGCCACCCAGTAATCAGCACAAGTTAGAATGTGGGCAACTCGGCGGTCGTTGTGGAGACACTGCAGCATGTAATCGCTCATGTGTGCCAGGCTGCCCAGAGGCAACGAAAGGCTGTCCTCTGTGGGAGGTGTATCGTCCGTGTCCTCTGTATCCCCCCAGCCACGCACCAGTGATGGCCATGAGCTGGCCTGGGTGCCACCCTGCTGTGAACATGGTTCCATCTCCTCCTCCAGCTCCTCCTCCTCCTCATCCTCCTCATCCTCCAGAACTGTGCCCCTGCTGGACAATTGCGTCCCTGGCGTTTGCGTGTGCAGGAACCCACCCTCGGAGCCCCTTGCGAATGACTGCCCTGAAAGCCTTGGAAATGTTACCTCTTCATCCTCCTCCTCCTCCTCATCCTGTGCCACATCCTCTTCCATCATCGCCCGAATTGTTTTTTCAAGGAGGCATAGAAGTGGGATAGTTAAGCTGAGAACGGCGTCATTGCCACTGGCCATGTTGGTGGAGTACTCAAAACAGCGCAACAAGGCACACAGGTCTCGCATGGAGGCCCAGTTAAATTAAATAGCGGAATAGAAAATATGATCCAAAAAAAGTGTATGTATATCACACGTACACAACCACACTGGGCCCCAATTACTATTGTTTGTACCCCTAAAAGGCTAGATGAGGAGTAGGGGGAGTATGGAACAGGCAGCACCCTCAAACCTTCAGAAGTATGAGATGAACCCCAACAACTTGGAAAGGTGGATCTCTCTCACACGTACCGACACAGACTATCCCGCAATTCAATTGATCCTCAAAGGTTTTTATTGAATAGCGGAATAGGAAATATGATCAAAAAAAGTGTATGTATCTCGCACGTACACAACCACACTAGGCCCCAATTACTATTGTTTGTACCCCTAAAAGGCTAGATGAGGAGTAGGGGGGGTATGGAACAGGCAGCACCCTCAAACCTTCAGAAGTATGAGATGAACCCCAACAACTTGGAAAGGTGGATCTCTCTCACACGTACCGACACAGACTATCCCCCAATTTAACTGATCCCCAAAGGTTTTTGATTAAATAGCGGAATAGAAAATATGATCCCAAAAAAGTGTATGTATATCACACGTACACAACCACACTGGGCCCCAATTACTATTGTTTGTACCCCTAAAAGGCTAGATGAGGAGTAGGGGGAGTATGGAACAGGCAGCACCCTCAAACCTTCAGAAGTATGAGATGAACCCCAACAACTTGGAAAGGTGGATCTCTCTCACACGTACCGACACAGACTATCCCGCAATTCAATTGATCCTCAAAGGTTTTTATTGAATAGCGGAATAGGAAATATGATCAAAAAAAAGTGTATGTATATCACACGTACACAACCACACTAGGCCCCAATTACTATTGTTTGTACCCCTAAAAGGCTAGATGAGGAGTAGGGGGGGTATGGAACAGGCAGCACCCTCAAACCTTCAGAAGTATGAGATGAACCCCAACAACTTGGAAAGGTGGATCTCTCTCACACGTACCAACACAGACTATCCCCCAATTTAACTGATCCCCAAAGGTTTTTGATTAAATAGCGGAATAGAAAATATGATCCAAAAAAAGTGTATGTATATCACACGTACACAACCACACTAGGCCCCAATTACTATTGTTTGTACCCCTAAAAGGCTAGATGAGGAGTAGGGGGGGTATGGAACAGGCAGCACCCTCAAACCTTCAGAAGTATGAGATGAACCCCAACAACTTGGAAAGGTGGATCTCTCTCACACGTACCAACACAGACTATCCCCCAATTTAACTGATCCCCAAAGGTTTTTGATTAAATAGCGGAATAGAAAATATGATCCAAAAAAAGTGTATGTATATCACACGTACACAACCACACTAGGCCCCAATTACTATTGTTTGTACCCCTAAAAGGCTAGATGAGGAGTAGGGGGGGTATGGAACAGGCAGCACCCTCAAACCTTCAGAAGTATGAGATGAACCCCAACAACTTGGAAAGGTGGATCTCTCTCACACGTACCAACACAGACTATCCCCCAATTTAACTGATCCCCAAAGGTTTTTGATTAAATAGCGGAATAGAAAATATGATCCCAAAAAAGTGTATGTATATCACACGTACACAACCACACTAGGCCCCAATTACTATTGTTTGTACCCCTAAAAGGCTAGGAGTAGGGGGAGTATGGAACAGGCAGCACCCTCAAACCTTCAGAAGTATGAGATGAACCCCAACAACTTGGAAAGGTGGATCTCTCTCACACGTACCAACACAGACTATCCCCCAATTTAACTGATCCCCAAAGGTTTTTGATTAAATAGCGGAATAGAAAATATGATCCAAAAAAAGTGTATGTATATCACACGTACACAACCACACTAGGCCCCAATTACTATTGTTTGTACCCCTAAAAGGCTAGGAGTAGGGGGAGTATGGAACAGGCAGCACCCTCAAACCTTCAGAAGTATGAGATGAACCCCAACAACTTGGAAAGGTGGATCTCTCTCACACGTACCAACACAAACTATCCCCCAATTTAACTGATCCCCAAAGGTTTTTGATTAAATAGCGGAATAGAAAATATGATCCCAAAAAAGTGTATGTATATCACACGTACACAACCACACTAGGCCCCAATTACTATTGTTTGTACCCCTAAAAGGCTAGGAGTAGGGGGAGTATGGAACAGGCAGCACCCTCAAACCTTCAGAAGTATGAGATGAACCCCAACAACTTGGAAAGGTGGATCTCTCTCACACGTACCAACACAGACTATCCCCCAATTTAACTGATCCCCAAAGGTTTTTGATTAAATAGCGGAATAGAAAATATGATCCCAAAAAAGTGTATGTATATCACACGTACACAACCACACTAGGCCCCAATTACTATTGTTTGTACCCCTAAAAGGCTAGGAGTAGGGGGAGTATGGAACAGGCAGCACCCTCAAACCTTCAGAAGTATGAGATGAACCCCAACAACTTGGAAAGGTGGATCTCTCTCACACGTACCAACACAGACTATCCCCCAATTTAACTGATCCCCAAAGGTTTTTGATTAAATAGCGGAATAGAAAATATGATCCCAAAAAAGTGTATGTATATCACACGTACACAACCACACTAGGCCCCAATTACTATTGTTTGTACCCCTAAAAGGCTAGGAGTAGGGGGAGTATGGAACAGGCAGCACCCTCAAACCTTCAGAAGTATGAGATGAACCCCAACAACTTGGAAAGGTGGATCTCTCTCACACGTACCAACACAGACTATCCCCCAATTTAACTGATCCCCAAAGGTTTTTGATTAAATAGCGGAATAGAAAATATGATCCCAAAAAAGTGTATGTATATCACACGTACACAACCACACTAGGCCCCAATTACTATTGTTTGTACCCCTAAAAGGCTAGGAGTAGGGGGGAGTATGGAACAGGCAGCACCCTCAAACCTTCAGAAGTATGAGATGAACCCCAACAACTTGGAAAGGTGGATCTCTCTCACACGTACCAACACAGACTATCCCCCAATTTAACTGATCCCCAAAGGTTTTTGATTAAATAGCGGAATAGAAAATATGATCCCAAAAAAGTGTATGTATATCACACGTACACAACCACACTAGGCCCCAATTACTATTGTTTGTACCCCTAAAAGGCTAGGAGTAGGGGGAGTATGGAACAGGCAGCACCCTCAAACCTTCAGAAGTATGAGATGAACCCCAACAACTTGGAAAGGTGGATCTCTCTCACACGTACCAACACAGACTATCCCCCAATTTAACTGATCCCCAAAGGTTTTTGATTAAATAGCGGAATAGAAAATATGATCCCAAAAAAGTGTATGTATATCACACGTACACAACCACACTAGGCCCCAATTACTATTGTTTGTACCCCTAAAAGGCTAGGAGTAGGGGGAGTATGGAACAGGCAGCACCCTCAAACCTTCAGAAGTATGAGATGAACCCCAACAACTTGGAAAGGTGGATCTCTCTCACACGTACCAACACAGACTATCCCCCAATTTAACTGATCCCCAAAGGTTTTTGATTAAATAGCGGAATAGAAAATATGATCCCAAAAAAGTGTATGTATATCACACGTACACAACCACACTAGGCCCCAATTACTATTGTTTGTACCCCTAAAAGGCTAGATGAGGAGTAGGGGGAGTATGGAACAGGCAGCACCCTCAAACCTTCAGAAGTATGAGATTGTGTTCACTGTACCCCACAAAGATTGAGTTCACTGCACCCCACAATGATTGTGTTCACTGCACCCCACAAAGATTGTGTTCACTGCACCTCACAAAGATTGTGTTCACTGTACCCCCCAAAGATTGTGTTCACTGCACCCCACAAAGATTCTGTTCACTGTACCCCACAAAGATTGTGTTCACTGCACCCCAAAAAGATTGTGTTCACTGCACCCCAAAAAGGATGTTGTTCACTGCACCCCAAAAAGGATGTTGTTCACTCCACCCCAAAAAGATTGTGTTCACTGCACCCCACAAAGATTGTGTTCACTGCACCCCAAAAAGATTGTGTTCACTGCACCCCAAAAATGATTTTGTTCACTGCACCCCAAAAAGGATTTTGTTCACTGCACCCCAAAAAGGATGTTGTTCACTCCACCCCAAAAAGATTGTGTTCACTGCACCCCAAAAAGATTGTGTTCACTGCACCCCACAAAGGATTTTGTTCACTGCACCCCAAAAAGATCGTGTTCACTGCACCCCAAAAAGGATGTTGTTCACTGCACCCCAAAAAGGATTTTGTTCACTGCACCCCAAAAAGATTGTGTTCACTGCACCCCACAAAGGATTTTGTTCACTGCACCCCACAAAGATTGTGTTCACTGCACACCAAAAAGGATTGTGTTCACTGCACCCCAAAAAGATTTTGTTCACTGCACCCCAAAAAGATTGTGTTCACTGCAGCCCAAAAAGATTGTGTTCACTGCAGCCCAAAAAGATTGTGTTCACTGCAGCCCAAAAAGATTGTGTTCACTGCAGCCCAAAAAGATTGTGTTCACTGCAGCTCACACACAGAAAAATGGATGTGGATCACTGACACCTGCCTATCTCCAATCCCACACCACACAGCAATATCGATTGTAGTTTGTAGAACACAGTTTCCCTAAAATTCAGCAGACTCTGTCCCTAACAGGATTGAGAAGAGATCGTAGATCAGGATTGAGTGCAGATTCACCCCACCCCCCACACAGCAATATCGATTGTAGTTTGTAGAAGACACTGACCCTATAATTCAGCAGACTCTATCCCTAAAATGCCTACAACTCGCCCTGCCTAAACACTCCGACCTGTCCCTCAATTCTATCCGGACACAAATGGTTTTTTCCTGCCTATCTTTCCCTAATCAGCAGCCAGCACGTTGATGTGTGCTCTGTCCCTGAATCTAAGCAGCATAATGACGCCGCTGCGGCTGCCTCGAACTTATAAAGACTTGGTCACATGCTTCAGACGGCCAATCACAGCTACTGAGACATTTGCAGGCATGGCTGGGATGGCTTAAGGCACACCAGTTAAACGATTGTTGATTGGCTGTTGAAAGCCCGCCATGAAAAGAGCGCCAAAGCATGCAAAACCCGGAAATAAAACAACCGAACACGGATTTTTACCCGAACATACAGTAAAGTGTCCGTGTCCGTGTTCGGGTACAAAAAATCCAATTATTCGGTACGAACACGAATAATACAGTCCGTGTTCGCTCAACACTAATGCTGAGTACTCCAAATCCTGGGAGATTACATTGTAGCACAATGCAGTTAGGTCTTCTCCCATGATTTTGGCTACTCATATTCCCTGAGATCTCTCCCAGTGCAGTCACTCTTGTCTAGGTGCCATGGGCAGAACGTATAGTAAAGTATATTAACTATATTTTCCACCACAGGTGTTTTTCTTTTTTCTCCATTTTTTAAGCATTTTTGCTTTAATAGTGAAACAATATTTTTCTTTTTAACTGAGCTGTATTTCTCTAAAGCCGAATTTGTAAGTGCTTCCTGCATTCAACCACTGGAGGCCCATTATAACTAAGGAATCTTGGAAACAACTGTCATCTAGTGTTTACAATGGGAGGCATGTTTAAAGAGTGATGTTAGTGTTTGTAACAGATGTAACCCTGTAACAATGAGATAACATGTTTAGGCTTAGTATACTGACAGGAAAGCAATGATGTACAATTAACAGCAAGGCGACATGTTTACACTGGGCAAAAAAACAGAATTGGAAACAGTTTAAAACTGCAAGTCATCTATTAATGAGGTTGGAAGCCTTTACTTAGAAGGAAAAGCTGTTCTAATATGTATACGCAGGAAAGAGGCATCTTAAAGGGATGGATAACTAAGCATAATTCACAATATTTGGCATTAAAATCCTATATCTCTGTTTGGAAAGACCTATCCTTTGAGAGTAGAAAGCCTTCACTTTCAGTAACTGATCCATTTATGGAAGTCATAGGACTTACAAGACAACCAAATACAATATTACTGAAAAGGAGTCAGATGGAATGCTGGCCCAAGGAGAGATTGAACTGCTATCTTCAAGTTCAACAGTAAATTTTTCCCCTTTTAAGGCAAAATTGCAAAGTGCTTTATTTTTTTTTCTAAATCGTTCTGTATGAAGCACCTCAGATGGTTTATGGATCTGTTAAAGATTTAGCTTGGAAGATTGATGACTTTTTTTAACATCATGTATTATGTAACAACATACCGTTACAAAAGAAGGATGTGATGTGACATAAAACAACATGTTTTGCTTGCCTTAAACAAATTGTTAAATTATTTTCCTGAGTTTATATATAGATTTCTCTACCCTTGACACATATAAGAAGTCAGGAAGAAACCTCAACCCCATAGGGCTCCACCCGAAACTGATATTTTAACCTTTACGTCTAATATGGCTTGCAGGGCCGTAGATACATTTTTGTTCTGGGGGGGGGGGGGGGTTCAGCAGTAGATACTAAGTAAAAGTCTTTTAAAAAAAAAAACAAATTGCGCCAAATTAAAAAAAGCTGGAAAAAGGAAAAATCTATGTGTTGCTCATAGTAGAAAATCCCATTCTTAATTCTATTTTCTCAGATCCTCTTGAAAATTGAGCCTGATTTCAGGTTTGCCTTCTTCCAGTTCTTATGAACATTGCCCAGTTTGGTTGGCTATTGTCCAGCCTAAAGCTGAGTACTGGCTGAAGGAAAAAACTGACAGATCACTGTACTAAAACTCGCTGTGTTAGTACAGCAATCTCCCCAGCTGTGCTATTGTGTTCCCCCCTCACCAGTACACAGTGTACAGTACCCTCAGCCATCGGACTGGCCACAGGGTGGTGCACTGTAATAACCAATCATACTGGGCAGGTGCAAAGGGCACCAACTTGTGGAAGGAAGCATTCACTGATTTTTTGTTAACCTGGCATACCAGACAAGAGAAGCAGCAGTGCATTGTTCATATATACAGAACATACCTCACAACTCCTGCGCTTCTGAGAATGAGGGAGCCACAGCAAAAAGGTAGGTGTGGCAAAACATTAGAGTGGGAGGGTCTAAGAGACATGGTTAAACAAAACCTGGGCTTCCTTGTACCTATAAAATACATTGAGGCCGGGGCCTCCATAATTGCATTTGTGTTAGCCTGTTAGGCCCTGACTTTTCACATGTAGCAATTTGGGATCTTTACTGGGCAGATGCAAAGGGCACCATCTTGTGGAAGGAAGCAGCAAAGCACACACTGATTTTTTATTAAACAGGCCTACAGGACAAGAGAAGTGGTACTTTGCAGACACTGCAGAGTCCATACATACAGAAAAAGAGAAGATACTTAAAATGTGGTGCACCCGGGAAACACAACGGTATCACAACAGAATTGGAAGACTCAGCACAGCCTTAGTCGATGTCATTAGGGCCCTATTCACATGTAGTGATTTGGGATCACGGGCTGGCAGTATCCCCGTGATTCTGACTGCAATTCCAAATCGCACTGCAATGCTGGCAAAACGCAGCATGAGTTTGTGTTCCTTTCATTTTTAGTGGCACCAAAACATGGTGTGGTTTTGGATCCTTGTGTGATAAATCGCTCAACAATCACAGCAAACCCACACATTTTGGTATCACTAAAAATGAAAAGAACACACACACGTGCTGCGTTTTGCCAGTATTGCCGTGCAATTAGGATTGGAATCTGGGTGTGACGGCGGAAGCGACTCTGCTCTGCTGTGAGATAATTTACATAGAATACATTCAAATATGTAACAAAAGAGCCTCGCAAAAATAAAGTGATAATAAAAATAATGTGATAGCAATAATAATAATAATAAAAATAATAATGTATGCGATGCATACTAGCACATTATGTCATTAACTTTCAGGGAGAAGATTTTTTGTGGTTTACTACCACTTTAAGCTAAGACCAGTAGGCCTAGCATTGCATGGAAAGGGTCAACAACTTCCTCAACAGGACTACAATGTAGCAGGCTAGCAGCATACATTTAAATAGGGATTTATAATCTTCAGGGCAGCATTCATATGTAGTAGCACAGCACTCAATACAGCTAAGGGTAAATGTCAGAATGTTCAAACTGTTATGTGAATGTGCAGATAACACACACATGGGGAGAGAGAGCCTGTTCATTTGTAGGTCTCCTTCCTTTTTTTCAGAGCCAATCTTTGTCATAAAATAGATAACACAAGAGCAAAAAAAATTCATCCCACTGTTCTTATATTCAGAATGGCAGGATTGGCTTTTGTAAGAGATCATCAACCTTACACCTATTTTACACTCTAATGTTGAGACTGAGGTATGCATTGCAAGCATGAAATAAGAGGAGGATAAGAAGAGAGTTTATAAAAACAGAAGAAAAAACTGAACTCCAACTGTTCTAGCAGCCCTGAACTTGATCCATGGTTGAAGTATAGATCTAGAGTACAGCACATAGAGAGACACACTTGGTGGTTGTTGGTGACCTGTCCTCCTGGAGTTAAGGTTAAGGTCCAGACTCCAGAACAGCAGAGAAAATTGAGATGATCCTTCCACATGGTACTGGCAAGCAGGCAGGCAGGCAGGCTCAGCTGAGCTAACAGTACTCAGACTCAGGCTCAGGCTCAGGCAGCTCCTTCCCCAAGCGAGAGCCAGAGGCAGGAAGTGGGGGCTTGAAGAGAAGAGGAGGCAATCATATGTGTCAGTGGGCGGGATAGGTGCTGCCCGCTCCCTCCCACTCTCTCAGTGCTGCTGTTCTCCTGGAAGCTTCTGTAACTGGCTGGACAAGTCAAGACATGTCTCTGGAATCTCAGTCTGGACTAGAAAGAAGGTGTGCAGGCGGAGCAGACAGACAAGAGCACTGTTTGCCAGCGCCTCCCTCATCCCAAGCCAAGCCTACAGTCCGGGAAGCACTCCAGGTGGTCAGGTGGAGTAACAGCAGGCAGCAGCATTAAAATAACAATGCATCAGAGCCCCTAGTGCGGAGCAAAACAAAACATTTTTCTTTTTTCATTTTCAATGTATATTGTACACCACTGATGCTTGGGGGGGGGGGGATTTCAACTCTCTAACCCCCCCCCCCCATCTATGTCCCTGTTAGTGCCTAGTGCAAAACAAAACAAAAAAACATATTTTTATTTATTTTTTATTTTCAATGTATATTGTACACTGATGCTCTGGGGGGGGGGGGGCATCTACCCCCATCCTTATCTACAGTCCTGATTGTTTGGGAAATATTTCCCTGTTATAGTTATGTTGGTTAATTACAACCAATTAAACAAATTAACAGTTTCTTATAAAAACTCCTTATCTGTTCTTCAGATTTTGATGAGCCCTATTCTATCATGACTTGCTGGTTATGCTAATAAGTATCAACCCACTATCACTAAGAACATATTTGTGCATAGACACTTAAATAGGGAGATATTGGATGGCAGTATGTAAGCAAGTTTAGAGGATAACGTCATCATCTATAGACCATTTCAAATGTGTATACACTTGAAATTGCATATCCTTAGGACCCTTTGTCCGTTTTTCAATCATCCATCTGTTGAAGGATGAAAAACAGACATCAATGGAAAAACTGATGTAAATGGATTATCGTCCATTTACATCAGCTTACATCAGCTTCTGTCAACATCCATTTTTTAAAATGGATCAAAGCCCTATTTTTGTTGGGGTCCTTTCACACGACCGATGCGCTTGGCGGAATCTGTTTTTCTCAGCAAGATCGATCCGCTGATCCCCGCTGAGCAGGTGGATGACAGCTCCATCTCTGCTTATATTGCATAGACGGAGCTGTCAGAGCCCCGCTCTCCTCTATGGGAGATCAGATGAAAATGGATCGCCTGTCCGTTTTAATCCGATCCTATCCGATCCGATCCTCCAGACTGATGAAAAATAGGGCTTCCATCCATCTGGATTTCACGGACAGGATCGGATCGGAGAGCAGCGGATGTCAGCGGACATGTCACCGCTGACATTCACTGCCCCATAGAGGTGCATGGAGCGTCCGATCAGGTCCGCCTGCAAAACTGATTGGCGGACCTGATCGGAAAGCCCGTGTGAAAGAGGCTTAAAGGGAAAAAAAACTGAACAGATGAAAGAAGGATGTAAACGGACAAACGGTCAATTTTTGCATCCATTTTTGCATTGGTAGTGGATGTAAAAAACTGATGAGAAACTGATGTAAAAACTGATGAGCAGCTAATAAAAACTGATGCAAATTGATGAAAAACTGATGTAAACTTCATCTGTTTTTTCTTTGAAAAAATAAGACTGAACTAATAAAATGAACGGCCGCATGTGTGAAAGGGGCCTAAGAGATAGCACAGTTATTGTATTCAGCGAATATACAAATAGCACTAGAAACCCATAAAGAATTAAACGAAACTCATTTGACGTTGAATCAGTTATCTACAGTACATAGCAAATTTAGTTAGCCAAGATTTAGGCCCAGCTATTTTACATATGAATGCCTTGAAAAGCAAATGTTTGGAACACCTCCGCAACCTGTGGTTTGACTGTGGCTAGTTATTATTTAATTGTGTTCTGAAGATAATTGTAAATGTAGAAAAATAAATAATTTTATATAAACTCTAATAAATACTTTAAATTCTGTTAAAGCAACTTAAAGGTCATTGTCTTCTGGGATCCCAAAGAGTAAAATGAAATGTATTTAAATTCCTCTATGACAGTGCAAGTCAAGTTATTTTTATGAGTTCGATTAGCTCATAAGTTAAAAGTTCTATTACTCTCTTATTTAATGGTAGATAGCTGGAATATAGTTTGTATTAGTTAAAGGGTTTGTAACCCTAAATTATGATTTGCTGCCAGCCTCCCAATTTTATGCTGCCATCTTGTATAAGTGTTTGTTAGACTCAATGCCTCTAAATACCTTTTTGTGAAGTATCTTCGGGCCAGTCATGTGACTCCTGGAAGCTCTGCTACTACGATCCAGGGCTACACCAGGAGGAGCTGAGCTCTCCCTCTGACGTCATCCGGGAGTCATGTGACAGCCGAGCTGGCTGCTTGGCCCCTCCCACTGTAGCCCTGGATTGTAGTAGCAGAGTGTCCAGGAGTCACGTGACCAACCAGAAGATACAGCACAAAAAGGTATTTAGCGGCTTCATTTCTAACAAACACTTATACAGTGCAGGATGGCAGCTTAAAAGAGAGGGACTAGAGGTGACATTTTAGTTTTTTACTAACCACAGCGAGGGGGGGGGGCAGAGACAGAGACACAGACTCCTAAGCTGACAGACAGGGAGTGCAGAGAGGAGAGACAGCGGATGATGGAGGCACATAGGCAGACTACGGTGACCAGGGCTCTGCAGCCATGATTATCATGGTCAGGACATAGATGGGGACACAGGAAGTGGAAGGATCCGCTAAGATTTTCACAGTTTCCAGAGGGGCAGGTTAGACAGTACAAGCACTGTGCTGTTTAATCTGCTATAAGGAAACAGAATATCTATTTATTTTTAAGGTAACAACCACTTTAACACAACTAGATTGGAGACAATTTTTTTCATGATCATGTAGGTGTTTTTAGGATCATGGGTTTCCAATGTTGTGGTCAAATTGGATCTTTGAGCATTTGCTATATTTGAGCATATATTACTAGCCTGGAGTATCCATCCCTAGCTCTGTTTACACAATTCCAAACTTATGGGCACATGGTGTACACGGTGTTCTTGTTTATTCAATTCATATCTCACTGATTTTGGCAACATACTTTTCATATTCCTAATAACTAACTGTCCACTCCAGGACTGCAAACTCTTGAAAGGCATGAATGTATTAACAAACAATTTAGTATGAAATTTTTCAGTGCTAGCATCTGAAGGTCATTAGTTGTATAATTTTTCACTTCTCATCTAATTTTTCATCTAAGAGTTCTCTCAGAGCTGATAATACATAAACAAAAGGTGAAGTAAACTTTTGCTAAGTAATTGATCATTTTTTGCAGGTGTTTTTTTTTAACAGAACGCTGATTTTATCTTCAGATGTCTTTTTAAGTACATGCCATTGTATGCCAGCAAATTTTATTTTATATCAGAGCAGAGAATAGGTCCAGCCCAAACATTTGCTTTTAACGACTCCAATAGAGAATCCCCCCCCCCACCTCCACCACCACTTAGTGTCATGGTGACATTGGTTTCAGCAGACAATTGCTGGAAATCTCCCACAACAAAACAATCTGAAATTGTTTTTTTGACACTGGAAAAAAAGGTGTTGTGATATCCCCAAATACCCGTATCCCTCCCACTCCCAGCTAGCCTCAGCTTTGTATCGAGCAATAGGGATCAGAAGGAAAGACCTGTGGTTGCAGGAAAGAAAATTGTTATGTCTATGACCTGCTTGAGGAATGAAGTGTCAACGTTCTCTAAAAGAGAATGGTCAAGGCCAAGAGTACTCAAAGCCAAATGCTGATCAGACACTAATTCCATGAAGTACTTCCTAGAGTGAAATTTCCAAAATTGCAAAATATGCCTGGTGGACTTTCTACATAGTCAACTTCCTAGCCTTCAAGGGGAAAGGGATGACCGACTCTGACAAGTCCTTGTTGCTTGGGACCTGGTCTTCAACAGCCATGCTGTGGATGACAGTGACCAAGAAGCAGGATGGTGTACTGGCCTTTGAGACTGAAGACCTGGATGATCCAGAAGGACTCATGGAGAGTCTGCCAGACATTGAGTACAATGCTCTCCTGGGCCAATTCCATGCAATGAAAATCACCAGGATGCTCTCATTCTTAATCCTGCACAGCACATGAGGGAAGATCCGAAGGTGTGGAAAGGTGTTGATAAGGTTGAACTGAACCCTCAGCATCACCAGAGCATCCACCACAAAGGACCGAGGCTCCCTGGACCTGGAGACAAAATCTATACAATTTTCGATTTAATCTGCACAGCAGGAGATCCACATCCAGCATCTTTCACCTGTGGCAAAGGACTTGAAACACATACAGATTTAGAACCCGTTTCCCAGATACAGGCATTGATGTAAAGCCCCTTCCCCAGGATCCAGTTTGCCTGTCAAGTAGCTATGCCTAGGATGTAAACAGCAGACAGAGGATCAAATTAGCTTCCTTTTGTGTAACTAATTTCTCATTGTTTGCCCTCGCAATTGAGGAGTCCAGTGGTAAAGGGACAACTGAATAACCTTGAGTTCTAGGATGATGATGGGAGGACAGACTTTATCTGGCAATCAAGTCCCCTGTACCGAGAAGGCATTCAGGACTCTGCCCTACAGGTTGACATCCTTAATGAGAAACTTCCATGTCTGTGGAGGAAAGGGCCTCTGTAACTCCACCACCATGTTGGAAATACACCATACCAGGGAAAGGCGGTTTAAGGTCCAAGTCATTTTGCATCATACTAGAATGTTGTGTTGCTATACCCTGGATTGAAACTGGGTGGACTGTACTATTAGACCCAAGATCCTTATGTAAGAATGAAGTGCAGGTCTCCTCTGGGCCCTGAGGGCCTGGGCATGAGAGCAAATCGACAGAAGTTTGTCCCAGTGCAGGAAGATCTTGTGTCTAATATCAGACCAAGTTACTTTAATCTGGTTCCAGTGTTGACTTCATCATAGATTAAACTGAAGTTCTGCATTGTCTGCACTGTTTACTGAACATTGGTTGACATCAATAGGAATTTGGACATTGGTTGACAGGAGATCATCCAGGTACCCCACCACATGAATCTATTGTGCACAGAGCACAGCTAAGACCAAGGAAGCACCTTGGTGAAACCCAGAGACAGACTAAAGGAAGGGATGATAAATGAATAAAGATTGCCCACCACAAAATGGAGATAGCATGGGGAGGAAAGATAAAGCCAGTAGGCCTCCCAGAAGGAGGGAGGCAATGACCAACATGGCAGTTTCCATGTGGAACTTTTAAACCTATAGGATTTAGTTGAGAGTTTTCAGATCCAGAATGCCAGAGCCAGACTACTCCATTTGGTTTAGTCCCCTAAGGAGGTTTGACTAGAAAGTGCGTCGTTTTTGGTACAGCAGGGGTAGTGACACCCTGAGTCAAAACCTGCTGAATAGCAGCAAATGGATTCGCTTATCTTAGCAGAGAGAGAGAGACAAGTTTGAAAGTATTATATATATATATATATATATATATATATATATATATATATATATATATATATATATATATATATATATATATATATATATAAAAATATAAATAACACAAGAGTTTGTGGCTCTTGGAAACCACACTGAAAGTCTAAGATTTCCTGGGCCCAGAAGGCTGAGAATGGCAACAGACATCACCCCAATCTCAGACAAATAAGGAATCAAGGGCTTTGAAACAGACTTAGATGGCTTGGAGAGCCATGTCTTTCTAAATAACTGGAAGTCTGAGAGGGGTGAAAGGGAAGTGGCAGCTGTTGGAGTTAGTTCAAACAGCAATAGTCTGACAAACTGCCATGAAAACAATTGCAGGTTTTATAGTGGGGCCTAAGGCCTCTTGTCCACAGGGTCCTTTAACAGAGAATTATCTTCTACATGGGCTATGAGGGTGTTGTTTAGGCAAGAGATGGCAGGGTTTGCTACAGGAACTGTCCACTTTCAAAGGAAACGTTCGTCAATAGAATATAGCTGCGCAAAGTGGTTTGGTGGAGACCTTAATATGAGCAGACTCAGGCTGATCTAAAGAGAATCATCAATAACTACATCAATAAGGGTAGCAAAGAAAGACTAATGCTGTGTTCACACTATTGCGATTTGGATGCAGGTTTCCCCGCATCCAATTCGCATGTCAAGAGATTGTGACTGGCTCTCTATGGAGCCAGTTCACATATCTCAGGAGTGGCTCCGGTGCAAATTGCACAGGAGTTCTGAGCATCTTTTGGTCCATTTTAGGTCTGAATTCAGCCAAAAATTCGGACTGAAGTCAGACCTGAAACGGTGAATGTGGGACACACCGGATCCCTGCTGTGAGCCGCTGCCTTAATGTGAACCCAGATTTAGAGTAGAAGGGGCAGTGCTGTATCCTGGCCTAGGTCAACAAGGCCCAGGCCTAGGGCGGCACTTTGCAGGGTGGCAGCAAAAAAGCTGCTCTCCTTATGAGAAAAAAACAGCCTCCTCCTGACTTCTGCACAAAAATGGCCCACGCCGGCTTGCACTACACTTTTAGTATAGTGCCAGTTTTTTGGGGCGAATTTGGAGTCCAGAGGGCAGGGTCCAGGAGGCAAATCAGCCTGGCACCCCCATGAAGCGGTCACACTGCTACCTGCCTGTATGAAAATACTGGACGGATGAGGACATGTTGACAGACGGCAGACTGCCGACCACAACTGGCCCGACGGCCGCCAATGCTAATAAGTGTGGCACTGCAGCCTAATACTCTGCCTACCCTCCTCCACCCCCAGGTATGGCAGACATCATGTCAATAATATAATTAAATTTCTTTAAACATCCTTGTCCTTGAGCGAGCATATTGAATTCCATCATATACAAATAAGACTTTTAATTGTATATGAAGGCAATAATATTTTGGACCTTCTCACCTTATGTGTTCTACCGCATTATGTCACTGGGTTAGTAAAATTACTCCAGTCTTATAAGATATTTGGACTTATGTTTGCTGCCACTGATTATTTCACTTTTTTGTATAATGACTATGGACTTCCTATTCATTATACAAATAAGTGAAATAATCGTATGATTACAATCAGTGGCAGCAAACACAAGTCCAAATATCTTAAAAGAAAGGAGTCATCTTACTAATCTCGTGCCATAAGGCTGTACTAATTGTGACGGTGGCGGGTATCAGACCCCTGGCCTTCTCATCCACCTCGTGAACAAAGACCAAGCAATCTCACACCCTGCCGTCACTTGCGTAACAATGCCACTCTCAGCTGCACCCAGGACACAGATTGTCCAGCTGGCGGGACCACAATCTAGATGCCAGCAGATTGTCACCAGGTTAATTAAACGATTAACCCTTTCTCTGCCACCACCTCTACGTTATAATGAGCGGAGAGGACGCTCGTGATTTTACAAATATCAATTATGACTTTAAAATAACCGTCTGTAACACACAGTAGCGCGCTTTCAGGAGGCAGGTTCGTTTGTGTCAAGTTGCGTTTAAGAGCTTAGAGACAAAGTTTACACTTTTCAAAATAAGGTTTAATTATAAGAAAGGTTAAAATTGGTGCGAATAAAAATATTTACAGAAAAATGGGTTACAAAGAAATAGAGACACAATATAGAAATATGAAGAGAAAGGATGAAAATACTTGCATTAAAACGGTCCTGGTATTACCTTAGTTTCGGAAGCTGAACATGTGATATTTGGTTCCCCTTGAGCGATGTTATGGCCTCGATGTTAGGATGAGAACTGAGCTCTCTATCAGTTCCTGTCCTTTTCTCTGACCCTCCATGGGGTGTCACCAGAAGTACTTAGCCAATAGGCTCTGAGTCTTATAAACTGCTAAGTGACCTCCCTGTTTGACAGATTAATAAAAGCACTTATATCTTGAGGTATGAAACGGTTACATGCTTGAAACCGATATTTTATGGTCCGGTTTTGAATGTCCTATCTTTAGACACTAAACATGGGTTATTTCGGAGTAACCTCTGACCTGTAAGGCATCTGATCGCTAGCTTGTCTTTACTAGGCATGAGGGGGTTCATGTTTGATATTAATTCGATCTGTATTTTATGGGGCACCCAAATATCTACTTTACAGAGACACATCTTGCTTGGGTATAAAGTTAGGAAGTTTTGTGGTTAACTGTGTCATTTTCGAATGACCTAGGAGCCATTTGCTGTGTTCAGATTACCAATTCACTCTAGAGCATGAGTAGACGGAATGTCTGCTTGGTCAATCTGCTTGTGTATAGTAGAGGTGTGAAAAATGTCAGCTGTGCAGGAACCTGGCATTCAGTGACCCAGGGGGTCATACACTGCCAAAAGGCTGGGGGATGAGGCTGGTAAGAATGACCATTTCCAACACTGTCAACTAAGCTCGCAACAAGATGGATGCTTGCGACAGCAGTTGAACGAAATGACGGCCTGACAAACTAGGGTGCCAACGCACGATACCATTACACTAGTGTGCACTGATAAGGCTGCACTGATGGCCACTGATGAAGTGGCACTGATAAGCTGCACTGATGGGACTGCACTGATAAGGCAATACTGATATGTTGCACTGATGGGCACTTATATGCTGCACTGATGGGTGCTAATAGGCTGCACTGATGGGCGCTGACATGCTGTACTGATGGACACTGATATGCTGCACTGATGGGCACTAATATGCTGCTCTGATGGCCACTGATGAGACGGCAATGGTGGGTACTGATTAACTGCACTGATGGGCACTAATGAGGCTGCACTGATAAGGCAGCACTGATATGCTGCACTGATGGGCACTGATGAGTCTACCCTGATGGGCACGAGGCGGCAAACGATAAGATTCACTGATAGGGCTGCACTGATGGGCACTGATATGTTGCACTATTGGGCACTAATAGGTTGCACTGATGGCCGCTGAGGAGGCTGCGCTGATGGCCACTGATGAGGCGGCACTGATAAGCTGCACTGATGGGGCTGCACTGATAAGGTAGCACTGATGGGCACTGATAGGTTGCACTGGTGGCCACTGATGGGGCTGTACTGATGGCCACTGATGAGGCCCCACTGATATGCTGCAATGATGGGCAGTAATGAGGCGGCACTGATAAGGCTGCACTGATGGGCACTGATAGACTGTGGTTATGGTCTGGGGTTTACAGACAGGGCGAGTCATAAACAGGAAGGGGTGTGGCCTTTACAGGAAGGGGTGGGTCATATTTAAATTCGGGGGTGCACAAGTGTATTCAGGCCTAGGGCAGCACAAAACCTAAATACACCACTGGTAGACTGAAAGGCCCAAAATTCTGCCAATGAAATCAAACATTGTGGCATGAAATTCCTCTCTAAATACATAGGAGGAAGGTTGTGCAACTGAAGGACCATCAAAGTACCCAGATAAAGGCAGGGAGTCAGACTGGGGTTAACTATCCAAATAGAGAGTATTAGGGTTCAATGGAAATAAACTACCACCCTCTTCAGAGCCCTTGGCTGGGTCTGAGCTAGCAATGTAATCATCTGTCCCTTTTCACTAGAGTTTGTGATCTGCACTATAGACTGGTGATTGCCCATGTAAATAGCTGGATCACTGTATTATGTCATAGGACTGTGGACTGGGAGGTGTTACTGAGATGATGGCATGACCAGAAAGAGGAAAAGGCTTTCAGTCACAGCAGGCACTCCTAGAGTGAGGCTGCACGGGTAATGCACTGTAAAAATGCCTAGAAGAATCCATGCAGGTGCAGCAGCACCAGGGGAGGACTGGGAAGGGGGGCAGGGTGGCAATTGCCCCCCAGGCTTCTCTAAAGCCAGGTAGAAAGGCCACCCTCAGGGCTGGATTAATGTAGGGGCCAGACACTGTATACAGCTGCCAGTCGCCACTACACAATGTTATATTTGCAGAGCTGCAGTGGATTGGTATGGGAGTGCAGAGTACGCTCCTGCACCCAGCTGGCACAATACTAACACAGTCACTTCTCTGTCAGGCAGAGTGATCTCCGCCCGACAGGAGCTTCCTAGGCCTGCCTGGCGTGATGTCATGTATTTCTGTTAATCCTCCTTTGTTGCTATTTACATTAAATTATGTTACCCCATTGCATCATGTTTGTCTTGCTTCATAACATAAATATCCATTATAAAACCAGGTGGGCATGGATGGTGAGTTGATTTGATGGTTCAATGGGCCACTTTACTGGTCTTGCCCCCAGGCCTAAGGCTGCCAGTCCTCCCCTGAGCAGCACCAGAGGTTGTCCATGCAAGCAGAGTAGTGCCAGTGGACCCGAGTCTAGAGAAGGGGAAAGGATGCCAATTTAAAAAAATTGTACCAGCATTCCTGGTATTTTGGTCCTAGCCTCCATGTAACTGCAGCAATCTCTCCACATGCCACAAAGGGCACAGAGCATTGATATGCAGGCCAGAAAATGATTGAAGGGACTCCACCCTGCATTTATAGCTGCTAGATGTTTTCATGCAGACAAGAATAAAAGGGGGGTCACACCCCATCCGAGCGTCATCCTTCACAATGGGTATACACCTGAAGGGGTCTTCAGGGGCAGGGTTTTAACACTGGCATTTCACAGCCCTGGATCCATGAAGTATATGCCAAGGTGAGAGCCCAAGCAGGATCCAGTGCTCACAGCAACATTGCAGGCTATTGGGTTCTGGGTACAGTCACTGCAGAAGGAACCGCAGTTGCTGTGGTTCAGCCAGGAATCTTGATAGGTAAATTATTTTGGTAAAGGAATCATCATCAGAAAGAGAGAAAACCCCCATGAAATGAGAAGAAGTCCTAGGGACACCAGCAAAAAAACAAAGGCTAGCTGAGCATGGGATGGGTTTTTAGAGGGTGACGCCCTTTTATTCTTGCCTGCAAGCTTTATTTTGGCATCTGTAGGTAGCTGCATATTATCCATGGTAAAGTCTAAAGATCTTGTGTCATGAACTTTGCAGCGAAGAAATTATATTTTAGTAGATTGGGGAAACTAGAACCCTGCCAACTTTTTATTGCTGGCTGTGTCTCTGGTGCATATTTTCTCTCACTTCCTGTCTGGAAAACTTTGCCACTATGACATAAGTGAGTAAAAATCTTTCTAACAGAGCCATGGATAGCAGGAAAAGACGATAGGGGTTCTAATTCTTTCTCGCTAATATTACAACTAAAGAAATTAATAAATTGGGCAGTACAATGGCTAAGTAGTTAGCACTTCTGCCTAGCAATACTAGGGTCGTTAGCTAGAATCCCGACCTTGGCACCACCTGCCTGGCATTTGCATGTTCTCCTTGTCCCTGTGTGGGTTTCTTCCCACGCTCTAAAGACATGCTGGTAGATTAATTGGCTCCTGCCTAAATTGGCCCTAGTATGTGAGTGTATGTATGAGTATGAGTTAGGGACTTTAGATTGTAAGCTCATTGAGGGCAGGGGCTGATGTGAATATATGTAAAGTTCTGCGTAAACTGATAGTGTTATATAAGTACCATACACAAATAAAATAGATGTTTACATTGTTTGTACATACATACAATTTTGGATATACACTTTAACCTTGTACTTAAGGTCTTTCTGCTGCAATGATCTTCAGACACCATGGAATTTTCTTATGGGTGTTTTCTGTTGGAGTTGTCATCTGGAGACAATCAGGACATAGGATGCATGTATATTCCACCAAACCTTACATTAAATTGAAAAGAACAAAGAAGTCCCAGCATAAGATTATACATTTACCTTGTTTCCCCTAGTGGGAGAAAGAAGCAGCTCTGCTTTAGGTAGGTTCACTCAGTCCAACACCCCGCACTCATCCAGCGTGTGTGCTGGCCCACCTCACCATCCGTACTTTTCTTTGATCATTGTTTGACCTAGTGTTGGCCATGGTATGTTACAAGGCAGTCACATTAGATTTTAGTTTTTTTTTTTTGCTATAGAAAATAATTCAGGAGATATGGGAAGACCCTGGTTATCACAGAGGGAGTGAGATGCAAAGGTGGCTTGGAACCAGGTCAGAAACAATTGCAGAGAGATCTCACTTACGAGGTCTACAGACAGCCCACCAGATTATACTAGTAAGTATCACTTTTGAATATATTCTTTCATCACAGAGGGCTATCAAGAATGGAGTAGAATATATCAACCACTTTTGTTGAGAAAAAAACATCCCCCTCTAGGTGATCTATGTACATTGCAAGGATTATAACAAACTTTGTTGCAGATTCCCACCTTATTCTGAAGATATCACTGTTTGTTCCTCTGTGCCTCTGTGCTGAGTGGGTCTAATGGGAGTGGTTTCGAAATTATTATCAATCAGCTGTGCAGCCGCAGAGCACTAATGAGGAAAGTTGTTGGGCCTGCATCTCTTTAGACGTGTTCCTATTGGGAGTATGCCACCAAAAAATGATATTTTTGTTGCAGGGAAGCCTGAAATCTGACTTGTATCTTAGGCAGACGTCTGGGAAAATTGGTGAGCCAATCACACAAGCAGGAAATTATGTTTCTGGAGTGTGTTCAGTACGCATTCTGTGTACAGAACAACTCTAGGTGACCATATTGCATTGCATTTTCAAAAAATGACAGCGGTTGAAGATTGAAAAGGAAAGATCATTTTTAATAACTTTCCGTTACAATATGACTTTTATCACAATTGTATATGCTATGTTATTTTTCTCCACAAAAGTGGAGTTACCCTTTAAGGTACACAACAATGAAAAATAAATGTGAGGAATTAAAATACTCACAAGAGGCACACCATATGTGCAAAGAGCTTCTGATTTTCTTCTGTAAATATCAATAGTGCACTAAACCACCTTGCTATTAAAAATTGAAATGTATTATTGCATAACTGGTAGTATAATGGCAGGCACTATTTACCTGGCCAAACAGTTGTACCAGTGTATAAAGCCTTTGAACTGTGAATACAAGAAAACTTTGGCAAAAATAAAAATTATTATTAATTTTATTATTATAATTATTTTTTTATTAATGTGTTAGGCATAAACTGCGCCATTGGAAAGCATTGTGTATCTAGATATAAGAGGGTATTGCTAATAACTGGTGCATTGGTGTAAAATCCTTGACTGCCAGATAAAATTTTTGGTTTTGTTCATCAAAGTGATGTATTGCTAGACCTGTATTTAGCTGTTGCCACCTCACTTC
Organism: Pelophylax lessonae; assembly: GCF_965119305.1. Lineage (NCBI taxonomy): Eukaryota > Metazoa > Chordata > Amphibia > Anura > Ranidae > Pelophylax > Pelophylax lessonae. The sequence continues at coordinate 553,725,935 of NC_138768.1, read as the reverse complement.
CTGCCCTGTACAACCATTTGGAGGGCAGTGAAGAGGAACTCATGTTCTCTGAGCCCCCTCTGAGCAGCTCTGTCAATGTGTTTTGGATTTGAAGGCTTTTCCCGGCTAAGCTGAGCCATCTGTTCAAGTGCTGCCTTGGTCTCCCAGCAATGCAAACATATGTGGCTCATTTATTGTGAGAACTGCCCTGAACATCTTTTAAATCAATACACACATTATGCCAGCCAAGGTCTGCCATGATTTTATTATGCCTGCTTAACCCTTCGTGTATTACACCACCTGATCTAGAAAATGATGTCCCTTAATCCGTATAATATCCCCCTATTATCCCTATAGCATCAAACAATTCCTATATTTTAGGTCCACTGTTTCCATTTATATGCTCGCTTATGTAACCTGTCAAGATAGTTTAGGCTGTGCCAAACACTGACCCTTTGGTTAACAGCTCATTACGTTTTACATAATTCATCAAGGTTGTAGAATCCATTTGTGATAGACTGCAGCATTGGAAAAGCTGTAAATTGAAACTTTAAAATTAAACTAGATTTATTGAGAGAGAAAATAAAAAAAAACAATCTGCTCTAAGTTAGCTGTCTACTTTGCAAAAATGTTATCATACATGACTTCAGCTTTTTAAAAATCATTTCTGCCTGCTGTCAAAATGGAAATGTCCTGTTCAATAACATTACGCTTCAAAAAAGCTTTTATTATAAATATAGTATCTTTAGTGCTCCTACCTGTTTTTCCGATCGATCCCTGCAAGTCCAGTTCCACAATGTAGTGCTTAGTGTGTGAGCGATCGATCGCCAGGCCCAAGCACTGTCATATGAGGGCAGCATGAATGTACCTTGCATATGCAAATGTTGACTTTTAGAAAAGTATGTACACTGCCTGGCCAATAAAAAAGTTGCCATCTGGAATTAACTAAGCAACTAAGTAAACTAAGCATGCAGTAACTATTCTATTGGATGGTTACTGCATGTGCCCAAAGAATGAGGTCAACTAACTACCTGAATATACGGAATGACCAGGTTATTCCATCAATGGATTTTTTCTTCCCTGATGGCATGGGCATATTCCAAGATGACAATGGCAGGATTCATCGGCACAAATTGTAAAAGAGAGTAGTTCAGGGGGCATGAGACATAATTTTCACACATGGATTGGCCACCACAGAGGCTTATCAAAACAATGCCACAGCGAATGTGTGCCGTAGCTAAAGGTGGTCCAATGTATGTGACCTTTTTTTGGTGGCGACCTTTTTTTGGCCAGGCAGTGTATTTGCAAAGGACCTTTAGGGGCTATGTTAGCAGCTAGGGCACTGATCAGGAGTAATAAATGTAAAAGAAGATGTATGCAATACAGGGTCATTTTGCATTTTGGGATCCTGTCATAGCTCTTCTTAAACCACTTCAGCTCTGGAAGGTTTTACCCCCTAATGACCAGGGCATTGTTTGCAACACTGCACTGTGTTGTTTTAACTGACAATAGCGCGGTCTTGCAACACTGTACCATAATAAAATTGATGTCCTTGTTTTCCCACAAATAGAGCTTTCTTTTGGTGGTATTTGATCACCTCTGCGGTTTTTATTTTTGTGATATAAACAAAAAAAGACCCCCAATTATGAAAATAAAATATTATTTTTCACTTTCTGCTATAAAAGATACCTAATAAAACAAATTAAAAAAACTAATTTCTTCATCAATTTTGGCCAATATGTACATGTTTTTGGTAATTAAGTGTATATTGATTAGTTTGTGCAAAAGTTATAGTGTCTACAAACTATGAGATAGAATTATGGACTTTTTATTTTTTTATTGTTTTTACTAGTAATAGCAGCAATCAGCGTTTTTTAGCAGAACTGCGACATTGCGGCAGACAAATCTGGGGACCAGTGAAACCAATACAGTGATCAGTGCTAAAAAAATGCACTGTCACTGTATAAATGACACTGACAGGGAAGGGGTTAACACCAGGGGCGATTAAGGGGTTAAGTGTGCTCCTAGAGGGTGCTTTCTAACTGTGGGGGGAGTGCATGCACTAGACGAAAAGAGAGATCCATGTTTCTGCTTAGCTCAAACACAAGATCTCTCTTTTACTCCTTGACAGAACAGCGGTCTGCCTTGTTTACATAGTCAGACCGCTGTTCTGCCTTTCCTCTAAATGATCGTGGTGGCTGCCGGACCTGCTGATTGGTTCCCGCTGTATCCAATCCCAAAGAGAGCAGCGCTCCGGTGGCACGCACGACCGCGCCCAGATTGGGTGAACAAAATCACATACACATACATATATGTGATTTTGCAGCCCAGCTGCAGTATATATGGAGTGGGCGGTCCGGAAGCAGTTAAGAGAAGACAAATGTAGCAGTTAGTGCCTGATACATTGTATGCTATTTAGACGATACATCCATATCACGAGTAATGTAATTATAGAATAACAGCAGCACTACATTAAAAGTAGAAAATATTTCTTTCTTATTTTAAGGTAGATGGTATACAAGAATATTTGCACTTAATAATTTCTGCATGTACATTGACGATCTTTTAGACCAAACAAACAGTAGAAATGTAACACTTGGTAGATACAAAACATATAATACGGCCAACATTAAAATTACCCATGTAGTGTTGTTAAGGTCAACTGCAACTCCAAGGTGATCAAGGTACCACTTGCATGAAGATATAATTTAGTTTATAAAAGATGAAGGTTTTTAATTATGATTTAATAGCTGAGTGAATTTCTGATTAATTTAATGTTTTTATAAGTAGCTTAAGTTCATGGTCCAGGAGTGATTTTTACTTATAGCGGCATGTATTTATATAGCGCACTTGTCAGCATGGCCAGCCGATCCCCTTGAGAATGTCTCTTCAGACGAAACGCGTTTGAATGGCTTATGCTGATGTCATCACGACGTCTTACCAGCCGGTGGTGTGTGTATGTGATAGTGAAGCATTTACATGATTGTTCTAGATGAGTACCTTCATTTTAGTATTGGTGGGGCATTTGTGATTTTTTTTTTTTTTGCTGGTGCTTAGCCATTTTCATTGCTGGGGAGCCCTGTGGTTTCCGTCCATCATTCCTGCACACCCGACCTGCATTGGTCTGTGTGACTGAAGTGTGGCTGATAATATTCTGGGTGTACTGAGCATTCAGAAGATCTCCTATAATTTAGGGTTTCGTGCTTTGGCTTTTTTTGAATGGTGGTGGAACTCACTGGGAAGATTTTGATCAAGTTCACACACGCATTGATAAAATGTTTATTGTTGTGTTTGCACATATGGCTATGGCTATGGGCTCACAGTGGACTTTTATTTAAAGGCACCATGATTTAATTTTGTCCTCAATTTGTTAATTATTCTTTCACTGTTATAAATACATGTTTGAGGATAATTTGATGATACAGCGTAACATTTTGGTTTTATATTTATATGAAGATATAACTGACCAACAGTACAGATCCTAGGTCTAAGAAATTGCACAGCAGACATTTAGGTATTGATTTCACTACTGTGTCCAATTGCATTTAACAAGTTAGCAAGAGCCAAGCTTCGATCCATTTTGGAGATGACCATGTGATACAACGGCAACACTCAGTACATACAACAGGGAGCAACAATCAGATGTGCCAAAATTAAAAGTCAGCAGCTACAGAAACTGTAGCTGCTAACTTTTAATAAACAGATACCTGTCCAAGGATCCAGTGCCATCCCCACCCAGACGCATTCTTCATCGGTCTTCAGGTTCCTGCTGCTGGCATCTTAACTGTGGGCAACAGGCTGTGACTGTGTGTGGCTTTACAGCTGGCTGCCCACTGCGTATGCCGGAGTCCCACTGCACTTTGTGAATGGTCCCACGGTCGTTTGGGACTTGTGATGTGTCCCAGAATGTAGTGGGCAGGGAGAGGGGGAAAAAAACAAAACTAGGCACCAGCTCCCCCCCAAAAAAAATTAATACAAATGTGGCAGAGGAGGGGGAAGGAGGAGGAGGAGCGGAAGTGAAGCTTTGCTGTAGTTTTGTTGCATAAAATACTTTTTGCACTTGTTTTTTCTGCCTGTTTTTTCAAAGTTGTTGATCTCTCTCAGTTGTTTTCTGTCTACATGCGCTCAGCCGCTCTCATCGCTCTGGACCATCTACCTGATAATGACAATGTTGCACCAATCCTGTGCCATATGTGTTGGTCTAAAATATGGACACATGTGCCAGGGTGACCACAGGGGAGCACAGTTGTCACAAATAACAGGAAGTGCCTGAGCAAGTACCTTCATGGCAGGATTACAAAATATTATTTTCACAAAAGCTGCTGGTTTAGAAATATTGGAAATCATTTGCAAAATGGCATTAACATGTGTAGCACCCTCCTAGGTAGGTGCTAGGAAAAAGCATATAGGTGGCCCTGTTTGCATATCAGGGGGGCCTGATCATCTAGTTAGGCTGTCACATGTTTCCAGGTGTGACCTGTTGTGCCTGGAGAGTCTCCCCACTGTTTCCAATGAGGGCTCTTATTGGAAAGTGGAGGAAACCTCACCAATAGCACACCAGGGCTTATGGCTATCTCAGTGGGCGGAGTTTGCTGCAATGCACCCTGGGATGAGCTATAAGTCTGAGGGGTGCATGTGACAGGATGTCTTTGGTGGGAAGCAGAGTCCCAGGAGGAGGGTGACGGCTGTCTCTCCTCCTGTCAGTGATTGGAGGGTGTCCTAGACAGTCGGCCTAGAGGACAAAGGTTAAGCTGAGCTGCAGAGAGGGATCCAGTGTGCTGTGGACCAAGTGGAGCTGCTGGGCAGAGGTTTCCAGGAAAAACAGTATTCTGAGTACTGGAAACTGCCCAGGGGTCTGCCTAGGAGAGGGGACCACTCCAGAAGGTCCACAGGATCCAGGAGCCAGCTAACCAGTAGAGAAAGGCTTAGAAAGGATGTGCCAGAGTCTAAGCCCTGAAAATAAGTGAGTAGAAGAGGGCGCCGATGCGGGCCCTGAAGTGTTCAGCAGTGCAGCAGTTATACAAGTAGCTACCTCAGCAATGAGTGCTTAAGGGAGCTCAAAAAGGACTTCTTTATGCAAGAAAGCAGTCCAAAGTCAGTTTGGAGTCAACAGGCAGCAAGCCAGCGTTAACCAGTGTCAATGGCGTTGACTGGCATTGAGCCAGCGTCAAGTCAATCTGCATTTTTCAGTTGTCCCTAGCAAATTGTGCATAGTTGAGCCAAAGAAGTATCCCACTCATCCCTTCTCCCATCCAAGTTCCTAAATAAACATAAAAACCCAAAAGATACTGGACTGAATTCTTGTCTCAGTGCTCACACTTGGAGAACATGCTTAAATGTGCTGTTGTTGCTAGCAGTAACCCAGGCGGACCCTAATAACACAAAACGGCTGAGAATCTTGCTACACATGGTATTGCTTATATGAAATCTGGGTATAAAGTTTCTTTAAAAAGAGTACATAGAAAACCAGGAAAAATTCAGGATTTTCAACTGTTCCCAGTGTGTGTTTATCCTTTCAGTCAAAGTCCAGCTCTGCAGTTCTGTGGCCAGGTCTCAGAGACCCCGGGGTTAATTTACTAAAGACAAATAGGCTGTTCACTTTGCAAAGGTAAGTTGCAAGGTGATTTTCCCCAGAGCCTGATAAATGTGGTGAAGCTCTGCTGACTTCCATCATGAGCAAGCAAAAATGCTGTAATTTTCCTTGCATGTGATTGAGTATTCTTTTAAAAGTGAAACTTTACCACATTCACTAAGGTCTGGGGCAACCTTCCTTGCAAAGTAAACAGTTTATTTGCTCTTAGCAAATCAATCCCCATGACTGATATGCTTGAAAGCCTTTTTCCCAGGGAATTGTCTTAGAAAATGTTTTTTCCAGGTAGACTGTCAAGTCGTTCCTCAATTCTTCCCAATTTCTTGGGCTTGTGACTGGCATGCAGCATGTGATAACACATGTGCATAGCCAATCTATAGACACATAGAAGTTGATTTACTAAAGACAATCAGACTGTGCACTTTGCAAAGTGCAGTTGCGCTCTGTAAGAACAGTTGTTCCAAAGCTTATTAAATAAGCAGAAGCTCTGCTGACTTCCATTATCCAAATATGTGCAAACATAAATGCTGTTTTTTTTTTTTTTCTTAAATTTTCCATGCACATGATTGGGTATTCTTTGCAAAGTGAAGCTTTACCTCATTTACTAATCTCTGGAGCAACTGCCCTTGCAGAGTACAACTGCATTTTGCAAAGTGCACATTTAATTTGCCTTTAGTAAATCAACACCATGGTAAGGCCATTTCAACCTGCCAGCAAGACTTGGGAGTCTGGAAGGAACCCTACATGAACATGTAAACTCCACACAGATAAGGGTTGATTTACTAAAGGCAAACACTCTGCAAGTGCAAGTGCTCTAGAGCTTAGTCAATGAGGTGAAGCTTCAGTTTGCAACAAACACCCAAAAACATGCAAGGAAATTTAAAAAAAAATGCATTTTTGCTTGCACATGATTGGATGATGGAAGTCAGCAGAGCTTCTGCTCATTTACTAAGCTCTGGAGCAACTGCTCTTGAAAAGTGCACATTCTATTTGCCTTCAGTAAATCAACTCCATTGTGTCCTCCTGACCAAGAGTCAAATTAAGGACAACAGTGCTGCAAGTGTGCTAACTGGGGATGATCGAACTTTTGAAAAGTTTGGTTCGACCAGAACACCCGAATTTCCAGAAAGTTCGGTTCGGATTCCAGAACCCCATTTAAATCAATTGGACCCGAACTTCGGAAATCAAAAAACACCATTTTGAAGCCCTAAAACCTAATAAATGCCCCTAAAAAGTGCCTAGGGTTCTGGGTCATGCCCCAGGGACTATGAATCAGGCAAAAAAAGTTCTTAAAAATTGTCGTTTTTGATAGAGAGCCAATTATTGAAAAAATAATTGAAAAAAAAAAAAAAAGAGATTTCTTTGGATTTAGTGTCTGGGGGGGGGGGGGTCTAAAAAGTGTACCTGTGAAGTTTCAGCTCTGTAGCATGTCCAGAACCAGAAAAAAAAAAAACAGATTATTTTTCTTAGAATTTCAGTAGCGTAGGGATGGTGTTACCCTCCTTTCATAAAGTGCAAATAAATGCACTACATAAACAAAGACTTTTGAAGGACTCTGTTCTTGCTTAGTTGGATGTTTTGGATTATTTATGCAATTTGTGCACTTTATTTATTTGCACTTTATGAAAGGAGGGTAACACCATCCCTGCACTACTGAAATTCTAAGAAAGATAATCTGCTTTTTTTTGTGATGAATTTTAATATATGTATAGTTGTCACTGAGGCTTTATCAGAGTCAGGTCCCCCTAAACTACGGTCACCCTGACATGGCAGAGTGGGGTCACCATGTGCTTCCTGTAAGGGGGTGTGGTATTTTGCACAATAGCTGACTAGCAAGCACGTATACCTGCTGTAGATATATCAGCAGTGCAACGTGCTCACTAGACAGAACCCTGACACTTAAAAGTATCCCTACAAAAACTAGATTATTGAATCTAACTATAGTGGTATATAGTACCCTAACTACACTGCATATCCCTTTCCTCACACTAAAAGAACAGCTCCATACAGAAGAAGATAATTGCAAAATGACACTGGAGCTTTACAAGCAGCAGGAGAAACACAAATGCTTCCACTCTCTTCAAAAGCCTCTGTATTACAGTGCTAGAGGTTAGGCTGGGCTATGTTATATACTGGGGGGTGTATTCACTCCTGATTGGCCTCAGGACCCCGCAGTCACTCCAATCCCGTTCCTAGCAGACTCCTGTCCCCTCATTGGCTTTTACTGACGTTTCTGGGCCAATCACGGGCTTTTAAAGCCCACTTCCTGTCCCATTGCATTTTGGGCGGTTCTGGTGACCGAATTCCGAACTTTTACCGCAAAAAGTTCGGAATTCGGCCGAATTTCGAACACCCAATGTTCGGGTCGGGTCGACCCAAACCGTTCGATCATCCCTAGTGCTAACCACTTTGCCACTGCTCACTTCTCTTTAAAAAAAAAAAAATCCAATAGCTTGTAAATATTCTCAGATCCTTACACTATTTTAGCTGTTCACTATGTTAGAACAATTTTTTTTTTTTGCTTGGGCCTGTTACCATTGGGTGAATATCCCTGCAATCACAGATTTGTCTGACAACTGTGCAATATGCAGGGTGTAGGAGGTGTAGAGGAAGTAAGGAGAAATCTCACAAATGCGGACACAGATAGTAATAAAATCTTAATGAAGCTATCTTACTTTATCCAAAACTGAAAAAATAAGCTTTGGCTGCCACTGGACTTTAAGATGTTATGTGCACCAGGACAGCACACTTTTCGTAATGCTGGCCATACACTAGCCGAAAGATCGTTCGAAAATATTTCATTTGGTAAGATTATTCGTTTTTTGTCCAGTTAATGGGCACAAATAGAAAATCGTTTTTAACTTTTCAGAGCCAAAAAATCGAAGGAACAGTTTTGAAAATCTGCCGACTGAACGATAAACAAACGATAAATTGAAAGGTTAATGTGTTTCTCGGCCGACCTGTTTGCACTAGGCATATGTGACAAGCTGAAAAAAAAACGGATTCATTTATGTCCATTAAACAATTTATAATTCGAAATTCAGTCAATACATGATGGCAGGATCGTCTGCTCTCACAGCCGATTTTTCGTTTTTTTCGAAAATGAGTTCACCCCATATTTCGGCTAGTGTATGGCCAGCTTAAAAACAGTGGACATGATAAGTACACATTTACATGTGACTCTAAACATATTGTTCCAGTAGCCAGATCTTGCTCCTGAAGGTAGTGGGAACTTTGAAAAAAATATTTACATTGGGGAACATTTACCAATTCTGTCTCCTAGCAAGGCAATGCTGAACAGGAACAGTGACACGGATTATTAGACAATAATTATACTTAGGCAGGGTCATTCATAAATTCCTCCTTCTGCTCTAAAGTTGCACTGCGAAAGAATAAAACCTGCTTTGACCACTTCTTATTTGTGTATCAGTTTTGAGCGGAAATCTGTTTCATCTTCACTGGTAATTCAGTCTCAGACCTGTGCACATCTGTCTTTGTTTAATGCCCAGAGTTACAGACGCAGATACAAAAATACACATTGGAACTGTTGCATAGACTTTGCTATCTGACAGACAGCCTGATTTGCTTCTAATTTGACACTAGTTTGCCTAATACAATGTCCCTCAATGTGTATAATCAAACAACAAAGATATCTCCAATAGAAGTAGCTTTTGTTCTCAACATTATGATATCGGCTTATGCAAAAACTTAGCTGTAACCTCAATGCAAAAATGATCATATGTGAATGTAAAAATACAAAGTTCCTCATAATCTTAAGTAACACCTATAGTATCCTGGGGTACTTAGACTGAAATTATTTAAAAACAAGGTATGGTTTACAGAAAAGAGGAGAGCTATCTAGAGCTTGCCACAATCCTGTCGTTACAAGAAAATTGTAGAACAAAAGATGTTCATATGGAACCAACTGTGAAATATGTGGACTTTCCTTCCTTTGCTGTATTTCTGCAAATTGTTTTTATACAGCACCTGCATAGGTCTGTACACAGTCACTGCATGTTTGTCATCACCATGTTCACTTTTGTGCCTGACTGCTGATGTATTTAACTGTTGACTTTTACTGTTGACTGAAGTGACTTTGTTATCGTCCTCCTACTGCCTTTTTGAACGGTGCTGTGTTCTCAATAAAGAAATTAAAAAAAAAAAAAAAAATGTGTACTTTTAGGGCACACCATGAGACAGATATAAACTACATAATATCTTTAAAAAAACATTAATAATTTCAATTTAAAACCATGTAACAATAAAATGACGAAACTGGCCCCAAATTGGGCTCAGCTCGTTCACCGAAGATCAAGGTCTCCTACTAATATAAGTCATGTACATTATACATCTATTGGAGTAGATACAAATCATAGAAATCGTGAAGATGTAGGAGTTTGTCTGTTTATTGGTCGACGCGTTTCACACAGGGCTTCCTTAGGACCATAGAGAAGTACAGACAATTATGTTCTTAAAATAAACAAACTTAATTTTAGTAATTCATAAATGTACAGCATAGATTATACTTCTAAATATTGCAATACATCAAACATGGCTTACTAGTGAGCTGGCTTCCTCCAAATACCCAAAGGAGACCTAGCCTGGGGCGGACACAGGGGGATAATAAGACCAAGATTTAATGCATATACATACATGAAGTATGTGTCGATGAATCTAGACACAAGGTAAAGTTTGTCTTCCTCACATATGGATCTATGGTGAACAGTCCAATTATTAGACTATATGTTTAGTTTTTGCATAAGTCAGCGTTTGTCTGTTTGTTTTTTGTCATATATTTTGTCTTTTGTATACAGTGTCATGCTAGCAATCTACTGGCATGTCACTATAGTGTTTTGTGGTTTTGAGGAGTTTGAGTCCATCAATGCTGACTCCACATTAATTGCATTATGTTACTATATTTGATGATATTCATTATATTGTATGGAGATGTTGTGATATGCTAAATATGAAAATTTTAATCTTAACCAATAATATTTATCTATAAACATTGATCTAATATTGTAATGGTCTGTGTCAAATTCGCTGAGTGAGTGTATCTCCATTTAGCCACTTTGGTGTACTGTGCACATCGTGCCCTTTCGCGACTAGCCACTGAGGACATGCATCCTGGGTTTCCTTTTTTGGCGGGGACAAGTGTGCGGTCTCTTGATAGGGCAACAGAAACTGTGTTGTCAGTTCTGTGTCTCCCTATGGCTTTTTGGAGCCGCGGGGCTTCCGTTGGTTCCACTATTACACACTGCGCATTGTGACGCATGCGCAGTTTGAGACTGGACCCGGCAAGTACCACTTTCGACGGAAGTGACACGCCGGGTTGGAGCGGGTACTTAAACAGCGAGCCGCCATTAGAGCGGCAGGCCGTAGGATGATGACATATGCGTTGCAGCAGGAGGTATGTGATATTAGCCTTATCAGGCACTTTGCTTTTTTGGATATGGGAGACTTTGCTGGTGGGACTCTTACCTTCATTTCAATCCCTATTATAGATAGCCTGGTTTATCCAGTAATATCTGGAGTACATGTCCCTATTAGAGGATCAGTTGCCCAATCCCGGTGTCTCCAATTGGATTACAACAATACATGCAGCAGGACCGTGTTGTGAGGAAATTTATAAACACTAGGTGGAATCCTACACCTGTTACATTATACTCTATGGTTTATTTATTTAAACATTTTACTAATATGGTTGTCATAGGATCCCCTCTATACGTTCCTTTTACATATATAAAGCTTCCTAAACTGCATCCTAGTGGAGTTGCTCTGAAGTCGCTACAACTAATAACTGTCATTTGTCATAGTGCATTTCCTATGGCCCGATATATCTAATACTCAAGTTAGAGCTCTAAACAAATAGGTATGATATCAATATTTTATGGCATATAACAACATTCCACTCTCTATGATTATACACAATGGTGATATGTGTAAGTATGATAGTATTGCACATATGCAAATACATTCTCAATCCTATTTTTTGATCATTTAGTCTAGATATGATACATAATAATATGCCCACTCCCGCACTCGCCCCCCGGGAAGTATTACCTAGGCTTGCACCCAGCTATTTTGACTATCCTACCATCTAGTCATTGGTGGTGGTGGGGGGCCGTTTGGTGTACAGGCACGTTATGGTGGTGGTCACTCACTCAGCGAGTTAATATATTTATATTTATATATTTGTATATATATGTATAATAACATCTATTTATTTATATACTGTTTTTGTGATATAGAACCTTAGAGATCATCTCATTACAGCTACATGCCCCTGAGGAAGCAATAGCGAAACATGTCGGGCAATGTCTGCTGGATTTAGCCGTCTTGGCTGATCACTGGAGGTCAATTTTGTAGAAAGAGCTTTTTGGTTTTTAATCCAATATATGTGATGTCTCTGTAATTTTGTATTCTTCTATATACACTTGAAATTGAAATAAAGCTTGTATTTTCTTCTTTTTTAATGATTGGTGGCTAACCTTTTATTAAGTACCATTAAAATCCCCGCCTTTTGCCTAAGCCCTCACATTTGCCACGATGTGGCAGGACTCAGTAGTCCTTGATTTTCAATCAATTTTGGGATGAAGGTACTATTTCATATAGCTTTGATGCTTTAGTCTACTTTAATGACACAACTTTATTTTATAGTTACATAGTAGTTGAGGTTGAATAAAGACAATAGTTCATTCAGCTCAACCTGTGTAGGTGTGTGTGGCCGTAATCATTTCACATACCCCTGAATGTTTTGATGCTTGAGATGTACGTCTAAGAGTCTTTTAAAAGTAGCCATACTCCCTGCAGTTACTACCATTTGTGGTAGAGAATTCCACAATCTTGTAGCCCGTACTGTGAAAAAACCCCTGCGTAGCCTAAGGTTAAAGTTTATCTATTGTATATGATAGTGTGAGGAAATAATTGCCCCACATTTACCAATTATCACTTATTTATCAATAGTATAAAATTTCAGGTATGGAATTTTTTTACATAGTTACATTGGTCCAGCTGTGACCAATGTAACTATGCATATATTACACCTGGCTGATCTCTTGGATGCTGAAAATCACTGTAGTAGACATTGCTACTTTAGTGATCTCACTAGTTTCCGGGTCCAATGCAGAGCGGCTGCCCTGTTGCAATGTGATCATAGGCGGTTGCTCATTCTGCACAGGCGCCATACAGAGAATGCTTTGTATTTTCTCAATGAATGTAAAGTGTTCTCTGATTGAACAAAATGGATAGACAGGGAATTGATGTCATGCTTTCCATCTTGTCCAATCAGAGAATGCTTTGCATTTATTGAGGAAGTGAAAGGCATTCTCTAAATGGTGGTCATGCTGAGCGGCTCACCTCCTGTGTTCAGAATGCAGCAGGGCAGCCTTTCCACACAGGTGGAGATCACTAGAGTAGCAGTGCCTAGTAAAGTTGTTTACAGCTTCTACAGGGATCTTACAGGTATGGTATATGCATTGTTACATTGGTCAAAGCTGGACCAATGAAACTTTGTAAAAAACTTCTTTAACCACTTCCGGACCGTCCCACGCATATATATACTGCTGCAGGGTGGCCCTTCAGCGCGAAATTACATACCTTCTACTTCTTTTTTTTTAGGTGTGGGGCGCGGAAGCCAATCAGCGGGGCAGAGAAGGGCAGAACGGCGATCTCCCTATGTAAACAAGGCAGATCGTCTTTCTGTCAGAGGGGAAGATGGAGATATTGTGTTTCTGCTAAGCAGGAACACAGATCTCTGTCTTCCTCCAGTCTAAGCATCCCCACACAGTTAGCAGGCACACCAAGGGAACACATTTAATGCCCCTGATGTCAGCCTCTTCCCTGCCACTGTCATTACTACAGTGCATTTTTTTAGCACTGATCACTGTATTAGTGTCACTGGTCCCCAAAAAGTGTCACTTTGTGTCAGATTTGTCCGCTACAATGTCGCAGTCCTGCTAAAAATCGCTGATCGCCGCTATTACTAATAAAAAAAAATAAAAAAAAATAAAAATACCATAAATATATCCCATATTTTGTAGAAGCTATAACTTTTGAGCAAACCAATCAATATACGCTTATGTAGCAGAATACACATAGGCCTAAATTGATGAAGAATTTTGATTTTTTATTTTTTATTGGGTATGTTTTATAGCAGAAAATAAAATATACATTTTTTTCTTTTCAAAATTGTCGGTCTTTTTTTTGTTTATAGCACAAAAAATAAAAACCGCAGAGGTGATCAAATACCACCAAAAGAAAGCTCTATTTGTGGGGGAACAAAGGACAATTATCAATTAAAGTAACGCAGTGACGTATCGCAAAAAATAACCTGGTCATGAAGGGGGGGGGGGGATTAAACTATTATACTATTATCCTGCCCCAGAAGTAGTCCTTTTGTGAGAAAACCGGTCGAGCTGAGTGTTATAAACCTGTCATAGTGTTACCCAAATGTTCAACTGATCGCCGTTGTTTATGCTGTACATGTTTTTATCTGGCTGGAGTCATGTAATTGCAATATATTGTGAATAAAATAATATTCGTAAGAGGGTTTTACACTATCAACTCCTATTCATTTATAGGGTTAATACCATCATTACACACGTCCTGAGGGTAGATGACTAGAAGTATCCTGTGGCTAATTGAATACTGTTGCCATTTTGTCTCCTTGGGTTGACCACTAATGGAGGATATACCAAAGCCTATGTGACCTTCCATAATAGAGGGTTCATACTCTGTGGTAAGAGTACATCTCTAAACAAAAATAAATATTACTAACATTAATATATCCCCTGCGCACAAATGATGATGGTAATAAGGAAGTCTTATTTAGGACCTGTCGCAGCTACTTATAAATAAAAAATATGTCATAAAGAATACTCCAATCAAAATCCCATATGGAATCACAAAAAAAGTACTAGTAGCGCAGACAACTGACATAACATTATAACGCACAAGTTTGTGAATAGTCCTTCAAATAAAGTTCATAAAGAAACGTCCACATCAATTCAAAAGGGTAAGTAGTCTTTTAAGAGCCCTCATCACCAAGTAGGAATCACCACTGTGTATCGAGGTCACCAAACAAATATTCCTCCACCGTTGTGACATATAGCTACTCCTGATGACGTCATTACGACGAAACATGTAGAGTGCGCACCGCATCACTTCCGCTTTTGTTGTACTGATCGGCTTGGAACGCAGCTCCGGTCAGGAGAACGTACGCCATTCACCACTACACCGCCAGAGAGGACCTTGCGGTTCCTAAGTCATATGAGCGATTGTCACTACTATTTTTTATGTGAGTACCTGTTTTTATCTTTGATGCAATGCAATAAAAAATAGTTTAGCGGTATTTCACTATTTGGAGACATCTTTTCATACACATGTCCTGGGATGGCTTTTTTGGAGCACTAAAGTTGGGATATCCCTACCAATACGCCAAGAATTTGTGACCCGGGGAAATTGAACATTTGAAGTGGACCAGGTGACCGGACCCCTCTTCCTTGGGAGCGATCCCTAATAATATCGATCTGCGCTCTACCCCTGTGGGGGTAGTTCTTTCTGGTAAGCTCGGTAATTTACTAGAAAGGGGAGCACCGGACCCACTGAGCAGGGGAGCACCATAGTCCTCACTTTAGAAGTTTCCACCCTGTGGCACCAGAGATATTGGCACCTCATCATTCATTTTGGACTGTTATATCTTTATGCGCTTTTGAGGACTTTTGTTGATGCATTTTTTGTGCATTCTTGGACCATATTCTTTTGCGCATTTCTCCTACTAGAACGCTTTTGTTTTGGAGATATTTTGTATCACAGACACCCAGTCACCATTTTTGTATCACATTTTTTGTATCCGTCTTTTCATTTTTTCACTTTTTTGGTTCACCCCACTGTGATTTGGGGGACCCCACTGGGCACTCTCTCCCCCCTTTTTCGGGATTGAGACTTTTTCTTTGAGCACGTCACTCTTCGGCCACTTAAGTCACTCTAATCAATACATATTTATTTTTTGAATCATAAATTCCATCACCATTTATTGTTCTTTTATTATATAAACTATTCACTGCACTTTAAACATACATATATTTTCCAACGTCACTACCTCACCCTCACTTGAAGGGCACTACTTTTTACCACAGTGTATTTATGATATTTTATGTCACCATTAAGCTTTTATATACACTTAATATTGGCTTTTAGAATATAAGTTTTATACTATACCATTGCATTTTTACCTTTTGAACATTTGGGAATTAACTTATTTATTTATTTATTTATATACCTACTGCATTTCTTATCTGTGTATGACATTTGTGATATTTATACTTATCATCTCCCACTATTGAGTGAAGCACCTTTACCATTTCACGCACACATTGGCAGCGCCAAGCACTTCCTCCTTCTATCCACCCTCCTTGTTTACCAGCTGTTGAAATAAGCTATCAGCCACACAGGGAGTAGATTGCATTCAATTAGTTAGTAGACTCATAGCTGTACATTTTGATAAAGAGCAGTAAAGTGCAACCAGTAGATAGCACTGCAAATCAGAAAGAACCTACTGTATAAAACACATTAGGATTGATTTACTAAAACAGGAGAGTGAAAAATCTGGTGCAGCTGTGCATGGTAGCCAATCAGCTTCTAACTTCAGCTTGTTCAGTTAAGCTTTGGCAAAAAAAAAAACTGAAAGCGGATTGGTTTCTATGCAGCGCTGTGCCAAATTGTGCACTCTTCAGTTTTACTAAATCAACCCCAACATTGTATATAATGAGCAAAAATGCCTTCCTCCATTTAACTAGATTATTATAGGGTATAATTGAGGGGTATATATTTATATCATTGCAATCTCATCTCAGTTTTCAAAAAAGAATCAATAACTGATTAACCTTTTTGGTTAGTGACCCCTCACTTGGAACATTGGGGTGGCCACATAGGCTTATCAGTCTAAGTCAAAAGTACTTATTTTGGGTTGGTAGTGCCTCAGATAAGCACTAAACATGGAAATGGAACACCATTATTGCAAATGTCATTAAAAATGGTTAATATGAAAATAAAAGAGTACTTATCATTACTATTATTTATTGGATCCTGTGGGACAGTTGGTCACAACAATCAAAAATGTCCTTTTATCTGAGGGCAAATTGAAAATCACAAGACTCAAGACTCTAGTATGGCCTTTTTTTTTTCTATGGTGGAGTCACATTATCATATATACTAGAGGATATTCTTATCCCATCCATCTTAGACTTCACTTCTTTTATAAAACGGGTACACATTGAGTTCCTGGTGGACCAATATTTGAAGCTTCAAGCATTTAATAGTTTAGAAGTGAAACTTGCTTGTAAGCACAATATATCTATATTACCCTTAGGACAATTGGAAACAGTCCCATCCGAAGGCAACCTTTTTTTTTTATCTGTTGTTAGCCAAGCCAAATCTTATGTTGATAAGTCGCAGGATGAGAAATTTGCTACAATGAGGTAAACCTCAACTCTATCGGGTAAATTAATTTCTCCATCGCCAACCAAGTTAGAGGTTCATTTTTATGCTGCTTTGTCTTCTGTTACATCCAAGCATGACATTTAACATCAAGGATGAAAGTGCCAGGACTTTCCATGAAGACTTTCGCTACCTCAAATTTCGGCAAATACTGACATATAAATGAAATATACTACAATACTTAAAGCGGTATTAAACCCAAAACCAAAAATGTAAGTTCTTGCAGCTTACAAATTATTAGATGTGGAGGCTGCATCAGTTTTCTTTTTTAGGCCTTTTTTCCTCTGTTTTCACCTAGTGATCTGGCTAGTAACACATCTCCTGTATTCAAATTACCCCATTCTGGATTATTGAGCACAGAGGGCACAGCTGTTTTTTCGGTTGGGGGGGCTAAAAAAATAAAAATAATTCAGCCATCACATCTAAGAATTTATGTAGTATAATAAATGTTTGCTTCTGGGTTTAATCTTGCTTTAATTCATATGAGCATTAATGCACACTAGATGTGCCGGAGTTCTGTTCCTGCTAAGCTCTACCCTGCCTCTTCTAACATACAAAAACATTGTATAAAGTGATTTTTTTCTCTCCACAGGGGGGAGAACAACAGTTCATACATAACACAAATTGTGACATAAAATAATAGTTCATATTCACAGAGGAGGTTGTGTCGAAATGCTCTGTGTTTGATCCATCATGGCTAGCATCTTACATAAGATGTTGTAAAATTAAAGGCCCACTACTATAAATTGATGAGTTGGTTGGAAATATAATGTTAGAAAGAGCGTTGCCAAAGTAAGTACAGCTTTATAGGTGCTGAGTGGAGAATAAGAAGTCCCAGCTATACCAAATATAATGAAACCAAATACAATTATTACACGTTGAGTGTTACAGGATTCAACACTAATTACTTTATTCCTGGAAATTTAGCTACTTTACTTTGCTTATCTAGCAACACTGTAAATGCAAAAATCAGAAAATTTTCTCAATTTACCTTAATATGAGTTCCCTGTAATTTAGCTCAACTATGATTTAAAGGGCAATTGTTCTCTGGCCAAAATGGCCAAAATATGCTGTTGCTTCTGGGTAATTCTGTGAGAAAAGGAAGAGTCATAATACCCCAAATAATTCACCATTAGTCCAATATATATATATATATATATATATATATATATATATATATATATATATATATATATTGTACACAATTTACATCAATATTTATATGTGTGGGTACTTCATTGAACAGCCTTTTTCTTTAGTACCTTTGCATCCAATAATGAACCTTTACTGAAAAAGCAAATGCACCCAATTGTACCACTTTACTTAAAAAACAGTGCTACTAAGAACAGGCTGCCCCACAGAGATTTTATGGGGCCTTGTGAATATTTGATCCCATTGTTTTTTTAAAACCTTTTTGAGCTTCCAACCGTGGCATTGTTGGCAGCTTAACAACTTCTGGACCGGAAGGATTTGCCCCCTTAATGACCAGGCCATATTTTGCGATTCAGCACTGCGTTACTTTAACGGACAATTGCGCAGTCGTGCGACGCTATACCTAAACATAATTGATATCCTTTTTTTCCCACAAATAGAGCTTTCTTTTGGTGGTATTTGATCACCTGTGCGATTTTTATTTTTTGTGCTATAAACAAAAATTGACAATTCTGAAAAAAAAAACAATACTTTTCACACTCTACTATATGACATTCCCAAAAAAAATGAAAAAATCTAAATTTTTTAACATTTTAGGCCAATTTGTTTTCTGCTACATATTTTTGGTAAAAAAAAATCGCAATAAGCGTATTTTGATTGGTTTGCACAAAAGTTATCGCGTCTACTAACTACGAGAACAATTTATGTCATTTTTATTGTTTTTTTTTTATTAGTAATGGAGGCAATCTGCGATTTTTTGCGGGACTGCGACATTGCGGTGGACAGATCGGACCCCTGACAGACATTTTTGACACTTTTGGGGGGATCAGTGACATTACTACAGTAATCAGTGCTAAAAAAATATGCACTGTTACTGTAATAATGACACTGGCAGGGAAGGGGTTAACAGTGTGGGTGATCAAGGGGTTAAATGTGTTCCTAGGGGCATGTTTCTAACTGTGGGGGAGCGTGGCTTCTGGAATGACCATAGAGACCTGTGATCCTATATAGAAGGATCACATGGGCTCTATGATCATTCCAGGAAGAAGAACGGTCAACTGTGTTTGCAACAGCTGACCGTTATTCTCTCTCAGTGGGGAATGATCGCGGGTGTCAGGCAGCAGTCGGAGCTGCCTGCCCCATGGACCGGCGGCGGCTCTCACTCGCCCCATAGCTGCAGGTGAGCGACCGACGTAGACTTACGTTGGTTTGCCTGGGAGAGCCACACTGCTGCAGTAAAAAGGCGGCGTGTGGTCGGCAACTGGTTAATGATCATTTTCCAAAAAAAAAAACAGCTATGAATTCACTTTTTTTTTTGGTCCTTAGTTATCTGTATCATTTCAAAGTTGTATCGCAATAAACTATCACAATGTCTTCCTTTATAGCCAATTAGGAACCCACAGAGGCCTGGAATGCTTTCAGTATGAAATTACCTACACCACAGACCTTTATCTTTGGTCTCTCCTAGTGACAAATTACTTATTCCAATGTCATACATGTTCCCAGTATGGACAACTTAATGTTTTCTCCCAACCACTATCTGCAGAAAGACTTTTGTAAACCACTGCATGCCCTAAAAGTTGCTACTGATATAATGTTACACTATTAACAAGAGAAATAGAGGCATTTTAAACTTGCACTTCTACATTTACTTTTTGTTAGGATAACATCTGAAGAGGAAAATACACTGTGGTCTGGATAGCTGACAACAGCAACATCAAAAGCTAATTTTTATACCAAAACAGCAAGGCCTGTGTAATTACTAAATGCGTTGTGTAAAGAAAAGGGAGAACAGATGGAAAACACACTATTCTTTTTAGCAGAACCTTAACAAATGATTCAGAAAATGTGCTCAGGTTGGGCAAGGGCCAATTAACACTTTTGGCTTGAATCAGGCATATTTACTATCAGTTTCAAATCTTAAATTGTAGCCAGTGGAATTATAAAATATGCCAAATAGTTTCTTGGGGCCACCATCCAAATATTGAGCACAAGTGCAAGAATGGCAGCAAGAGTGAGGGTCTTTAAATATGCCACCAGGTAGGTATGAAGAACTATCAAGAGAGATTAATTTTATTTTAAAAATTACAGAATTTTATTATATAACACCATAAAAAGGCAATAACCATTACAAGTCACCATGAAAGTATTATATGCAATAAAATGCAGAATATAATGAATTGGACTGTATATAGACGGACACCCTCACAGTACAGTGTCTACGCATTTCACAGATAGCCCGCTTCTTCAAGACTAGGAAGTGCCGTGAGTGTCTTCAAGTCCCAACAACATACTTAATCTGGAGAAACAAATAAATATACAAAATAACAACCTGAAATTGACATTTTGTGATCAATGGGCAGAGGGAAAGATTAAACTAAGAAGCATGTTGTAATAATGTAAATCACCTCAAGAAGGAATTTATCATGATGGGGAGAGAGAAAAAAAAAGGAAAAACACAAAATCACCAACAACACCACACAAAAATAACCCCTCTACCTAAAACCAGCCCCCCAAAAGAACATGTGTGGCTCCAGAGGACAAGCACACGGCACTCTTTTCCACTATAAGGAAGCCATGTTTTACATGTTTTACAAGCCATTCCTTACATTCAATGAAACACATTATAGAACTAAGGATTTATGAATTTCTACAAAGTAAATTTTTGTACAGTGTGTTTGACTCTGTTGACCTTCCTTCTGTTGAAACTTCTACAAAGTTCCACTTGTGAGCTTACTGAATACAGAGTCCTCTAGGTGCTCTCAGTCGTTTTGCATCATTAAACCTAATGATTGATAGCTGAAAACTGAAGGAAAAATGGGATGCTACATCAGTGGTTCATAGGATGAGGGTAATAGAGTGGAGAGAGAGGTCTTGTAGAGAGCACTGCACAAGCTGACATGTGGCAGAGATAACAGTAGATTGCGATCTTTAGGTCTTGGTTTAGACAACCACAACAATAAACTATGGACACTCTTTTCATGTAAACATAAAAAGGGCAAAAATATGGGAATTATATTGATTGACCACCAGAAATAGTAAATGATTCCTAAACTCTTCTAATATGGAAACATGGTGCTGTGAAAAAGAGTTTGCAATTAATGTAAGTACTGACTAGGCTGATACAGGGGGGAATCTTTTTAATTTGGGCAATTAAAAGCAAAGCATATGATGAAAAAATGCATGTGCACAGCTTATCTATCATAAAAACTGCATGATGAAATAATAAGTAGACTTAGTAGACCTATGAGTACCACTTTTTGGATTTGTATGTTTGGATCTGTTTTTATGTGTATAATTCGCTGAAGGTAACCTTGACCATAGATTACTTTAACCCATGAGTTCTAGATCAAGTGAGTTTTAGATGAACACCAGTCAGCCCCTCCCCAGTGCAAGGCTGACGTGAATGATGAAAAATGCTATTCATAAAGCCCTGTGCATCTTTTACTAGTTAGCCTTTGAGAATTGAGCCTACAATTAGTCAAACTTTCAAGTCAGTTTTGGTCTTTTCATCTTAGATGATGGGTATGGAATGTTCCAAAAATGTGATGTTCCAAAGATGTGATGTGAAAGCTGAAAATTGGCCTGGGCACTGGGCAGGAAGGGGGTGAAAGTGCCCTGTATTGAAGTGGTTAAAAATCAAATTTTTTTCATCATTTTAGGCAAAATATGTATTCTGCTACATAAATTTTCATTAAAAAATTCCCAATAAGTGTATATTGATTGGTTTGCGCAAAAGTTATTGTGTCTACAAACTAGGGGAAAGATTTATGTAATTTTTATGTATTTTTTTTTTTTTAATAGTAATGGCAGCGATCAGCAATTTTTAGCATGACTGTGACATTGCGGAGGACAGATCGGACACCTAACTGACATTTTTGACACTTTTGGGGGACCAGAGACATTACTACAGTAATCAGTGCTAAAAATATGCACTGTTATTGCACTAATGACACTGGCAGGGAATGGGGTTAACACCAGGGGCGATCAACGGGTGAAATGTATGCCTAGGGGGTGTTTATAACTGTGAGGGGGGTAGGCTTATGGAATCAACATAGAGACCTGTGTTCCTAAATAGGAGGTACACATTAGCCCTGTGTTGATTGCTGACAGAACAACGGTCTGCCGTGTTTATAATGGCAGGCCGCCGTTCTGTCTTCCCGGGAGTGATCACAGCAATCGCGGGCACCGGCCCGCAGATCAGCTTCCCTTCTCATGAATCACTGCATGCACGCTCCCCCATGCTTGCTCCCGAGAAGCGACGTATGGGTAGGGCGATTCACGCATCCAAGCCACCTTGACACAGTATATCTGTGGCGGGTGGTCTGCAAAAGGTTAAAGGAACTATAAAGGCAGATAAAAAAACCTTCTGTGTGCAGCAGCCCCCCTCAGCCCCCCCAAAAACGTACCTGAGCCGATCTTTATGCAGCGATTTTGCAGGGGTGTCTTAGCTCCCCGGGATTCCCCTACTCATTGGCTGAGACAGCAGTGCGGCATGATTAGCTCCCATTGCTGTCAATAAAAGTCAGTCAGCGAATCAGGAGAAAGAGGGAGCGGGGCCACAGCAGCTCTGTGTCTGAATGGACACAGGGAGCTATGACTCGGCTCCAGTGTCCCCATAGCAAACAGCTCACTGTGGGGGCAGTCAACAGGAAGAAGGGGCCAGGAGCATTGAAGAGGGACTCGAGAAGAGGAGGATCCGGCCCACTTTGTGCAAAACCAGCTACACAAAGCAGGTAATTATGACATGTTTGTTATTTTTTTTTCTTTTAAAAACAAGACTTTACAATCACTTTAATGCAGGGAATGCAATAAGGTAAAAAAGCATTTTGACTTTAAAACCACTTAAAGTGGAGTTCCGGCCACAAAAAAATATTTTCAATGAAAATACCCCCGGGACAGTCAGGGCTGGTACATTCCACAATGGCTAGCCTCTGATCTGTCCCAGCTCGCACTTACCTGCAAGAAGAAATACTCACTTATAAAATTTCTTCTCCAGCATTGCAATCTCTGATGTGGGCAGCTGAAGCCAGCGCGATCCTCTTCTGCGTCCTCTTCCATGTCCTCTTCTCCCAGAATGCGCCTGCATCGGCCCCTCTCGTCACTTCCGGTGCGGTGCCGCATTCCTCCACAGCTTCTGGGCATGCCCAGAAGCTGTTTAGCGGGGAATGCGGCGTCGCACCGGAAGTGACGAGCGGGGCCGGTGCCGTCGCATTGATTCCTGGGAGCGATGACGTTCAGCTCCCAGGAATCATTGCAAACCGGAAATGACGGCGCGGGCCACGGCCGCCGAGGGAGGAAGTGGAAGAAAGGTGAGTATATTTTTCTACAATAACAAGGTAAGTAAAAAAAAAAAAAAATCGTAACTATCCATTTCCTTTTTAGGTGAGGAAAAGCAAGCGGATGGCCACAAAATCGATTATGTCGATTTTGTGGCCGGAACTCCGCTTTAACAGTAATTCATATTTTTTTCAGTTCTTTTGTCTGATACTTTATAGATACCTAACATCATCATAGATATCTTCATTTATAGCTGGTCTAAAACAACATTTTACAAACTCCTCATTTATTTTTCTGTCTTTTTAAAAATACTAGAACTTTTTTTTTTTTTTATCCAATCATGAATTTCAGGTTTCAATTATATATTGCAATCATAGTCAAACATTAGCAATTTTATTTTATTAATTTTGTAAAGACTTCTTGCTTCTTACATATTTTATAAATCCACTGCCAAATATTTATAATGTGGCTAATGTTATATCCACCAGCCCAAACCTGTTTTAACATTTGTAATTTTTACATTTCATCACCATTACCTCCATGGAGTATTCACAGTGGTTACAATAAATCCTACTGGTTTATTTCCACAGACAACTGCTGCATATTTATGCTCTGCCATGCCAGTCTTTACTCCCTGCACCCTGTGGCTATAAACTATGGTATATAAATTCTGTGAATAGTGGAGACAAATGCTGGCAAAAGAGAATACATTGAAGCATAAATTTGCGTCTCGACTTAATCTAATTTTTACAAATAACTATATTTGTAAAAGCAAAAAAATAGGAATGCAAGTCAAGATTTAAATATCCCCGCAGGAATAAAAAACATATTTTACATTTAAAATGAGAGTTTAACTCAAGGTTAGAAATAAGAGTGTCTCTTAGTATAAGCAACTGTTGGATGGCATTCAACATCACCATCCAGCAACGTCTGTGTTTTATGTTCTCTATTCAGCCTTGACAACTGTCTCCATGGACTGGTCATTGACATATTGCACTATGACTGGCTTAGTCATGCAGTTTTTTGTGCCTCAGCCAGAGATCTCAGTTAAAATTCAAAGGAAGAGACCAAAGCCCACCACAGCTACAATATCAACAGTTTTAGCTTTCAAAGCTATGTTGGGTACAGTTTAGCTTAGAACATAGCAGAACATACATATAACGCACTAGTACACTGGAATGATTAAATATAAAAATATTTTACTTATATATTATCCTAAACTTCAACTAAAATTTTGCATTGACCACACAGTATAAAGGTTAATATGTTTTAGTTGCACAATGGGAAATAATCTAAAACTTCCACCTTCCATTTCAGGTTGAAATTCCTTTTCTAGTAATTGGGGGACCTAATAGACGAATACACCTTTAATAAATTTCCCCCATGTCCCTGACTGCATCTCACTGGAACACATACTTACCTTTAGCCCTGATCTACTGGGCGGCCCCACTGGGAGCAACACAGTGGCCTTCAGGATTCTTTCAGAATCCGTTTTTTTCATAGAAGTATATGGGGCGATGGTGAAGCGGAACACTTAAGGAAGAAAGGTTGTGTGTGCATTCGGTGGAAAGGAAGTGGGGGGGGGGGGGAATGGGGGAAATGTATTAAAGGACAAAGGCAGTTGACCTTTAAGGTAAATGTCTACCCAAAAATGTTTGAAAGATTTTGACTTTCTAATATTCTGCCGGCTTTGGCAGCTGCAGCTTGACTTTGCATGCTATTGCTTAGTCTATCTTCTACTAAGACTCCCAGATCTTTCTCCATTCTTGATTCCCCCAGACGTCCCCCCCCCCAACTCGTATTTTGCGTTTATGTTTTTAGTCTCCAAGTGCAATACCTTACACTTCTCCACATTAAACCTAATTTGCCATGTTCATTTTTTTTATTAAGACCTGCCTGGTGTCTCCCACTGAAACTGCAGCCTAGTAAAGCTGCCTGTTTAGGCTGGGTTCACACATATGCAAATTGGATGTGTATTTCCCCACATCCAGTTCCCATGACAGAAGTGTGACCAGCTCTTAACCACTTTACCACCGGAGGATTTTCCTGCTTTACGTCCAGGCCACTTTTTGCCACTTGGCACTGTGCGACTTTAACTGACAATTGCGCGGTCATGCAACGCCGTACCCAAACGAAATTTACGTCCTTTTTTTCCCCACAAACAGAGCTTTCTTTTGGTGGTATTTGATCACCTCTGCGCTTTTCATTTTTTGTGATATTAATAAAAAAAGAGAGACAATTTTGAAAAAATAACAAAATTTTTCTACTTTGACAGTTAAAAAACATCCAATATATTCAATTGTTGTCATATATTTAGGCCAAAATGTATTTAGCGACATGTCTTTGACAAAAAAATTCTCAATGAGCGTATTTTTAACCGCTTTAAGACTGGAAGATTGTACCCCATCCCTGACCAGGCCATATTTTGCGATTCGGCAATGCGTTATTTTAACGGACAATTGCGCGGTCGTGAAATGCTGTACCCAAATTAAATTTATGTTCTTTTTTGCCCACAAATAGAGCTTTCTTTTGGTGGTATTTGATCACCTGTGCGATTTTTATTTTTTGTGCTATAAACAAAAAGATAGCGACAATTTTGAAAAAATAACAATATTTTTCGCATTTTTTTATATGAAATTCCCCCCAAAAAATGTAAAAATCTAATTTTTTTAACATTTTAGGCCAATTTGTTTTCTGCAACATATTTTTGGTAAAAAAAATTGCAATAAGCGTATTTTGATTGGTTTGCGCAAAAGTTATCGCAGCTACTAACTACGGGAAAGATTTATGTCATTTTTATTGTTTTTTTTTTTAACTAGTAATGGTGGCGATCTGCGATTTTTTTGCGGGACTACCGACATTGCGGCGGACAGATCAGACACTTGACTGACATTTTTTACACTTTTGGGGGGGACCAGTGACATTACTACAGTAATCAGTGCTATACATATGCACTGTTACTCTAAAAATGACACTGGCAGGGAAGGGGTTAACTTTATTGGTGATCAAGGGGTTAAATGTATGCCTGGTGCTTACTGACGTGTGTGGGGGGAGGGGATTGTATGACACAGGCACAGATCGCAGGTTCAGCTATGCTGAATCCTGCAATCTGTCCCTGCCTGTCACATAGGATTTCCTCACTCGATCCCCGACGATCGGGGAAGAGCGGCGGTGATCACCGCCTCTCCTCCCCTGGCCTGACTCTCCCTACTCTGCATTCAAGTGAGTCTCCGGCGGCGCGCGTGCACCGCCCAGAAGAGGATCTACGTCGCTGGACGGAATCGAGACACTTTGCCGCAGTACGCTCAATGTGAGCGGTCGGCAAGTGGTTAATGGAGCTGGTTCACACAAATCTGGGGTGGCCGCGCTCCCCATTGGAAAAGGGCTCTGTGCATCTTTGGTTCTGATTCAGGTGGAAATTCAGGCAAAAATTTGGACCTGATTCGCACCTGAATTGTTGAACAGGGACGCACCGGGCCCCATGCTGTGAGCCGCGGACGCAGCATATGTGAACCCTGCCTTAGTGTGCATCAAGTCTGTGAAACTTTTTTCTATTAGGGTGAAGCTTCTCAGTCACAGATTCATGATGCTGTTGACTTCAGAAGGGTTCGAATTTAGGCTTGCGATCTTTGGACTTTACAATGGGTTCAATGAATGGGCTATGGTCCAAACCAAAGGCATTCAAAACGTTACGCCCAAAACAACAGCAATCTATCAGGTATAGTTGAGAGCCACTGGGTTGAAACACCTATCAGCTTATTATATATTTTGGGGGCAATGGTGTCCACCATGATCATAAACCAGCAACTTATGCTAAAACTACTTTACCATTTTAACAGAGTTTTCCACAAATTATTGGACTACGATTATTACATATCAAAAATATACTACATACAATTTACTATGATTTCATGTTCATTTTCTGATTTCTTTGCTGTGCAACATTTGAGTAATCAACTGTAACCCAAATCCAGGTAGACAAGTTTTGTTCACCACCTGTAAGCTTGGTTGCTATTTTTTAATATTCACTGGGTATGTATAACTGTCCTGTCTGGCAGTATTCCAGGCTTACTGACTTGGTCGAGAGACAGCCACAAATTTGCCTTAACTTTCATTCCTTTAAACTCTTTGTATAAATACATTTATATAAACCTAGGCTGAATATAGCGTGAGATGATCAACTCCACTCACTGGGTGGTCAGTAGAAAAATAATTACTGAACTTCTCATCCAATTATCATACTCTTCTCTAGGCTGCACTAAATCTCTGATTAATGTTCTAAACCCAAAATAAAGTAAAACAATTTTTAACTTAGCACGTTCTCATTTTTCCTGGAAATTTTGATGCTATGTTCAGTAATGTCTTTTTGACAAAATGGCCAGTTTATTAAGAGCTCTTCATTCTGTATTGTGTTTGTGTAATGTTTTCAGCAAATTTAGGGTCAATTTACACCATTTGCATTTGGATAAGCTAAGCAGCGTTGCCCAGTGCATTCTTGATGCAGACAATTTGCCTTGTTTCCTATGTTTCAGTTCACACCTCTGCATTGCGGTGGTGTGTGCTGAAAAAAAGTACTGCATGCACTCCTTTTGTTTAGCACAGCAGGTTGAGGTGGATCACATCCCAACACTGTGTAAATAAAATGTAACCACTTCAACCCCGGAAGGTTTTACCCCCTTAATGACCAGGCCATTTTTTGCCATACTGCGCTGCTTTAACTGACAATTGCGTGGTTGTGCGATGTTGCACCCAAATAAAATTGATGTCCTCGTTTTCCCACAAATAGAGCTTTATTTTGGTGGTATTTGATCACATCTGCGATTTTTATTTTTTGCGCTATAAACAAAAAAATACAGACAATTTTGAAACAAAAAAAAAAAAAAACAATATTTTTTACTTTTTACTTTCCACCCCAAACTTGCTCATCCATGTCTTTATGGACCTTGCTTTGTGCACTGGTCCAAATCATTTGGTGGAGGGGGATTACGGTGTGGAGTTGTTTTTCAGGGGTTGGACTTGGCTCCTTAGTTCCAGTGAAGGGAACTCTTAAGAAGTCAGCATACCAAGACATTTTGGACAATTTCATGTTTCCAGCTGTGTGGGAACAGTTTGAGAATGGCCCCTTCCTGTTCCAATATAACAGCACACCAGTGCACAAAGCAATGTCCATAAAGACATGAATGAGCTAGTTTGGAGCGAAGGAACTTGACTGTCCTGCACAGAGTCTTGACCTCAACTTGATAGAACACCTTTGGGATGAATTAGAGAAGAGACTGTGAGCCAGGCCTTCTGTTCCAAAATCACTGCCTGACCTCACAAATGTGTTTCTGGAAGAATGGTCAAACATTCCCATAGACATAATCCTAAACCTTGTGGACAGCCTTCCCAGAAGAGTTGAAGATGTTAAAGCTGCAAACGGTGCCTTTACAACCACTTTAACCGTTAATGCGAATCCTGTTTCACATTCTCCTCCATTTTCACAGTGGCAGGATCTCAGCCTGTCACAATAATATATGTAATATAACGAATTCTGTATTTGGCAAAAGCCAAGGTTCATCCAGCACAGAGTAAAGTGCCAATGAGTATTTACATCTATGCTCAGTAACAGGAATATTTGTCTATGCTATGAACACATCTACATACTACATGTAGGCATATTGAGATTAAGTCCCGATGCCTGGGACACTTGTTGTGTACATTTCTGTGAGTACCCCCCACCCCCGCCTATCTGGGCCAATCAGAGCTTTGCATGACAATTTTCAGATGGACTCTGAATGGCATCCTCTACCCTATTTGGCATGACGTTCCAATGAAAGGCCACTCCAGCTTAAATGTTGTATCACTTTGATCAGGAAAGCCAATTTTTTTAAATCCATATAAATTTGCACATGTGAGCTCTCCTTTGATATGCCAAAGAGCCCCCTAGCACTACTTTTTCATCTTGATCCCCTATAAAGGAAGCCATACAAAACGTCTCTGCGAATCACCGCAAAGACGTGCATTCTGCATTTATGGAAGAACTCCTCACCCACGTATGCACGTTGTGAACTCCACGTTGTGAACTCCTCATCTACAGTTGTGCAGTGGTTCACAATAATTATGCATTTATGATAATCAAAGAACGTATGTCTTCATTGAAGGATGGGGAAGAACAATTTAGACAAAATTGGTTCTACTGGATAAGCTACAATCTCTCCCTTCAATACAGACTCTGACTTCCACCAACTTCCTTCACTTCATGGAGTGGTTTTACTTCATAGAGGCATACCTGCTAGCTGCCTGGGCATGTTGGTGTACCTTTGCTGTCTCTTCGATCAATGGATTATTTCCCCCAGATAAAGACTCCACCTTCCATTCCCTCCACCCTTTTTCTTCTCCCTCCCTTTATTTCTCTCCTCCCACACTCCACCCTCCTTGTCAATGTCTGTCCCTGTTCTGGCCACCTTCTCTACCTTATCAGTATACCCCCTACTCTGCATTCAACAACAGGATCCCCTTCTCCACACCTTCCTCTCTCCTCTGCTCTACTTTTAGAAAGCCTAAAAATAATGGGTCACACACACAAAGTGTCTTCCTTTTTGTTATTTGTCATAGATGTTACCTACTTGCAATTCTGTATAAGTTACGATTCTATGCACCTGTTGCATCTTATGATGCAACGGGCCTGCGATCCCTTTCGTGCCTTCGGTTACTGATTTTATGATATATATTAATTTTCTTCTATTATTATCCTCTGTGATTCCTACAAATAAAATAAAACTAGAAAAAGCCCATTTAACTAATGTAGCAAATACCACTGCAAACTGAATGTGTAGAATAAGCTGCTTTCCCATTCATTTACTGTAACTTCTACATTATGCACAATCTGACCTTTAGTTGGGGTCCAGATCCAATAGAGGTCTCCCAGAGTTGTCAGACATGTTCCTTATTCTACTGGGTAGTAGTCAGACACACTTCTAGGGAGACATACCAATGACAAACTGATATTCATAGACCCTGAAAAATAAAAGTGAAGGGTATGTGCCAATATTTCTTTTTATTTCGGTCTTTAATCCATTTTCAGTCCTTGTTCTTTAAAAAATAAAGAAAAATGGTATACTAGTGTTTTTGGATTTTTCTGTTTGCTCAAATCACCATAAGAAATACATTTCATTCTTTTTTTTTTTTTCTCCCATTCTAAAACACTAATTTTTTTATGCTGGTTTCTAAAATTTTTACAGTGTAGTCAATGGGGAGCAGATGGAAAACACAAGATCTGTCTTCATACCATTTTTAATTAGCTTTACTAGTTTTGTGCTATGAGCAGGAAAAAAGCTCCAAAAAGGATGGAAAACTGAATGAGCACTGGAACTGCAAGTATTGTTTGAAAGAAACATTTAAACTTAAACAGAGCATGATAAAAACTGCAATAGCCTGCATTTTTATTCAGTCTTTAATACAGTTTTATTTTTACGCTCAGATAGAACAATCTGTATGACCGTACCCTATAGGTAAGCACATAATCATAATTTGCTCATCTGATTTTTCTATCCAGTGTCTTATAATATACTGATCATAATCAATCCGTACAGGAAAGCACAATGTTTTGCAGGTTTCTGAAATTAAACATTTGTATTGATACAGCAAACATACACTGTATCAATACAAAAAAGTATGTAAAATAATAAACTTTTCAGTTTAAAGAGGAAGTAAACCCTCCTCAGGAAGTTGTACCTATAGGTAAGCCTATGTTAAGGCTTACCTATAGGTACTGTAAATATCTCCTAAACATGTACTGTTTAGGAGATATTTACATTTGATGCAGCCAGTGACGTCACTGGCGCATGCGCTCTGAAGGAACGGCAGATCGTGCCGTTCCTTCAGAGCCCTGTGCCGTGACCGTCGGCTCCCGCGCGCGTGCGCGGGAGTGACGTCACCGCGGCTCCGGCCAATCAGATGGCCGGATACCGCGATCCCGGAAGACATGTACAGTCGCCCGTCATAGAGGTAAGAGAGCGGCGCGGCGAGGGCTCGTTCTAAGGTAAGTATTTGATAATAAGCTAGTATGCGATGCATACTAGCTCATTATGTCTTTATCTTTCAGGATGTAAAGAAAACAAAAAAAAAAATTATCAGTTTACAACCTCTTTAATATAATAAAATGATGCAAATTTTTGTCGCAAAATTTAAATGTGCCTACTTAACCTCTTTTCTTAGTGAAGCTCAGCACCACAGATTATTAGAAATAGCTGAGTGTGTGCTTCTGAGTTGCAGAACCATTAATGTGAAGCTGTATTTTGCCTGGGCTAGGCCAAGAAACATGGTTGACAAAATGGTAAAAAATCAGCGAGTGCTTGGGAGGTAGAGCTGCTAGCACAAAAGGTGACCAACCTAATAAATAATAATAAAACCAAACAAGTGCAGAGCTAAAAAACCTTAGCAATCATATAATATATCTGAAATGAACATGAAAAAATAAATGTTAACATTAATTAATAAACACCGTGAACATTATTATATAGTGTCTAAAGAAAAACTCCCATATAAATCAAAAAGTCCACAAATTATAAAAATTGTTATAGCAATTGAAGTAAAGTCCTCTGGTAGTAACACTTCCCAGTGCCGAAATTAAGAAAAATAAAGTGACTCCAGTGCTCTTCTTTCACCAGTATGCACTCACCAGAACGCTGTTGATAAACAGCACTGGGCATCATTCCAATCAGGAGGAGTTGCCAGCAATCGCTCGATCAATCCTCCAGATATACAGCGCTCAGTCAAGGGGAATCCTATTCAGAAAACGCTTTTGTCCTGCAGAAGCTTAAACTTTCACTCTCACTTCTGTATGACCAAAAAGGACCAATCTTGATCTCTACTTCTGCCCCCTGGATGAAGATCTTCTCTTAGACCCAACACAAATGCAGTATTCCATTGCTTGATACGAGATACCATCTGCCACTAGAGCTTAGCAAAACTCTGGTACTCCTCAGTATGGGGAAATATGCTCCCCCTGCTTTCCACAGTACAGTGCTTGTGCCAACCACTAGATTTAAGCGTTTTCCCATGGGTAACGTACACAGTTCTGAGAATCGTTTGACTTGCGCATGAATTCTGGGGGACTGTTGTGGGGTAGGGAGCAGGATAAAGGTATGTATAGGCTGACTGCCATGCCTGCTATCAAGCAAATCAGTTACATATCCTCTTTAGGATGAATTGTCATTCCAACCGAGTGATTAGGCAAAATGTTACACACTATTATGCAGCCATTGCCAAAAATGTACAGGTTCAGCCATGATTTATTTAATTAAAATCTCTACCAGTTTTGCATAAACTGTGTGGAAGCTGCATGCTCAGTGTTCTGATAAAGAGGCACTTGCTTTAATAAAGTTTTCTAAAGATGGCAAACAGAGCAGAAAAACACCAGCATTGTCTGTAGACTCCCTGCACCTGATCATTATCTCTTTACTAACCTACCATGCCTTGTTCTAAACTATGTATCTGTACTTAGGAAGTCATCTTGGTAGAGGAGCACAGCTTTGCTTCCTTATGTCAGAACTGCCCTTCGATGACTGTTCAGGCAACGATCAAGAAGCAGTAGGAGAGAAGCAGAAAACATAGCTCCACAGAATGAATAAAGCACTGCAGGTCTTCAGTTACAGCCTCCTCTCCGGCAACTCTTCAGGAAAATAGTGAGCAACACAGCAAAGACACCATCAAATCTCACTCCGAATCTCGCACAACTAGTACATTCGCTTTCTACAATGCCTTAGACGGTCCCACACTGCAGATATACAGCTATACATAGTTACATAGTTAGTGAGGTTGAAAAAAGACCTCCGTCCATCCAGTTCAACCTATGACGTGTGTGTGTGTTTGCTGTTAACTGTACATTGTATACCCATGTATGTTGTGGTCTTTAAGGTGCCCATCTAATAGTTTTTTGAAACTATCGATGCTCCCTGCTGATATGACTGCTTGTGGAAGAGAATTCCACATCCTTACTGCTCTTACAGTGAAGAACCCTCTACGTATCTTAAGGTTAAAACGCCTTTCCTCTAGTTTTAGTGAGTGGCCACGTGTCTTATTGTATTCCCTTTCTCTGAATAGTTTGTTCCTTATGCTAGAGTCGCCAGTACAGTATTTGTACATTGATATCATACCCCCCCTCAATTGTCTCTACTCCAGAGAGAATAGGTTCAGTGCTTGTAGTCTTTCCTCATAGCTGATGTCCTCCACTCCCCTAATTATTTTTGTTGCCCTTCTCTGGACTCTCTCCAGTTCCAGCACAGCTATGGAGTGTTAAACAGAGATAGTACACTGATACTTGGAATTCCAAACAAAAGGTATAAAAGGTAGGCTCAATTAACATTTTTAGATGTTTCCTATAGAAAAAAAAATGTTCAGTTTTTTATTTTAGATACACTTGGAACGCTTCAGATAATTATTCTCCATGGCTGTAGCCAGAGGTAAACTAGCTATAAATTTGAAAGCTGATTTCCGGAATCAGGGAATGCGAGACTCCCCCCCCCCCCCCCTTCCCTACTACCCTTTAATCCCTTAGAATAAAAATAAATAAAAGTGCCCTCCTACAGATTCCTGCAGCAAGTACACTATGGATACTTGGAGCTAGGACCCCAGGTGTTTCAAACAGAAGTCAGTGTTCATCCTGTACAACTGAGTGACAACTTGGCAGGAGCCGCAGCTTTCCACTGCTCTAAGCATCTATATGCATGTATCTGCACCTCCAAGGGTTACCTGTGGTTAGGTACAGATGTCTATTGCTAGAAGCAGATTGATTGCACATGATGGCTGAATATTATGATTGTTTCAAGAATTTTAAATGCAAATGGGGGAAAGGGGGTGGCACAAAAATATAGCCTTAAATGGGCTTTAACATTAATTCAAATACTGATATTCTTAGTGGACCACACTATGTTGTTTAGCTAGTAAACACTTGCTAGAAACACATTTCCTTTAAATGTTTCCATTTGCTTTATACTTTTCCTTAAAAATGCTGGTTTGCTAAGTAACATAATGATTATTGCATTGATGTTTTACATTGAGGATATTGTACATTTGTTTGAAAATTTGACTGATTATCAGGGCAGGTTGAGAGTCTGCTGGTTTTCCATGGAATGTTTCCTCTTTCTACAGATTATCAGGACAGATGCAAAGCATACTACCTTTACATCTTCTGTATCCAAATTATCTGGATGCACTTTGTCAGACTCACGCTATTCTAGCATTCCTTTACTGTAGTGGATGGACTTTTACAACTTGGTGGAACTGGAGTACACATTTCTAAATCCATAACAGGTTTGCAAGCACAGGAACCAGACTGGTTTTGCATTAGGTTTTTGAATATTATCTGGGGATAAGCCAAAGTACTATATGTTAACCCTATCCAATCTCTTATTTCCATAAAGTCTCCCTTTTCTGCTTGATGCCATTATCATACTCTTTAGATGCTAATGATACCACATACAGCCATAGGAGCACTGAGCCACAATGTGTTCACTAGTTGAAGGTACTATACTTGGTAAAACGATTAACGGCTCTGTTTGTAGAATAATATGTTGGCAATTCGATGTGTTAACCACATGTACATATAAATGTTTTTTCTGACACATCATTAAGCTAGCCATAAAGTAGGGCAAATGATTAGACCAGTGCTAGCTATAATGCAGTCATATAGGGGATGCAGGTGTATGTTACTCAGATGGACCAGCATGCTGGGAAGTCTCTACTATCGGGAGATACTTTTCTTTTTCCCAAATGAAAATGAAAAGTAATGTCACTGTGTAGGCACAAAATCAGAAAAAAATAGCTGGAGGCACCCAACATTTAACAAAAATAGTTTTTACTGTTGCACGTTCCAAATATTAACAGCTGACCTAGCCACATGTAGTCTGTTCAAAATATTGTACATAGACTGGTAGTTTTACTTTCATTCTAAGTTAAGTTTGGAATTTTGCATGACAAACTGGTGCTTGTATTTCAATAAGCAACATTGCACTGTAGTTATGTTGGTGTGTGCCACAGATTTGACTTACATAAAAGTCAGTATTTGCATATTGCAGGTGTATCAGGTTAGGTTGGCTTTGAAATGTAATATGGCAGAGTAAGTTTAAGTTTTTACTAGCTAAAGTTTATGCATATTCCATTTTCTATTTTGGTAACAAATCTAAAGGATAAAATCTTTGGAAGGTGAAGTCCATGCAGAAAGCATAAAAAGATGAACCAGCATTTGCTACCCACCTTTAGCCTTTGCTACCCACCTTTATACAACCGTTTTTAAGTCTGCCATACCCAAAGGGATATACTATACTATACCCATACTTGTATGTAAAGTGATAGATGTACCATATTTGATGCCTATTCATTTAACAACATTGATGTTCTGATTCTGTCTCATCTAATTCCCTAGATATCATAAATTATGTGACAACTTCTTAGATCTGTTGGTTTTAAATCACTTACATTTTCAGACTCTCCCTAGTTTCTACTATTTGATGAGTGGAATATGGATTTGCCTAAATAAATAAAACAGTTTAGTATGACTCAGTCACAAATAATTGTGGCAGCTCTGCCATTAGTTAAAACAGCGACTAATATCTAAAACTCTTCTCAGTTTCGAGGGACATCATCTATGTAAATGCTAGCCCTGGTTTCATGGGCCAAATATACCCTACTTTCTGCACGTTCATTTTTACCATCTACAAATATTTCATTTTTTAGATCTATTAAAAAGCACATTTGAATAAAATGTTTATATTTGAATAAACATATACAAGCAGTGATGACATTTTTGACTATTGCATGCGACAAGCCCAGCTGCTAAGTTTCCTTAGGAATTATTTCCAAAATGTTGGCAAACATAACAATGTCTCGGTTAAAGTATTCTTGTGTTCAGTTTGAAGAAATATTATAAATTTAATTAAATGAAAAAAAAAAAAAAGTATTTGTTATAAATTCTAGTAAATAACTGATGTTCATTTTGTCCATCTCTTTTCACTATATGTATGAGGGTAGAATTAGCTATTCCCTGATGCTTGTGCTTAAGTCAATTTACGTAATGTAAAGTGAAGATTATCACCTAGGTCACTGTAGGTAAGGGATGTATAGGTATTGAGGAAATGGGCTTTTACTGAGAACACAAGTGATGCCACAAGACAGGACAAGACAACTGTTTAACATATTGCATGATGACAAGTGACAACAAAATCAGTACACTTTGTCGGTAGTAATTATAAGACTGGTTACAAGGTGATGAGATTTACAGTAATTAATACACTATGCATAATCAGCCTAAACCACAATGCCTTTTGAAGTACAAACAGACCAACACTGTAGGCTGATGTATAAAAAGCTTTAAGTGAAATCCTCTTAAGACAGCAGCATTTGCGTTGAATATTTGGAGAATGCAAAGATGTTTTTCAGTCCTTTCATGTTGTAAATTATTACGTGCACACAGAAACCTGATATATATAGCTAGGACATGGTTTGTATTAAACATACACACATTCTTAAGCAGAACTTATTGTTTGCAGAGCTGCTAGGATAGTCCTAGTGTGAAAGCACAAGATTAAAAAGGAACAGTGCGCTTTTTTTTTTTTTTTGCCTCTCTTCTACTTTTCCTTACCTTTAGGCTGGACCCTCCAGACTGCTATTGAATATCGGGGTCTCCTGTACTTATATCAGATCCAACATTGTAAACACCAAGCCATAAAGATGGAGTGACTTTGGATAGGTCTGTATCTTCCATTGGGACAGTCAAGTGAGCAATTTCAAAGGTTGCTTGGGCACCTCTACAGAGGTTATAAAATCTTGAAGGAGAAACCTCTCATCATGACAGCCACTTACTGCCCATCATCTCCAACGTTGCCTTTGATGCAAGACTCTATAAAAGCCGAATAATCTCAAGGATATTTTTTTTTCTTAAAATCCGATCAGCAATTCTGTTTCGCGGTATATATTAAATCCTTGTTTAGTCTTCTTGTAACTCCTAGTAAATCCAGTGAATATTTTCTCTCCGGTCTGCTGTTTCCATCCAAGAGCTGTCAGAAGTTATCGCAGCTTCATTATATAAGTGCAGCTGATTAGCATACGTGTCTCTGGAGGCATGTCATGTGTCTAACACATTAAGCAACACTCACTTCTCCCTCTTAAGCTGATCTATCCTTCACATGAAATTGAAGCTCTGCAGAAATGCCCCAAATATTAAGTTGAGTTATCAACAGAAAAGATCCTGTAATAAGCTCATTATAAATCCCTCTTAATTTCTTCTTCTGGGTAATTTGGTTTTATTGGCATGCCAAAGACATTAGGAATATTCCTCCTTAGGATTGTCAGCCTCCCTTGCTGTAGGATTAATTATTTTTAGCAGTAGTCTAATGTTTAATCTTCCTCCTTCTCTCAGCCACCCAGAACCTTGCTGGAAGGAGGAAAAGAGTTTCTCTTGAAGGGAGGACTGGAGGTGGGAGGGCGAGTGTGTGTGTATAGTAAGTGTGTATCTGTGTGTGTAAGGTTCCTGACTTTTTTCCGCAACTTTAATCTTTCTCACTAACTCCTCCTGCTGGCCAATATCATGTTACAGAAAATATGACATTTTAACCCCTGAGCCACTGATGTGTCCTGCAACTCACTGTGCATGAAATTCAGTTTACAATAACTATGGTGCTTCTTTTAAATGCATCCTACAGATCAAAGCGCAATCGTGACATTGACATGCTTAATGGATTGCAGAATTGCCTAATTATGTCTGATGTGTATCAGCGACATAATTGTCTATTAGAGGAATATATATGCTTTAAGGTATTGCTTATTGATGCTTGAGAAAAATTAGCTTATTCACTCTAATGCTACACTGAAAAATCCAATATGCACAGAATAAAACCAGATCGATTTTAGGTGAAAGCAATTGACCTAGCGATGGAGAGAGAATCATTTTAAATTAGTCTTTCCTATTGTAGGAACATTTTTATCCTAAAGCAATGTATATATTTATAAATATATAGATATACATATATACATTATACATATACTGTATATATATATATATAGCTTTTGTATATATATATATATATATATATATATATATATATATATATATATATATACATATATATGTATAGTTTTTGTATATATATATATATATATATATATAAAATAAATAGAAAAAATATATAAATATATATATAAAATTATGTATATATATATATATATATATATACATTTATTTTTTTGCACTTGATTAAGTATCTTTTGCAAGGGAGCATTTTTACCTAAAGATATATATATATATATATATATATATATCTATATATATATATGTATATATATATAGATATATATATATATATATATATATATATATATATATATATATATATATATATATATATAGTATATATATATATATATATATAGAGCTTAATTGCTTAATTATTAGAGGAGACACAATCAGAACATCAGTGTTGTTAAATGAATAGGCATCGAATACATCTATCACTTTACATACAAGAATGGGTATAGTATAGTATAGTATATCTCTTTAGATATGGCAGAGTGGAAAACAGTTGTATAAAGGTACTAGGTAGCAAATGCTGGTTCATTTCTCTATGCTTTCTGCATGGACTTCACCTTCCAAACTTTTATCCTTTAGATATATTACCAAAATGGAAAGAAACATCATTAAATACAGCATCGAATATGCTTTTTCTTTCCTTTTTTCAGTTTTTGAAGTTGATTGAGCAAGGGAATTTTTATTTGGCAAAAGAGTAGCCAATCATGTGCAAGAGAAATAAAAAAAAGCACAATATTTTTCCTTGCACTCGACTGAATGATGGAAGCCAGCAGAACTTAATTTAATTCACTAAGTTAAAGAAAAAATGCACAGCCTATTTATCTTTAGTAAATAAATCCAAAACTGTTCAGTAAATTGTTTAATGCACACATAAAACTATCTTACTTCTTAGGGCTTATTCACGCTATATGTAGTTACCTGTGGTTTTCAGCACTGGATAAATGCAGGTCACCGCTAGGGATGATCGAACGGTTCGGGTCGACCATCGGTTCGACCCGAACATTAGGTTTTCGAAATTCGGCCGAATTCTGAACTTTTTGCTGAAAAAGTTCGGAATTCGGCAACCAGAACCGACCAAAATGCAATGGGACAGGAAATGGGCTTTAAAAGCCAGTGATTGGACCAGAACCATTAGTAAAAGCCAATTGAGGGGGCAGGAGAATGCTAGGAATGTGATTGGAGTTACTGGGGGGTCCCTAGGCCAATCATTAGTGAATACGCCCCCCAGTATATAAGATAGCCCCGGCAAATTCCTAGCATTGTAATACAGGGACATGGAAGAGAGTGGAAGCAGTTCTGTTAATTTTGCTTCAAAAGTGTCATTTAGCATTTATTAGTGTGAGGAAAGGGATATCTAGTGTAGTTAGAGAGCTTTTTTCCACTTTAGTTAGATGCAAAAATTTAGTTTCTGTAGGGAAAAGTGTTAAGTGCCAGGGTGACCGCAATGTAGTGTAGGGTGATCGTTTCTCTTAGGTCACATTCAGAGCACTGATTTGGCTTCTCGCCTGTCAGCCTGCTTTTTGGCTGCAGGCGTTTATAGGGATTTTTTGAGGACATGTTTGGAGTCAGGCATGACATCTGAACATGTGTATAGGGGGTATATATACACACCCATGTATGTATATATACACCTGCACATATATAGGTGTGAAAGGAGCAGAACACTATACTTGCGCTAATTAAATAATTAACATCAATATGGCTCCGCTCCTATAACACCTATATATGTGTAAGTGTAAAATACATATAAGTGTGTGTGTACATATATACCCCTATACAGAAGTTCAGATGTTTTGCCTGCCTCCAAAGAACTTAAAAAAATGCCCAAAAAAACGCCAGCGCCAAAAAAATCACCCAGGTGTGTTTTTGCAGCTGGTGTTTTTTGGCATTTTTGGGGTCTTTGGAGGCAGGCAAAACATCTGAACTTCTGTATAGGGGTATATATACACACACACTTATATGTATTTTACACTTACACATATATAGGTGTGATAGGAGCGGAGCCATATTGGTGTTAATTATTTTATTAGCGCAAGTATAGTGTTCTGCTACTTTCACACCTATATATGTGCAGGTGTGTATATATACCCCTATACAGAAGTTCAGATGTCATGCCTGCCTCCAAAGAACCCCAAAAAAATGCCCAAAAAACCCCTGCAATAACACACCTGGGCGTTTTTTTTTTTTTTTGGCGCAGGTGTTTTTTTGGGCATTTTTTTGGAGGCAGGCAAAACATCAGAACTTCTGTGTAGGGGTAAATATACACACATACTTATATGTATATATACCCATACACATATATAGGTGTGAAAGGAACAGAACACTATACTTGCGCTAATTAAATAATTAACACCAATATGGCTCCGCTCCTATAGCACCTATATATGTGTAAGTGTAAAATACATATAAGTGTGTGTGTATATATATACCCCTATACAGAAGTTCAGATGTTTTGCCTGCCTCCAAAGAACCCAAAAAATGCCCACAAAAACGCCAGCGCCAAAAAAAAACGCCCAGGTGTGTTTTTGTTTTTTTTGGCATTTTTTGGGGTTTTTGGAGGTAGGCAAAACATCTGAACTTCTGTATTTTTTTTTTTTGTGATTAATAGTCCCTGGGGCATGACCCAGAACCCTAGGCCCTTTTTAGGGGCATTTATTGGGTTTTAGGGCTTCAAAATGGTTTTTGATTCTAGAAGTTCGGGTCCCATTCATTTCAATGGGGTTCTGAAATCCGGGCCGAACTTTCTGGAAGTTCGGGTGTTCTGGTCGAACCGAACTTTTGAAAAGTTCGATCATCCCTAGTCTCCGCTAGGACACATAGAAAACAATTATATATGGAATAAAGTACAATTATATTATTTTATTTAGTCTTATATTTTGTATTTGGCACTTTCAAAGTCCCATTTCGATAGTATGCTGGATTGTTGATGGTTAGGGATGTGGTTTCGTGGTTACCCCGCATACCTCAACCAATACATATTCACACCAAAATGCTGGTGCAATGTGCGGTAAGTTGTAGTGTGGAAAAATTCAGCATGTCTGCATTATTCCACATTGCACAGTATGGCACTGCATGCCACGGTGTGTTGCGTTGCTGTGCAATGACATGAATGAAATGTCACGCGATGTGACACTTTAAATAAATAAATTGAAAAAAAAAAAAAAAACTAGTGTGATGAGGTGTAGAGCTCTCTGCCAGAGCTGATGCTATAATAGTCCACACAGTAAAATGCTGCATTTTACCATGCAGGCTAGTGTCAACCTTGCCTTAGGCCCCATGCACATGGGGCGTTTTTAACGCCGCCGTAAGTAGCGTCAGGCGTTTTCTTTTTGCAGCCTAAGGCCCCATGCACACGGGGTGTTTTTAACGCCGCTGTAAGTAGCGTCAGGCGTTTTCTTTTTGCAGCCTAAAAACGCCCCTCCATGTTATTCTATGGCCTCATGCACACTCAGACGTTTTTGAGCTGTAAGTGGCCTAGGCGTTTTTAAGCTGCAACAAGAACCCACGACCTGCGCGTTCTGAGGACCAGCGTTAGAGCGTTAAAAACGCCTGACGCTGCTAAAGTCTGGATAACGTTGCTATAACGTGGCTTAACGTGCGTTAAGCCACGTTATACATTTTTTTTTCTTCCATTCAAAATCAATGGTTCCCTATGGGAGCCTATTGTGGTCCGGGGGGGGGTGGGGCCGCTCGCTCGTCCCCTCCCCTTTTCTGGCCTGCCGGGCTGCATGCTCGGATAAGGGTCTGGTATGGATTTTGGGGGGACCCCATGCCGTTTTTTCGGCGTGGGGCTACCCTCAAATTCCATACCAGACCCGAAGCGCAGTTTTTTTCCCATTTTGGCGTGGAGTTCCCCCTTAAGATTCTCACAGCGCAAGTCGTCCCGCAAGTCGGATCCGACTTGCGGTGCGACTTCCATTCAAATCAATAGGCTCCCATAGGGAACCATTGATTTTGAATGGAGGCAGAAAAAAACGCTGCTAAAAGCAACGTGGCAAAACGTGCAATAATGCCAATGGAAAAAGCTACTGAAAGCACGTTTTTACAGCTGCTTTTTCCGGCGTCAGAACTAACTTTGACGCACGTTTTTTCTAACGCCCCGTGTGCATGGGGCCTTATACTCATGATAGCTATTACAGTCTACATTCAAAAATAT
Source organism: Pelophylax lessonae (assembly GCF_965119305.1). Taxonomy (NCBI): domain Eukaryota; kingdom Metazoa; phylum Chordata; class Amphibia; order Anura; family Ranidae; genus Pelophylax; species Pelophylax lessonae. The sequence continues at coordinate 553,683,218 of NC_138768.1, read as the reverse complement.
TACAATACATTTTAAGCAAACTTTATTGAGAGGCCACTGCTTGGACGCTGTATGAGTGCTTCTTTTAAAAGGTACCACTACATTTTTTAAATTTTTTTATTGCGTTTATAATTTTATAACATAAACATTTTTCTCATGAAAATGTTCTAGTTTACATACAAAAAAGTTGTAGAAGTGTGGAGTTATATATATATATATATATATATATATATATATATATATATATATTTTTTTTTTTAATATGAAATAGATACGTAAACACTGTAAACCTTTACTGCTCATAAATTGTTATTTTGTTTCATTATTGTAATTTTAGCACCACCTGGAAAAGCACCTTTTTTCTGCCCTCCTCAGTAGACACCTCATAAAACCTCACAGTTAACACCAACCAGAAGGTATAAGTATTTCTGGGAATGAAAGCTAGTGTGATAATCTTTGCCAATTGATCTATACATACAAATTAGTTAAAATCAATTAGATTACATACTTATATTAAAGTAGATCCATGCATTAAAATCTTTAGTGAAGAGATAACATTATTTTTAGACATAAAAAAGCAAATGTTATTGTTAATCTAGTTATAATTTATTTCACATATTTTTTTAAAAAAAGTCATTGTAAAATGTTTGAATCCTTGGTACAAATTGTGTGAAAATATTGTTTTAAAGACCATTGATGTTTTTATATGCAATATTTTTTATTGCTGTTGGTTCTTTTAGTATAATCAGGGACACCAAGTCAATACTTGGGCTTAAAGAGATGTTGTAACAGGCACGGACCAATGCAAATATCATGCACACATTGATTTATTTATATTTAGGCTGTCATTAGTCTGAACTGTACAGTTTCATAAGCAGACAGGCTGCAGACCAAGCCTGAGAACAAGGAAGGCATCTGCTCTACATACATGTAGCACCCTCCTAGGTGCTAGGCAAAAGCATCTATTGCTCCTTCTGCTTATCAGGGGAGCCTGATCTATTAGGTTGCCTGTCACATGTTTCCAGGTGTGATTCACTGGGTCTGAGGGAGTGTCCCCGCTGTATCCAATGAGGGAGCTTGTTGGACAGTGGAGGAAACCCAGCCAGTGACACATTGGCTTTCTTGGGAGTCCCAGTGGGAGGGCATTCTTGCAATGCTTCCTGGGATTGCTCATAGAAGCCGAGGGGACATGTGACAGGGCATCTTTGGCGGGAAGCAGAGTCCCAGGAGGAGGTGGACGGCTGTATTTCCTCCTGTTACATGAGGAAGGTGGTCTTAGGCAGTCGGCCTAGTGAACCAGGTGTGGAGCTGTGCTGTAGAGGATCCAGTGAAGCTGACGGTGGAGCTGCTGGCAGAGTCTCACGGGAAAAACAGTGTCTGTGAGTACTAAGGGACTCGCCAAAGGGTCTGCCCAGGAAGGGGGACCACTCCAACGAAGTCAGGGGATCAAGGGGCCAGCTCACACAGAAAGTTACAGTAAAGGGGGTGCCGTGTAGAGAACCTTGAAGAATAGGGACAAAGGGGGTACCAGGAAAGGCCCTGAAGAGTGTTCTACAGTACAGTACAGCTTATCTAAATACTTCTTCACTGCATAGTCAAGATGAAGCAGCGGCCTTGCCGCATTCAGTTATTCAGCAGTCCCAGCAAATTGTGCATAGTTATTCAAGTTGGAGTATCCCACTCATCCCTTCTCCTATCCAAGATCTCAAATAAAACTACAAAAAAACCAAAACCCCTAGACTGTTTTCTGACTGAGCCAAGTACTTTGAACATGCATTATTGTCAAATTGTTGCTAAGGGTAACCCAGGGGAATCCGAACCAGCAGCGCCAGAGCCCCTGGGATATAGTGTGCCACAACTGCATGGTAGGACAGTGTGCTCCTATGATTTTTATCACCTTAAAGTGTATCTATGATCACATTTAAAATCATATCATCTTGTCTACATTGTATTTTAATTATTTCTAACCTACTACTATTCATCTGAACAAGCTTGAAGTTTGTAAACTACTTTTTTAAGAGATCCCACACATTAACTTCCTTAAATTCTGTGACACATATTTACTATGCCCCCTAAGTAGGCACTGCTGTATCACAGAATTCACAGAGCCTGCCTTCTGAACTACAGAGGTGCTGAAAGGAGGAGTTTCAGAAGGCGGAGTCAGTACAGGAATCACTGCTTGCAGGCAGCAAGGTACCATGGTATATGTAGTCCTAAGAAATTGAATGTAAACAGCAGAGGAGAAGCTGCAAAGCATGCAGATAATTCAGGAAGTTGTGGAAAGAGATGACAAGCAGACAGGTAGAACTCACAACACGAAAGTAGATTTTTTTTTTTAAGTTAGCTTATATTTGATTGTCAAATATAACTATTGTTTGTATTGTTATTACAATGTTGACTTTCTAATATGAAAGTGTATGATGCGACCACAGATTGCCTTTGAATACAATTATTTTCAATGGGCTGCCTTAACACAGCACAGGTTAACACACGTTAGCACACATGCGTTAATGCACAACAAAGGAGTAAATGGGTCCACATGCTTTTTTTTACAGTACAATGGATAGATAGATAGATAGATAGATAGATAGATAGATAGATAGATAGATAGATAGATAGATAGATAGATAGATAGATAGATAGATAGATAGATAGATAGATAGATAGATAGATAGATAGATAGATAGATAGATAGATAGATAGATAGATAGATAGATAGATAGATAGATAGATAGATAGATAGATAGAATAAACATAATCCTATCAATTATTTGATCTGATTATTCTAGTGCTTAATGAATAAATAAATGCATCAAATTATATATCTGCAGATTACTATGGTATATATTTATGTCACCTCCCTATGCTCCTTGTAAACTTTCTCAGAACCCATCCCTGTAAATCCATGTAACACCTACTCATGAGTCCTATTAATACTTGTTGTTAAGGGTTAAACCTTGGAGGGAACACACTGGCAGCCATTTCAGTATTTCTGTGCCAACATTCAGATAGGTCAGGCCTTGTTCTTATTCACCTGACAGGACTTGCCCTCTTCAACCTGCAGGGCATACATGATACCTCTTTCATTTCACACTCTTTAGCCAGGGAAATCCCTCTGTGTCACTATGCACTTGAGCAGGTGGGGCACACACTTTTCTATGATATGCTTGGAGATGTTCTCTAAGTGCCACAGACAAATTTAATTCAGTCTTTTAATAAACCTAAAATGTCTATGTTTAGTTTATAGAGTAAACTTCCAACTACAACTCCAGGAAATGTAAAAATATATTTGAGTACAGAAAAAAAAAATCTGACAAGCAACAGTCAGTTTGCAAACCCCCATTGGCGCCCTTGAGGTTGGCATTTCAATTAAATAATATTGAACATTAGATCTGATGACTAGGAAATACTGTGTTTACATTACCATTACTGTGTATTGGTATTTACGCATCAGCCTTGATTAAAAAGAACAAGAGCTGTTTCTGTCAGATTTGCTGTACTAAGGGAAATCTGTGCAGAGTGAAATATAGACACTGCCATTCACTGACCTCTCTTTAGATATACTAGTTGCCTAGTTGTCTCTGGCTGCGGTACTGTCCGAGTTACAAGCTTGTAACAAGCACACAGCAAGTAAAGTCAGAATAAAGTCAGAATTCCAAAACAGAATGAATGCTTCAAGTCAGAATAGAATATCCAGGCAACTAGCATTTTCAGAAGAAGAGGACAACAATGGTTGCCTTTAAGTAAAAGTTATATTTTTAAACCCTGCACTGTGATCAGCTGTTCTACTCCACAATTATATATACTGTACATATATATATATATATACAGTATTTCACAAAAGTGAGTACACCCCTCATATTTTTGTAAATATTTTATTATATCTTTTCATGTGACAACCAGTGGCGGCCGGCCGATAGGGGGCGCAGGGGCGCCCCCCCCCCCCCCAAAAAAAAGAAAAAGAAAAAAAAGATTTAAAAAAAAAAAAATGTTTTGCCCTCAAGGGGCGCCCGCCTCATTGGTGCCTATGGGGGTGGGGTTTTCCACCCGCAGAGGCGCCGATTGACGGCCTTCTGGGGCGTAACTGTAGCGCAGAGCACTGCGCTACACCACCCCCCTTTTGGCGCCCGCCTCATTGGTGCCTATGGGGGGGTGGGGTTTTCCACCCGCAGAGGCGCCAATTGGCGGCCTTCTGGGGCATAACTGTAGCGCAGAGCACTGCGCTACACCACCCCCTTTTGTGATGTCTTAGATCATGATTGGTCCAGACTCCAGCCTGGACCAATCATGATTCAGGACATCCATGCTGACCTCGTTGGGGGCGGTGCCGGTCACTCACCGTCACCGCCCAGTCACCTTCCCGCCACCGCAGAAGAGGAGTCGCGAGGAGGGAAGAAGCCACCGCCGGGAGCCGAGCAGAAGAGGACGGACGTCGGAGTCGCGAGGAAGGGGAGAAGCTGCCGCCGGGAGCCGAGCCGTCGCCAGGTAAGTGTCTCAGGGGAAGTGCTGACTCGTGATCCGTGGTAGATTGCGCTGTTGGCAGTGGCTAGCCTGTGAATACCAGCTATTTATGTGTTTTACTAATAATGTCTTAATATAAATCAGCAGGCTATCAGTAGAAACATATTTAGGTATAAAGAATGAGGTTTTGGTTAACTGCTGCTATGGGTTTGAGGCAAATTCAGAATAATTTTGTGCAGATTTATCCAGATTTTTTTTATTGCATTTGAATTATGGGCTTAGATGGGCCAAAAGGAAGCTTTCAAATAAGCCAGCCCCCTAATATGAACAAGTAAGCGGAAAGCAACCATAGTGTCAGTGTATTGAAGCTGTTGTATAGAAAAGATAGGGAAAGCTGAAAAAATGCAGAGATTACGGTTATTTAGAGCTCTGCAATTTAATTCTGATTGCTAGCTTATTGTGCAATAAACTCCTTTGCTGTTTGTCTTCCTATGATTAGGGGGCATTTTTTATCTTTAATCTTATTGTATAGTTGATTTGAGGTCAGTGGTTACTATTAGCCACTGTTCAACCCATAGCAAATAGTTTTTTGCTGTAAGGCTTTCTGTTTTTTTTTTTAATCTGCTTTTGTTACAGAATGGTATTTTGGTGTTTTCATTTATTTTAGGGATATATTTAGCTTATTCTCTCTCATTACAAAAAGTCCTGTTGTTGGACAATTTTACAATGCTGTTTCAGCTACAGTTTTTTTTTTTTCTACGGGCTCTCAACCAGGCTTCTCACTAGAGCAGTACGATTGTGATGTGGGTGGTTGTGGGTGTGATTCCTGTCAAAGTCACGCAATTTTTTTACCGCAAATTTTTCTTTTTGCGCCCCCCCAAAAATTTCGAGCACCAGCCGCCACTGGTGACAACACTGAAGAAATGACACTTTGCTACAATGTAAAGTAGTGAGTGTACAGCTTGTATAACAGTGTAAATTTGCTGTTCCCTCAAAATAATAACGCACAGCCATTAATGTCTAAACCACTGGCAACAAAAGTGAGTACACCCCTAAGTGGAAATGTTCTAATTGGGTCCACAGTGTCAATATTTTGTGTGGCCATCATTATTTTCCAGCACTGCCTTAACCCTCTTGGGCATGGAGTTCTCCAGAGATTCACAGGTTGCAACTGGAGTTCTCTTCCACTCCTCCATGATGACATCACGGAGCTGGTGGATGTTAGAGACCTTGAACACATGGACACATGGACACATGCTTGGCCAGTCCATCACCTTTACCCTCAGCTTCATTAGCAAGGCAGTGGTCGTCCTGGAGGTATGTTTGGGGTCGTTATCATGTTGGAATACTGCCCTGGGGTCCAGTCTCCGAAGGGAGGGGATCATGCTCTGCTTCAGTATGTCACAGTACATGTTGGCATTCATGGTTTCCTCAATGAACTGTAGATCCCCAGTGCCGGCAGCACTCATGCAGCCCAAGACTATATGCTTGACTGTAGGCAAGACACACTTGTCTTTGTACTCCTCCCCTGGTTGCTGCCACACATGCTTGACACCATCTGAACCAAATAGGTTTATCTTGGTCTTTTTAGACCACAGGACATGGTTCCAGTAATCCATGTCATTAGTCTGCTTGTCTTCGTTTGCAGGCTTTCTTGTGCATCATCTTTAGAATAGGCTTTCTTCTGGGATGACAGCCATGCAGACCAGTTTGATCCAGTGTGCAGCGTATGGTGTAAGCACTGACAGGCTGACCCCCCACCCCTTCAACCTCTGCAGCAATGCTGGCAGAACTCATATGTCTATTTCCCAAAGACAACCTCATGGATATGACGCTGAGCACATGCCTGTTCTAAATGGAACCTGTCCCGTTAAACCGCTGTATTGTCTTGGCCACCGTGCTGCAGCTCAGTTTCAGGGTCTTGGCAATCTTCTTATAGCCTAGGCTATTTTTATGTAGAGCAACAATTTTTTTTTTCAGGTCCTCAGAGAGTTCTTCACCATGAGGTGCCATGTTGAACTTCTAGTGACCAGTATGAGAGAGTGAGAGCGATAACACCAAATTTAACACACCTGCTCCCCATTCACACCTGACACCTTGTAACACTAATGAGTCACATGACACCGGGGAGGGAAAATGGCTAATTGGGCCCAATTTGGATATTTCTCTTAGGGGTGTACTCACTATTGTTGCCACTGGTTTAGACATTAATGTCAGGTAGACCAACTAAAATGTCAGCCATAACTGCCAGGAAAATTGTTTGGGATGCACAGAAAAACCCACAAATAACTTCAGGTGAAATATAGGACTTTCTGAAAACTTGTGGTGCGGCTTTTTCAAGATGCACAATAAGGAGGCACTTGAAGAAAGATGGGCTGCATGGTCAAGTCGCCAGAAGAAAGCCATTACTACGCAAATGCCACAAAGTATCGCACTTACAATACGCCAAGCAGCACAGAGACAAGCCTCAAACCTTCTGGCACAAAGTCATTTGGAGTGATGAGACAAAAATTTTGCTTTTTGTCCACAACCATAAACGCTACATTTGGAGAGGAGTCAACAAGGCCTATGATGAAAGGTACACCATTCCTACTGTGAAACACGGCGGTAGTTCACTGATGTTTTGGGGATGTGTGAGCTACAAAGGGACAGGAAATTTTGTCAGAATTGATGGCAAGATGAATGCAGTATGTTATCAAAAAATACTGGAGGAAAATTTGCATTCATCAGCCCGGAAGTTGCACATAGTACTTGGACATTCCAACATGACAATGATCCTAAACACAAGGCCAAGTCGACCTGTCATTGGCTACAGCAGAATAAAGTGAAGGTTCTGGAGTGGCCATCTCAGTCTCCTGACCTGAATATCATTGAACCACTCTGGGGAGATCACAGTTCATGCATGACAGCCCAATAATTTACAGGAACTGGAGGCTTTTTGCCAGGAAGAATGGGCAGCTTTACCATCTGAGAAGATAAAGAGCCTCATCCACAAATACCACAAAAGAGTTCAAGCTGTCATTGATGTTAAAGGGGGCAATACACTGTATTAAGAACTGGGGTATGTAAACTTTTGATCAGGGTCATTTAGGTAGTTTCTGTTGTCCTTATGATTTAAAAAGAGTAAACACAGTTGATTGATAATAAATGGCTTCAGCCAAACACTAACCATGAGTGAAAGAAATGTTTTTGTGTTATCATTCATATTCTCTGAAAAATGGCCAGGTAAATCATAAATTCTGCCAGGGTATCTAAACTTATGAGCACAACTGTATATATATATATATATATATATATATATATATATATATCTGTATGTATGTATATATACACACACAATGCTCAAAAAAATTAAAGGAACCCTTTAGTCAGAGTATAACACCAAGTCAATTATACTCCTGGGAATTGATCTGGTCAGTTAAGTAACGGAGGGGGTTGTTAATTAGTTTCAGCTGCTTTGAACAACAGGTGCACTCGATGGGCAACAATGAGACAACCTCAAACACAGAATGGTTTTACCTGTGGAGGCCACTGAAATTGTTTTCCTACTCATTTACTACTTTTATGACTGTTTTTTGCTAGTTTTGCATTTGGCTAGGGTCAGTGTCAATACTGGTAGCATGAGGCGATACCTGGACTCTATAGAGGTTTCACAGGCATTCCAACTCCTCCAGGATGGCACATCAATACATTCTATTGCCAGAAGGTTTGCTGTGTTTCCCACCACTGTCTCAAGAGCATGGAGGAGATTCCAGGAGACAGGCAGTTACTGTAGGAGAGCTGGACAGAGCCGTAGAAGGTCCTTAAACCCATTAGCAGGACCAGTGTCTGCTACTTTGTGCAAGGAGGAACAGGATGAGCACTGCCAGATCCCTACAAAATTACCTGCAGCAGGCCACTGGTGTGAATGTCTCTGACCAAACAATCAGAAGCAGACTTCATGAGGGTGGCCTAAAGGCCCAATGTCCTCTAGTGGGCCCTGTGCTCACTACCTGGTATTGTGTAGCTAGATTGACATTTACCATTGAACACCAGATATGGCAGGTCCACCACTGGCGCCCTGTGCTTTTTACAGATGAGAGCAGGTTCACCCTGAGCTCATGTGACAGACATGAAAGGGTCTGGAGATGCCATGGAGAACATTATGCTGCCATGTTCAGCATGACTGGTTTAGTGGTGGGTCAGTGATTGTCTGGGGAGGCATATCCATGGAGGGACGCAGAGACCGCTACAGGTTAGACAATGGCACCCTGATTGTCATTAGGTATTGAGATTAAATCTTTGGACCCATTTTCGGACCCTACACTGGTGCAGTGGGTCCTGGGTTCCTCCTGATGCAAGACAATGTGTGGCCTCATGTGGCGAGAGTATGCAGCCAGTTCCTGGAGGATGAAGTAAATTATGCCATTGAATGGCCCTACGCTCGTGTAGCACCCTTGTCTTTATGCAAGGTTGCTGTTAAATTTAGTTGCTGAGCCTTACTTAGCTTGGCTGTAATTATTCTGTGATTAATTGGACTTTCCTTCTTGACCTGGTTTGACTGTGTTTCTCCCTTCCGTCAGTAGGTGGCACTGTAGCCTCTGGCACTAGAGTGAGAATTACAGTTAAACAAACTGTTAATGTCCATGTGTCCCTCAGCCAATCACAGTGTCACTACGGCATTGTGGGGGATCTTATAAAAAGGATGGGAGGTCCAATAATCGGTCTCTTCCCGCCCCTCCCCCCCTTGGGGAAGGGTGTGTGCTGCTGTTGCTGCTGACTAGGCCTGAAGCCTGAGGCCTAGTCAGATACCTGGGATTCTGCTGAGGAGAGCCAGCGACCCACAAGGGAAAGATCATCCACAGACATCCAGTAACCTGTGTGAGTAACCTGCTTGTATCTTATGGAGGATAGCTGTCCAGACAGCACAGACCATAAAAAGGGATTGCGTCTAGTGGAGAGAAGATGTCTCCCAGATCAATCTGAAGCTCATGGATGCCTAATAATTCTCAAGGTCTGCTATCCTTTATTGCTGTCTGAATAACCTGTCTTTTGCAATAGGAGTCTGCCTAATAGACTGTTCTTAAAGGGTGTCCTGGACCCTACCCCTCTCTCCCCTGTTTATTCTTGTCCTGTTGAGAAGAAATAAACTATTCCTTTACTTCAGCATAAAAGTGACTGGCGCCCAACATTTATTTTACCTGCATCACTACCCACCATGCCTGACAATCCACACCCATAGGAGGTATGTAGCCCCTCTCTGCCTCTGAATGTCATCACTAGGCCCTAGGGGGTTCTGGGGGTCCGCTACATCTGGCGCCAAACGTGGGGCGAAGCGGTATTTTTGTGGTGGTCGCCTATAGCAACCGCGCAGGAATCACCGTTTGGCTCCGTGGGAGAGTGGCAAGTAACATCTTTTGTACCTCAAAGACTGTGTTTTGTCCTTTTTACAACGTGGGAAGAACCTAACTGTCTCTTTGCTCTGGGGAGAGTGTCAGCCTGGTCTTTTGTCACTTTACGCCAGGGCTGAAGGGGTTAAGGCAGACTCCAGAAGATTTTTGGCGCCGCAAAGGAAAAGAGGCGGGCGCTGAAGATATTGCTGAACGGCTGGACCAATCCCTTGGCAGGGGGAGGGGTCGCTGTTCCCACGCGGAGGAAATTAAACCGCGCTTGTGTGCGCAGTTACCTGGCTGCACGTGTTGGAAGAGTGTGAAGATGGCGCACTTTGGAATTCCTTCTTCTGACCTGAGAGTGTTTGTGCCAGGCATCGGTTCTAGCCCCGCTGGGCTGAAGGAAGTCATCACTGACACCGGGGTGAGGTACACACCTAAAGGGAACCTGGTGCTGTACACGGCTGGAGGCTACGAAGCGATCGGGCTGACATGTGTGAAGTGTTCTGGACTGGCTACTAGTATTCGGCCCTGGATCACCTGCGGAAGTTGCGGGGAATCGCTCCTGGAAGTAGTCTCACCGGCCCTATCACCCCGGGTGCTGCAAGTGGACTGGCTCAAATGTGTTGCAACTGCTGATTCCGGACCGGCTCCAGTGGTCACTACTACTGTTGCTCTACCTGCTGAAGCTCCTGTTCTTTCTACTTCTTCAGCTACAGTGACCGCTGCAATGCCGGACATCCCAGTGACCTCCCGCCGTGGCCGCGGTCGAGGTCGCCTACTTGCTTTAATGATGGGATCACCGGAAAAGAAATCGCCTGAACCTGGTAAGCCTGATGTGGGTGAGGGTGGCGTACCTGTTGGGACTGTGAGACCAGTGTCTTCCTTGGGAGCAGAGTCGGGAGAGTCTGTCGCTATAATTTCCCGGCCTAACCTGCTCCCAGCTGAAGAGTTCTCTGCAGAGTCAGACTCTGATATAATGTCTGACCGAATCTCAGAACTGTTTTCTGACACTGTGTCATTTTGTGAAAATTGGTCTGATAGTGAGACTGAACCGCAAGTTGAGCCTACAAAGGAGGATGTCCATTCACCAAATATTACCTCCAGTATTAGGCCTACCTTGCCTTTGCCTGCAAGTCATGAATCTGGTCCTGAAAGTGTCCCTCCAAGACCAGATACAGTTGCAGGGTATCCTGTCAAGTGTGCTCCAGATACGCCTGTGTTGCTTGGCTATGGAGACCCTAGAATCTTGTCAAAATTGTCTAAGTTTCAGCGAATTGGGATGAAGAAAATAGCTGAGGAATATGGCTATTTGTATCCTTATGTGCCAGAGTCTCTTGTAGCTGAAATTCAAGACAAGCGGGCTCAATGGATTGACAGTGCAATCAGAGATTACCTGAGAATTCCTGCATACCGAAAAATTTCTGAGTTGTCACCCAGGCAAGCAGAACAGTACACTAAAGTTCTGAAAACCTGGGACTATGGTCGTCATATATACCCGGATTGTGTCATTATAAGGAGGCCCAATCAAGCTGATGCAAGGCATTACATCACCACTATTGGATCTTCTGGGAAGCCTATTCAACTGCCTGATCCACGATACTACTGGTGATGTATAAAGCTTGAATTTCTGTGTCAAAATCCTATGGAATACAGCTATGTGATGTCAAGTTTGGAGCTGTATCTGTCTCACCAGAAGCTGTTCCTCTTTTGAAAGTTGCTTTGGGGACACTCCTGTCTGTGCTATGTTACTGCTGGGCTGTGCTCTGAATTGCCAGCAGCTACAGGAGGTGCCCTGAAAAGTGACATGCTGACCTGTTGCTCTTCATTGTCAGTGTGTCTTGCTATGAAAAAGGTGAGATGAAATTACATGTGCAGTGGGACTTTGTGCTATGGAAGTGAATCCGCAAAGTTCATGATGATGATAGTCCTCTGCAATTTTTGTGTGGCTGTGTTGCTCCTGGAAGTAGCCATCCAAACAAGCTCAAGTTAAATACCTGCTGGCTTATGCTCTGAATTGCCAGCATGCCTCTCATCCAGGTGTGAAGAAAACTAGCCTCAGCCTCCTGGAGAAAATGGCTGATGCTATCTTTCAGTTATTGGTGTTGCCTGTTTGCAACACTATCATCAGTTTGGTACAAACTACTGAACTCGAACTTTCCTAGAAAGGAGTGTGTTTTTCTATTTTTGAAACGAAAGCAATAAGTAAAGTGCCTGCTGGACTTTGGTGTAACAGAGCCAGCAAGAAATAATCTTCGCTAGCAAGGACAATGTGACTGCGCAGATCTATTGTAATCCGCACAGACTATTGGGACTCTGGGGTCACAGAGACCTTGTAAGATAGTTAGCTAGTCAGGTAGGCTGTGCTATAGGAAACCAGAAAGTCTTTTTCACCTGCATTTTTGGAACTCATGGACTGAAAAGTTTTTTTTGATGATGCAAAGTGTTTTCTGTTTTCTCCACTAGATGGCGTGAGAGTGTCTATCCTAGTGAGCAGTAAAGTTCTATACTATTAGTAAAATAGTTTAAAGTGGATTATTTTCTCTGATGTATTGGTATGTTTCAGGGGATGTGCCCTTATTTGGGGGGTTCTCGGTCAGTCTCTTACCCCTGGAGATAGGCACCTTCTCTCTGACATGCAAATATTTTGTATATATTCATGGTAAATTGAGTAGAGTATTAGGATGTGATAAAATGTGTTTGCTTATTAAAATCTTGTTTCCCTCGGCTGAGGTTAAACAACATTTTAGATGTATATATGTCTATAGTATAGTGATTGATATTATGAGTATGTTGCTAATTTTTCATACCCACAGTGTTCTCTCTCGGCTGAGGTGAGACAGTGCCTTTGGTGAGTATGGTTTTTGCCTTATAACATTGTAGGATGTACTGACAGTCAGTTAGTCAGTTAGGAAGTATTGTAATGTGCATATTGTTTCATATTTTTGCTTCGTGTGGAATGCCACACGTATTTGTACATCAAAGTTTAACCTTTTCCCTTTTTCACCCTTACCCATCCATTTTTACCAGGACATCCACTCTCAGGCTTGAGAGTCTCTGTCTCGGCAGACTCCGAGGACGTAGTCTCCTTGGCAGGGGGAGTGTGTAGCACCCTTGTCTTTATGCAAGGTTGCTGTTAAATTTAGTTGCTGAGCCTTACTTAGCTTGGCTGTAATTATTCTGTGATTAATTGGACTTTCCTTCTTGACCTGGTTTGACTGTGTTTCTCCCTTCCGTCAGTAGGTGGCACTGTAGCCTCTGGCACTAGAGTGAGAATTACAGTTAAACAAACTGTTAATGTCCATGTGTCCCTCAGCCAATCACAGTGTCACTACGGCATTGTGGAGGATCTTATAAAAAGGATGGGAGGTCCAATAATCGGTCTCTTCCCGCCCCTACCCCCCTTGGGGAAGGGTGTGTGCTGCTGTTGCTGCTGACTAGGCCTGAAGTCTGAGGCCTAGTCAGATACCTGGGATTCTGCTGAGGAGAGCCAGCGACCCACAAGGGAAAGATCATCCACAGACATCCAGTAACCTGTGTGAGTAACCTGCTTGTATCTTATGGAGGATAGCTGTCCAGACAGTACAGACCATAAAAAGGGATTGCGTCTAGTGGAGAGAAGATGTCTCCCAGATCAATCTGAAGCTCATGGATGCCTAATAATTCTCAAGGTCTGCTATCCTTTATTGCTGTCTGAATAACCTGTCTTTTGCAATAGGAGTCTGCCTAATAGACTGTTCTTAAAGGGTGTCCTGGACCCTACCCCTCTCTCCCCTGTTTATTCTTGTCCTGTTGAGAAGAAATAAACTATTCCTTTACTTCAGCATAAAAGTGACTGGCGCCCAACATTTATTTTACCTGCATCACTACCCACCATGCCTGACAATCCACACCCACAGGAGGTATGTAGCCCCTCTCTGCCTCTGAATGTCATCACTAGGCCCTAGGGGGTTCTGGGGGTCCGCTACACTCGCATGACCTAAATCCAGTAGAACAGCTCTGGCATATCTCCCAACTGTCCCTGATTTGCCGGGATCGTCCCGGAAAAAGGTCCATGTCCCGCTATACCGGCAAATCAGGGCTGAGTCCCAGAATGCTCACGGCGGCACTGGCTGCTTGGTTCCCGCACGCCGTGAGCAACAAATGGCAGCTGGTCTATGTCCCCGGCTGCATCTGACACAGTGCAGAGTGGAGTGCACTGAACCCGCCCCTCCTCCTTCCTGTGTTTTTATGTACACAGAGGAGGAGGCGGGGAGCAGCACACCACTCTGCAAGACGCGGCTGATCTGAGGTCTGATTTTACCTACTATACTAACTTGCAGAATAGGGAAGCATGGGGAGAGGGGGTGGATGGAGCTGGGGGGGCATGGGGGGTGGATGGAGCTGGGGGGCATGGTGGGTAGATAGAGCTGGGGGGGCATAGAGGGTAGATAGAGCTGGGGGGGGCATTAGGGGGTGGATGGAGCTGGGGGGGCATTGGAGGGTGGATTGAGCTGGGGGCATGGGGGTGGATGGAGCTGGGGGCATGGGGTGGATGAAGCTGGGGGGGCATTGGGGATGGATGGAGCTGGGGGAAGCATTTGGGGTGGATGGAGCTGGGGGGCATTTGGGGTGGATGGAGCTGGGGTGGACATTTGGGGTGGATGGAGTTGGGGGGCATTTGTGGTGGATGGAGTTGGAGTGGTCATTTGAGGTGGATGGAGCTGGGACGGGTGTTTGGGATGGATGGCGCTGGGGTGGGCATTTAGGGTGGATGGAGCTGGGATGGGCATTTGGGATGGATTGAGCTGGGGTGGGCATTTGAGATGGATGGATCTGGAAGGGGGGGTGGATGGAGCTGGGGTGGGCATTTGGGGTGGATGGATCTAGAGTGGGATTTGGAGTGGATGGAGCTGGGGGTGGATAGACATGGGGGGGCATTTGGGGTGGATGGAGCTGGGGGGTGGATGGAGCTGGGGTGGGCATTCGGGGTGGATGGAGCTGGGGTGGGCATTTGGTATGGATGGAGCTGGGTGGACATTTGGGGTGGATGGAGCTGGGGTGGGCATTTGGGGTGGATAGAGCTGTGGGGGGCCTTTTGGGTGGATGGGGGGTGGATGGGGCTGGGTGGGCCTTTCGGGTGGACAAAGCTAGGGTGAATGGAGCTGGAAAGGGTGTGAGGGGTGGATGGAGCTGGTGTGGGCATTAGGAGTGGATGAAGCTGGAGGGGTGGATGGAGCTGGGGTGGGCATTTGGGGTGGATAGAGCTGGGGGGTGGATGGAGTTCCGGGGCATTTGGGGTGGATGAAGATGGGGTGGGCATTTGGGGTGGATGGAACTGGGGTAGGTGTTTGGGATAAATGGAGCTGGGGTGGGGGTGGGGGATGGATGGAGCTGGGGTGGGAATTTGGGGTGGATGGAGCTGGGGGGTGGATGGAGCTGGGGCGGGCATTTGGGATGGATGTAGCTGGGATGGGTGTTTGGGATGGATGGAGCTGCAGCGGGTGTGGGGGGGGGTCGATGGGGCTGGGAGGGATGTTTGGGATAAATGGAGCTAGGAGGGATGTTTGGGATAAATGGAGCTAGGATGGGAGGTTGGAATGGATAGAGCTGGAATGGGTGTGGGGGGTGGATGGAGCTGGGATGGGTGTTTGGGATGGATGGAGCTGGGATGGGTGTGGGGGATGGATGGAGCTGGTATGGGATCAGGAGGAAGGATGGAGCCGGGATGAAATCAGGGCGATGGACAGAGCCAGGATGGGATCGGGGGGATGGAAGGAGCCAGGATGGGATTGGGGGATGTACGGAGCTGGGATGGGATTGGGGGGAGGGACAGAGCTGGGATGGGATCGGGGGGATGGACAGAGGCAGGATGGGATCGGGGGGAAGGATGGAGCCGGGATGGGATCAGGGGATGAATGGAGCCTGAATGGGATCAGGAGATGGATGGAGCCAGGAATGGATCGGGGGACGGATGGAGCCAGGATTGGATTGGGGGACAGATGGAGCCGGAATGGGATCGGGGGACGGATGGAGCCAGGATGAGATCAAGGAACAAACAGAGTTGGGATGAGATTGGAGGATGGATGGAGCTGGGATGGGATTGGGGGGAATGGATGGAGCTGTCCCCTGCATTTTGTACATTACACACTACTGTCCCCTGCATTGTGTACATTACACACTCCTGTCCCCTGTACTCCCTACTAGGGATGATCGAACTTTTGAAAAGTTCGGTTCGGCCAGAGCACCCGAACTTCGGTAATCAAAAAACACCATTTTTAAGCCCTAAAACCCAATAAATGCCCCTAAAAAGTCCCTAGGGTTCTGGGTCATGCCCCATTAACTATTAATCACACAAAAAAAGTTCTTAAAAATTGTCATTTTTGATAAAAAAGCCAATTATTGAAAAAAAAAAAAAAAAAAAGAGAGATTTTTTGATTTTGACTTTGGATTTAGTATCTGGGGGTCTAAAAAGTGTACATGTGAAGTTTCAGCTCTGTAGCATGTCCAGAACCATGAAAAAAAAAAGATAATTTTTCAGTAGAACAGGGATGTGGGACCCTCCTTTTACACCTATGTGATCTTTTTTTTCTGGTTCTGGACATGCTACAGAGCTGAAACTTCACAGGTACACCTTTTAGACCCCCCAGACACAAAATCACACAAAAAAAGTTCTTAAAAATTGTCATTTTTGATAAAAAAGCCAGTTATTGAAAAATTAAAAAAAAAAAGAGATTTTTTGATTTTTACTTTGGATTTCGTATCTGGCGGGTCTAAAAGGTGTACATGTGAAGTTTCAGCTCTGTAGCATGTCCAGAAACATAAAAAAAAAGATTGTTTGTATTAGAACACTTTCAGCTCAGGGGGTTGGCTTCTCTTCTCGGTTTTCACACCTTGCCGGTTTAATAGCAAGCATTTTTTTGGGTTCTTTGCAGTCAGGAAAAACATCTGAACTTGTGTATAGTGGTACTGTGCACAAGTTCTGATGTTTTGCCTGCCTCCAAAAACCCCCAAAAAATGCCAGCAAAAACACACCTGGGCATTTTTTTTTGACGCTAGCGTTTTTTTTAGCATTTTTTGGGGTTCTTTTGAGGCAGGCAAAACATCTGAACTTGTGTATAGTGGTGTATATACACACATACATATATTTATATACACACCTAGACATATATAGGTGTGATAGTAGCAGAAATATATGCTTGCGCTAATGAAATCATTTACAGTAATATATTTCTGCTACTATCACACCTATATATGGCTAGGTGTCTATATACATATAATTATGTGTGTATATATACCACTATACACAAACGCTAAGAACTAAGTACCTGCGCTGCTTATAACCGAAACCTTTATCATCAATCATATACTAGTGCTAATGAATAAAGTATTAATATAATAAAGTGCTCGTGCAAATTAGTGCTTATAAATAACTGTGCAACTGTCCATACTAATATTGTGTCATCACACTGAGTATCAATAATAAATAATCAATAAATATCAGCATTAAATATGTACCAAATCAATATCATATGTGCAACATTTCATACATTCATACAAATTCAAATGTGAAAAATATATATATTAAAATATATATATTAAAAATATATATATTAAAAGTTCATGGCAATTTATATCTTCATCCCAAACTGAATATAGTGCAAGTCTCTTGTGCTCATATAAGTGCTTCGTGCTCAATAGATATAAATAAGGTGCCGGTGCTCAGTCCTAGTGAGTTGGTTCCCCACTCACCAGAAGCTGAGAGAAATATCGCCTTAAAACTGGTTCTATGAGGTAAGCCCCTCTATGGATCGCCAACAGATTAAGGATGCAGATCTCCTATGCCACTTTATCCAGGTATTTATCCAGGTATTGCTCCCCAGTATCATGAAAAGAGCCATCATCGTGCAGTATGTTCCATAAGTTTATTAACACGCAACATAAAGATACACTTACAATATGTGGAAAGTAAATCCGCCTTTAGCATACCCATGGGACGCCAAACAAATGGCCGTGCGTTCCACCCGTGTAACCGGAAGCCGGAAGCCGGAAGAGGTTGCAGCCATAAATGACATACTACGTATTCGGACGGCTTTCAGATGTTTGGCCTGCCTCAAAAGAACCCCAAAAAATGCCAAAAAAACGCTAGCATCAAAAAAAATGCCCAGGTGTGTTTTTGCTGGCATTTTTTGGGAGTTTTTGGAGGCAGGCAAAACATCAGAACTTGTGCACAGTACCACTATACACAAGTTCAGATGTTTTTCCTGACTGCAAAGAACCCAAAAAAATGCCTGCTATTAAACCGGCAAGGTGTGAAAACCGAGAAGAGAAGCCAACCCCCTGAGCTGAAAGTGTTCTAATACAAACGATCTTTTTTTTTATGTTTCTGGACATGCTACAGAGCTGAAACTTCACATGTACACTTTTTAGACCCCCCAGATCTGAAATCCAAAGTATAAATCAAAAAATCTCTTTTTTTTTTAATTTTTTCAATAACTGGCTTTTTTTTATCAAAAATGACAATTTTTAAGAACTTCTTTGTGTGATTTCATATCTGGGGGGTCTAAAAGGTGTACCTGTGAAGTTTCAGCTCTGTAGCATGTCCAGAACCATAAAAAAAAGGATTGTTTGTATTAGAACACTTTCAGCTCAGGGGGTTGGCTTCTCTTCTCGGTTTTCACACCTTGCCGGTTTAATAGCAGGAATTTTTTTGCGTTCTTTGCAGTCAGGAAAAACATCTGAACTTGTGTATAGTGGTACTGTGCACAAGTTCAGATGTTTTGCCTGCCTCCAAAAACCCCCAAAAAATGCCAGCAAAAACACACCTGGGCATTTTTTTTTTGACGCTAGCGTTTTTTTTGGCATTTTTTGGGGTTCTTTTGAGGCAGGCAAAACATCTGAACTTGTGTATAGTGGTATATATACACACATAATTATATGTATATAGACACCTAGCCATATATAGGTGTGATAGTAGCAGAAATATATTACTGTAAATGATTTCATTAGCGCAAGCATATATTTCTGCTACTATCACACCTATATATGTCTAGGTGTGTATATAAATATATGTATGTGTGTATATAAATCCACTATACACAAGTTCAGATGTTTTGCCTGCCTCCAAAACCCCCCAAAAAATGCCAGCAAAAACACACCTGGGCATTTTTTTTTTTTGACGCTAGCGTTTTTTTGGCATTTTTTTGGGTTCTTTTGAGGCAGGCAAAACATCTGAACTTGTGTATAGTGGTATATATACACACATAATTATATGTATATAGACACCTAGCCATATATAGGTGTGATAGTAGCAGAAATATATTACTGTAAATGATTTCATTAGCGCAAGCATATATTTCTGCTACTATCACACCTATATATGTCCAGGTGTGTATATAAATATATGTATGTGTGTATATACACCACTATACACAAGTTCAGATGTTTTGCCTGCCTCCAAAACCCCCCCAAAAAATGCCAGCAAAAACACACCTGGGCATTTTTTATTTACGCTAGCGTTTTTTGGCATTTTTTTGGGTTCTTTTGAGGCAGGCTAAACATCTGAACTTGTGTATAGTGGTATATATACACACGTAATTATATGTATATAGACACCTAGCCATATATAGGTGTGATAGTAGCAGAAATATATTACTGTAAATGATTTCATTAGCGCAAGCATATATTTCTGCTACTATCACACCTATATATGTCTAGGGGTATATATACAGACATATATGTGTATATATACCCCCTATAAACATGTTCAGATGTCATGTCTGACATCAAACATGTCCTCAAAAAAGCACTGGCAGTGGCAACCCCTGCAGCATGAAAAATGCTTGCTGGTGAGAAGCCATATTCCTGTCCCGAAGCAACTCAGAGAAATGATCATTTCTCTATAGCGGTCACCCTGCTATGGAAGGGTTTTGTCACCCTTCCATAGCAGTCACTGTCAGTTAACCCTACACTACACTACGGTCCCCTTACACTTAACACTTTCCCTACAGAAACTAAATTTTTGAAGCTAACTTAAGTGTAAAGGAGCACTCTAACTACACTAGATATCCCTTTCCTTACACTAATAAATGCTAAATGACACTTTTAAAGTAAAATTAACAGAACTGCTTCCACTCTCTTCCATGTCCAGTATAACAATGCTAGGAATATGGCGGGGGCGATCTTATATACTGGGGGGCGTATTCACTAATGATTGGTCTAGGGACCCCCTAGTCACTCCAATCACATTCCTAGCATTCTCCTGCCCCCTCAATTGGCTTTTGCTAATGGTTCTGGTACAATTACGGGCTTTTAAAGCCCATTTCCTGAAGCATTGCATTTTGGTCGGTTCTGGTTGCCGAATTCCGAACTTTTTGGGCAAAAAGTTCTAAATTCGGCCGAACCTCGAACACCCAATGTTCGGGCCAAACCGATAGTCGACCCGAACCGTTCGATCATCCCTACTCCCTACTAGTGTTGAGCGAACACGGACTGTATTATTCGTGTTCGTACCGAATAATTGGATTTTTGTTACCCGAACACGGACCCGAAAACTTTACTGTATGTTCGGGTTTAAAATCTGTGTTCGGTCATTTTATTTCCTGTTTTGTATGTAATGGCGCGCTTTTAATGGCGGGCTTTCAACAGCCAATCAACAAGCGTTTAACTGGTGTGCCTTAAGCCATCCCAGCCATGCCTACTAATGTATTAGTAGCTGTGATTGGCCATCTGAAGCATGCATGTGACCATGTTTTTATAAATTCGAGAGCCCCAGCGCGCTGCGTCATTCTGCTGTAGTTTAGGGACAGAGCACACATCATACGTGCTGGCTGCTGATTAGGGACAGACATTGATTCTGTGAAAAATTGTGTCCGAAAAGAATGCAGGGTCAGGTCAGAGTGCAGGCAGGGAGAGTTATTAGAGCATTTTAGGGCGAGGCTGGAGATTAGGCAGGGTCAGTGTTCTACATCGATTTTGCTGTGTGGGGGGTTGTGCAGTGAACGATCTTATCAAGCATATTAGGGCGAGGCTGGAGATTAGGCAGGGTCAGTGTTCTACATCGATTTTGCTGTGTGGGGGGTGGTGCAGTGAACGATCTTATCGAGCATATTAGGGCCAGGCTGCAGAGATTAGGCAGGGACAGTATACATTGATTTTGCTGTGTGGGGGGTGGTGCAGTGAACACAATCTTTTTGCCCTCACTTGAGCCCACTGAGGAGGAGGAGGAGGAGGAGGGAGAAAAAAATCTATTTTTATCAGTCTGTTGTGTGCAGCGTTCAGCTATTTTTCACTACAGATTGCTGTTCTAATCTGCTATTAAAAAAATAATTTAAAAGGGAATTTTAAGAGCACTTGCCATGCTCTTAACTACATTTTGCTTCCATTTGCAGCACTCTAGCCCTTTCCATTGGTGTTTTAGAGCCATTTTAGTGCCTGAAGGTTCGGGTCCCCATTGACTTCAATGGGGTTCGGTGTCCGGGTAAAGTTCGGAAAAAGTCCGGGACACGGACCCGGACTTTTTTTTCAAGTTCGGCCGCACCCGCCGAACACGGACATCCAGGTGTCCGCTCAACTCTACTCCCTACATTACACACGCCTGTCTCCTGCATTTTGTACATTACACACTCCTGCCCAATGCATTTTGTATATTACACACTCCTGTCTCCTGCATTCTGTACATTACACACTCCTGTCTCCTGCATTCTGTACATTACATACTCCTGTCCCCTGAATTCTGTACATTACATACTCCTGTCCTCTGCATTCTGTACATTACACACTCCTGTACACTATTGTAGCGCTGAAGGGGGGCGGGCTTGCTTGTAGAGTGACATGATCCCGGACGAGCCCCCCCGTGTAGCACTGACCCCGAAAGGGTTGCTGGTTTGATCTGGGCCTGCACTCTACCAATAAACCCCACTAACTTGGCTCAATCCCCTTGGCACAGCTGTGATGCAATGCAATACAATACAATGTAAGGTAGTACAAAACACCTGTATTGTCACTCCAGGATAATACAACAGCACAATGGATTTCAATATAAACAATTATAAAGAAACAGTATATATATATATATATATATATATATGTCTATACCTGGGAGCTCCCCCTACTTTATAAGCTATGTGTGAGATCTCACTTTTTGGAGTACTTAGTCCTGGATCTTCTTTTCTTCGCTAGCTAAAGTGGCTCCTTGTGATTTGTAATCCACAGTTTTGGTGAATTAAATTGAAGTGAAAATGCTTCTTGTGTAGCTGTAACAACTATTTAAACATTTCTTGAGACATCAAGGTAGATAGGCCTCAAACCTTCTCAGTATCAGTTGCTCTGCTCCTTCGTGGACCTATAATTTCCAGTGAGGCCTGTATATGAGTCTAACTGCATGTGAGATTTAACAAACTGTGGGCAGTGACCCGCTCACCCACTGGATAGAGGCTCTGTGTGATGACTTTTGTCCAGTGACTGAAACTTGCTTCTCCATCAGCTGGACCAATCGCTCCGTTCAGCCTCACTGAGTGGATCCCGTCCTCCGATGCTCGGATGAGTGTCTCTGGGTCTCTGCAATCTGGCCACCGTCTCCCCACAGGTCCTCTCAGGCAGGCCACACGATTCCAAGAGACCTAAAATGGCTGCTCTGGCCCCTTTTATCCCCTACCCAGCATGCCCTGCACAAGAAGGTGTTCATGGGTAGGTCACCAAACCTCCCAAACCCACAATCACTTCCTGTCTCTTTCAGAAAAAAAAAACATAGCTGCATTACCAGTATTTGGTCACTAGATGGCTCCAACTACTCAAACATAGCAATGTCCATGGACGTTTCATTAAAGTATACAGACACACATCAAGGTAGGAGAATATCAGCGCTACACTATATACACAATACTGTACACTATATACTTCTAACCTAAGTCTTCATTGTCTCAACAGTTGCTGGTTGCTATGCAGTCCCTCACTCTTCTTTAAGGTAGGCTCAGACAAAGCAATCAAAGCATATTTTATGGGTACAAGGAAGCTTGGGTTTTGTTTAACCATATCCCTTAAGCCCATCCCACTAATAAGTGTTTGACCACGCCCATATTTTACTGCGACTTGCGCAGAGGGGTTTTACCTTTGGCTGGAGATTTGGTGTCTGGCGTGGAAAGATCTTACCACAGGAGGCAGTTGAAAGCAGGCTTTCTGGAGAGGCAGGGGGAGCAAGGAAGGACAGTGTGAGTAGATTAGCACAGTGCAGGGACAGACAAGGGGAGAGACTGCAACATGTAGCAGGTCTCTCTTAGAGACAGCAGTGTGCTTAATTCTTCAGCCTGGTCCTGGAAGATCTTTAGTGTGTCAGTCAGGAGGACTGGTGCAGTGTGTCAGTCGGGTAAACTGGGAAGAAGAAGCAGACAGGTGGGCTGGTGAAGCAGCAGCCAGGTGGGTTTGCATTTACTACAAGAAGTAGAGCTGGGAACAGTGACTACGGGGAAGCAGAAGGTGTTGCAGGATGCGGTTTAATCCACATGTGCTACTTTTCTAAGGGACTGAGAGTTTCCAGCCTTTAAGGGGTTGTTGCTAAGCTAACCAAGCGGAGCCTTGCAAAAGATCAAGATTTGTGCAGGAGGATAAAGTGGAAGCCGTGAAAAGGGAGGAAGTTCTCCCTGGTTCTATTTGTTACTGTCAAGTTGGGCATCCCATAATTTCCATCCCCATCCAAGGTATTTTCCCCTAATAAAACAACAAAAACAAGCTCAAGGACTGATCTCTGTGTCTGGATGCAAGTTGAAGATGCTATGTGCCTGGCTGGGGAACCCTGACATTTGCAACTCCTTCAGGGTTAGTGCTACATTTGGGAGCTTGTCCGGGAATTTCCCATGGTACCCTGCATGGCCGTTGCCCCTAGCAATCAGAGACCATCCAACCAAAGGACTGTACTTTGTTGCTAATTTACACAAGGGGTAAAACAGGAAGGTGGAATTATTCTGTATTACCAAAACTGTGACCGTTGCTATGTGAGTAAAGTGCCATTGTCTATGGCAACCATTGTGAGTTGCTGCCAAATCAGTGTTATACTGGATGCCCAGTTGCCCAACAGTGGCTGGTGCGGGTACTTTTGCTATTGCTAAAGCCTATTGTATTCAGTGAGGACTGTCCTATGTGTCATCGCCCATGGCAACCACAGCAGGCACATCCTGCAAATGTCAGTTCATGTAAAGTGACTGCGTGTGCAACATTTGTTCCTGCAAAATTCAATCCAGCCAGGAAGGAGTTACAGAGCATGAGGAAACGGACCTGCTTATCAGGGCTGCTGGTGCCAACAGGTCTGGAAGCTTGGGGGCAGAGCCACACCTCAGAGGAAGCCCATGGTACCCAGCACCTGAGAGCAGAGGAGGAGTGCATCACAACAGGTTACATACAGGCCTGTGGCCAGTTTGTAAGCCTTCCTGACATGCAGGCACCGGATGGTAGATACCGGATAGTGGATACTGGGTGCAGCTAGAGCACCGAGGGGGATTCGCTCTTGGCACCATCAATGACATGGAGAAACTGTGCCTATTGTGTCCTGGATGCAGAAAACCCATGGCAGTGGTCAGAGCCTGGCTGAAGTGTGGGCACTGTGAAGACACCTTACCAAGGCTAATGCCCAGCGACCTGCCACTAGATCTTTTGGCTGTGGACTTGTAATCAGGACTGTGTGTGGAGTGGAGAAAGGAATCCTGGCCGGTCGGAGGGAGTCAAGAGATGAGTGGTGTGTAGGTCTGCAATCATTTAGGCATCTGCCACTACTCCTGTGGAAAAGGCTGGAGAATAGCAGAGTTCAGGGAAGGAAGAGCCACGGCAGGGGGTGAGAGGTGCCAGCCCAGGTCAAGTCATCCCAATGGAGAAGTCGGTTACTGAAGTCCACCCAGTTAGCCCCACCTGGAAGGAGCCAGCTGTCCAGGACAATGGGTCTTTAGGTGAGCCAAAGGGGAGTGGCAGTGGTGGTGAAATTAGTTGAGGGTCTCCCAGACTGGAGGCTGAGTTTGGGCCCCTAGGAGTAGAGGCTGAGTGTTCCCCAGAGAGTGAGTCAGAGGATGAGTGTACTTGGGGGGATGCTCAGGAAGCTGAAGATCTGCCAGCAGATATACCCTGGGGAGAACAGGGTGAGAGGACCGTTAGCCCTGGACAGGTAGATGGGCAGCAGAAGAGGAACAGCAGCAACCGTCAATGTCCTGCACAGATAAACAGCTACCAGCTCCACTATATCAACTCTGTCATGCCCCTGCCCCACGCCAGCTTCAAGCAGAACCAACTGCCACCAGGGGCAGGTTACAGGCACAGGACACAGCCTACAAGATGTGAATCACCCAGTCTCCACAGGCCTGTGTTCTTCCTGGAAAAGGAGAGCCCAGGGAACTCCCTAGGTTCTCCCAGTTTCAGAGGGAGGTGTAGAGGAGGACTGCTCTGGAGTGGGGACTGGACTTTCCCTATGCCCCAAAAGATTTAATGGACATTGTTGATGTCTCCTGCACCAACTGGGAAGAGGAGCTGGTTTTGGACTACTTGCATGTTGCTAATCCCCAGAGGGGACCTTGCAATCAAGACGTTGGGGGCCGGGGCCAGGTCCAGGTTATCCGTAAGGAGTGAAGCCTAGAAAGGGCCATCTACAGGGATCGAGTAGTTGTTGTTGAAGCCAGATGGCCCAGCAGAAGCTACTCTATTGCCAAGAGGGGTCTCAGTGGAGAAATCATCAGACTGTCTAATCCAGGCATGTACTGGCGAGGGAAAAGGTTGATGCAGGATTTCAGCCTGAAGAAAAGCAGCTGGTGCACTGAGAGAACTTCCCCCCTGTTGATAGACTAGGCCGGACCATACCACCTACCCTTTCCAGATGTGTGACCCATGGAGAAGACGCGGGGGTAAGGCCTAGAGTATTGCTCAAAGAGACTGTTTCTATGAAGGGGCTCCTCCTTTCAGAGATTCTTTTGCAAAAAAATGTTTCTGCCAGCAGGTTCAGAACCCCCTGCTTACAGAATGTACAGTTAGTTAGTGTGAGGATTGTGTTTTTCCTCTGTTTTCCTCTGTTTCTGCAGGAATCATCATGGACGGCTGTCTTCCTGCTCAACTACTAGACTTTGGGACTTTTCCTGTGTTTCAACAGTTTTTGCTTAGAGGGCTTCCCCCTCAGTCACGATATACATATATGATATGTATGGTTCTTTTGAAAAAAATGAATATTTTTGATACTGCTAAATTTTTAGTAAAAAGCCCTTTTCCAAGTTTGCTTTATTTTCCATATCCCCTTATTTTTCTTATGGGGTGCCCTTGCTCCTGGGTGTAGGAGCCATTTTTTTAATTTTTATCAGCCAATGGGGACATGGTTGATTTTTAGAGGGAGGTGAGTGTAGCACCCACTAGTGTGCTACTAGTAGTAGTGCAGGTAAAATTATAGTCTGGCTCAGGGCTAAACCTGAGCCATGGAATCTGGGTCAGGGTTCATTACAGTTCAGGGCTGGATGACTCATCAAGGCAGCTCTCTGGTGCCTCCCCCTGGTTCTAGAATGTTGGAGTATATTCTGTTCTAGTGTAGCAATATTTCCAGGCCTGTGGCCTAAGGTGGTTCTGCCATTGTTACCAGTTATCTCTCCAGCCCATGTGAGCTGCGGCCCTGGGTGTGAGAACTGACACATCAACAACTCCGGCATCTTTGTTTGGTTGTTTTATTGTAGTTTTAGGGGATGGGAGAAGGGAATGAGTGGGATTCTCCTTTGGCTCGACTATATAATTCCGGAACTTTATAGCAAAAATGCCCGTTAGCGCTGTCTTGACGCCAGCCGACGCTAGCCAACGCTTACTGGCGCTTTGAACACACTGTATCTCTAAAAGCTGTGCTGGAACTCTGACTAAAGTCCAAAAGATACAGGGCTGTAGAACATTGAACTTCTGACACTGCTTGCACTGCAAGGTCACTGACTACTCCCTCCAGCCTTGCACTGGCTTGAGGTAGCTTGCTGTGGATTCTGGTATGGCTGCAACTCCTAACTGATACACTACACGCTGTGCACTAACTCTTCAGGGCCCAAAACTACAGGTACCCCCTTTATCACTTCAGGGTCCTCTGACCAGGCACCCCCTTTACAGCTAGCTGATACTTGGATCCTAGAACCTTTTCCGGAGTTGTCCCTTCTGACACTAGGCAGACCCCCAGGGGCAATCCTCAGTACTCACGACCTGTGTAGGCTTTCCTGGGACTGGACCCCTCCCGCTCTCCGCTGGTTCTCGGCGCACCGGATCCCCCTCAGCTCAACTCAGCACTCTCTGTATTCTCAGGCAGCACCCGAGACATCCACTTCCTCTGACAGGAGGGTGGACAGCCGCACTCTCCCTCCTGGGACTTCCCCCCAAAGACCACGAGTCACGCACGCCCCTCAGACTTATACCCACTCCCAGAATCTTTTTCAGCAAAATGTGCCTTCTGGGGTAGTTACGAGCCTGAATGTGTCCCTGATTGGGTTTCCTTCACTGCCCTATGAGAAGCCTCTCACAGAGCCAGTGGGGAGACTCCCCTTTCAGCAGACACACCTGGAAGCCATGACACTCTAACCAAAAAGCAATCATGGCCCTGCTGTTAGGCAGACAAGGCCCACTATGCATTTACCTAGCACCTACCTGTAGGGTGCTACACCAGTTCTAGTGGGCAGAAGCTAGGAGGGTTGTCTTGAATATTTAGGGGCCCTTGGCCAATCCGCAGGAAGTGGGCCTGGCAGGGGACTAATGGCCTCCTAAAAAGACATGAGTCATGCCAGCAGGGGGTCGGGTGGAAGATGGAGATGCAGTGCTGAGGGAGACTGTCTGTGGTCCTTGAGGGACCCCTGCCAAGGAGGGGTTTTACCTTGGTCCAGAGCTCGGGTGGCTGGTCTGGA
This sequence comes from Pelophylax lessonae, assembly GCF_965119305.1. NCBI lineage: Eukaryota > Metazoa > Chordata > Amphibia > Anura > Ranidae > Pelophylax > Pelophylax lessonae. The sequence goes on along the minus strand of NC_138768.1, from coordinate 553,655,551 downwards.
AGAATCTTACCACAGGAGGCAGTTGAAAGGAGGCTTTTCGGAGAGGCAGGGGGAGCAAGGAAGGACAGTGTGAGCAGATCAGCAGTGTAGGAACAGACAAGGGGAGAGACTGCCACATGTAGCAGGTCTCTCTTGAAGACAGTCAGAGGCGGCTCTCTAATTAGGCAGTTTAGGCTGCCGCCGAAGGCCTCGCGCTAAGAGGGGCCTCGCGGCCGCCTAATCCATGTGGTCAGGGCCGGCGCGGTGCTGCCTCTGTTTGCTTCCGCTAAGAGGGAGCCTGCCCGCGTCCTGCCCATCCGTTCCGCCGCTTGGAGGGGGCACAAAATTACTGTCTGTGTGATGGAGCATGGAGGGGGAGAGACGCTGTTGTCCGCTCGTTGCAGAGCGGAGGGCGGAGGCTAGCAGAGTCAGTGTCACTGCGAAGTGCGGACCACCATGCCTATCCTCCGCCCATAGAGAATCTGGAGGCGGAAACGAAAGGAGAAAGTCAGCTGATGGCCATTGCCAATAGAGTGAGGCGGGAGGAGCTCTGGCTGGCTCTGCAAGGAGACCCCATGATGAAAAGGCAACCAGGAAGTCTGAAGAGGCAGAAGCGCTGAGGCTGAACAACTGTCTGAAGCTGAGGGAGAAATCGACTGACAAAGTAAGTAATTGCCAGTGCAATTGATTGGTAATTGGTGCCATTCTCCCCCACCATCCCCACTGCCTCTTTCTGATCCCATCCCCCCACAACCTTCACAGATTTCATCCCTGATGGCGGGGGGATTAGTAAGAGGTGGTGGGGGAGGATTGCACCCCCCCATTACCACTACAGCTGCCACTGATCCCAGCCCCCATCACCACAGCTGCCACTCAATCCACCCCCCATCACCACCGCTGCCACTCAATCCACCCCCCATCACCACCGCTGCCACTCAATCCACCCCCCATCACCACCGCTGCCACTCAATCCACCCCCCATCACCACAGCTGCCTCTCAATCCACCCCCCATCACCACAGCTGCCACTCAATCCACCCCCCATCACCACCGCTGCCACTCAATCCACCCCCATCACCACAGCTGCCACTCAATCCACCCCCCATCACCACAGCTGCCACTCAATCCACCCCCATCACCACAGCTGCCACTCAATCCACCCCCCATCACCACCGCTGCCACTCAATCCACCCCCCATCACCACCGCTGCCACTCAATCCACCCCCCATCACCACAGCTGCCACTCAATCCACCCCCCATCACCACCGCTGCCACTCAATCCACCCCTATCACCACAGCTGCCACTCAATCCACCCCCCATCACCACAGCTGCCACTCAATCCACCCCCCATCACCACCGCTGCCACTCAATCCACCCCCCATCACCACCGCTGCCACTCAATCCACCCCCCATCACCACAGCTGCCACTCAATCCACCCCCCATCACCACAGCTGCCACTCAATCCACCCCCCATCACCACCGCTGCCACTCAATCCACCCCCCATCACCACCGCTGCCACTCAATCCACCCCCCATCACCACCGCTGCCACTCAATCCACCCCCCATCACCACAGCTGCCACTCAATCCACCCCCCATCACCACCGCTGCCACTCAATCCACCCCCCATCACCACAGCTGCCACTCAATCCACCCCTCATCACCACCGCTGCCACTCAATCCACCCCCCATCACCACAGCTGCACTCAATCCACCCCCCATCACCACCGCTGCCACTCAATCCGACCCCCATCACCACCGCTGCCACTCAATCCGACCCCCATCACCACCGCTGCCACTCAATCCACCCCCCATCACCACCGCTGCCACTCAATCCACCCCCCATCACCACAGCTGCCACTCAATCCACCCCCCATCACCACAGCTGCCACTCAATCCACCCCCCATCACCACAGCTGCCACTCAATCCACCCCCCATCACCACAGCTGCCACTCAATCCACCCCCCATCACCACCGCTGCCACTCAATCCACCCCCCATCACCACCGCTGCCACTCAATCCACCCCCATCACCACCGCTGCCACTCATCCCACCCCCCATCACCACCGCTGCCACTCATCCCACCCCCCATCACCACCGCTGCCACTCATCCCAACCCCACATCACCACCGCTGCCACTCATCCCATCCCCACATCACCACCGCTGCCACTCATCCCACCCCCACATCACCACCGCTGCCACTCATCCCACCCCCACATCACCACCGCTGCTACTCATCCCACCCCCACATCACCACCGCTGCCACTCATCCCACCCCCACATTACCACCGCTGCCACTTATCCCACCCCCCCATCACCACTGCTGCCACTTATCCCACCCCCCATCACCACTGCTGCCACTTAATTAAAACAAAGGTGACCAGCGCTATGGATTAATAAGGTGAATGCAGAAACAGACGGTGTGAGCTGCCAACAACCAAACCCAACAAGTTGGGTTGGAAATAAAATAGTGCAAGTGGGGTTGTGAACGGCGCTACCGTTTTTCAAGAAATAGCAATATTATATTTGCTTAGCGTGAATGGTGATACCACTTAATGTGTGCCGTGAATAAATAGATAAATAAATTTTAAAGTGCAATCTTATAAAATGCTGTATAAAAATATTGTGTAAAAATCAATAAAAATAGATTATATAAATGCCTTGTATCTTAAATTATTGGTGATAAAGTGCATAAGTGCTAGTGCAAAGAAAGGAGAGACACAAGGCTGAAATAAATTAGTGAATTTATTCACTACTGCTGCCACTTATCCCACCCCCCATCACCACTGCTGCCACTCATCCCACCCCCCATCACCACTGCTGCCACTCATCCCACCCCCCCATCACCACCGCTGCCACTCATCCCACCCCCCATCACCACCGCTGCCACTCATCCCACCCCCCATCACCACCGCTGACACTCATCCCACCCCCCATCACCACCGCTGCCACTCATTCCACCCCCCATCACCACGGCTGCCACTCAATCCACCCCCCATCACCACGGCTGCCACAATATGCAGTTCATTTTAATATCGCCTGCTTATTTATTTATTTTATCGTGTGTGGGGGGCCTCCTACATGATTTTCGCCTAAGGCCTCAAAAAGTCTAGAGCTGCCTCTGAAGACAGTAGTGTGCTTAAGTCTTTAGCCTTGCCCTGAGAGATCCCAGTGTGTCAGTCAGGAGGACTGGTGCAGTGTGTCAGTCAGGTAGACTGGGAAGAAGAAGCAGCCAGATAAGCTGGTGAATTGTCAGCCAGGTGGGCTAGCATTTTCTGCAAGAAGTAGAGCTGGGACCAGTGGAGAAGCAGAAGGTGTTGAATGATGCAGTTCACTCCACATGTGCTACTAAGGGACTGACAGTTTCTAGCCCCTAATGGGCTGTTGCTAAGCTAACAAAAGTCTGTTAGTTCTTAAAAAGAGTGAACCAATCGGAGCTGTGCAAAGGATCAAGATTTGTGCAGGAGGATCAAGTGGAAGCTGTAAAACAGGGTAGAAGTTGTTTGTTACGGTCAAGTTGGGCGTCCCAGAATTTCTATCCCCATCCAAGGTATTATCCCTAATAAAACAAGAAAGTATGGGTTTTTAGGGCCCAATTGAAAAAGGAAAACCAAGAATCCATAATTTATAAAAAATTTAACATTTTATTTATTTCATAAAAAATATAGTGTATTACATGAGGGATTATTAGAACAGCAGAAACAAATCCCCCATATATTCACTAATAACCAATAAAAACCACAGCACAGAAATATACCCCTGATAGGGGACTAATTATTTGCTTCCAGCTGATGTTGGTGCAAGAAGTCTCTGTTGTTATGCGGTTTGAGGGTCCCAATGAGCCAACGCGTTTCGCATCGGGCTTCGTCAGGGCCAAAGAGACCGAGCAATACCGATATTTCTTGCTGGATGTAGAGGTGTTAATAGTGGGCAGGACATATAGCCTATATGTCCTGCCCACTATTAACACCTCTACATGTTCTAATAATCCCTCATGTAATACACGATATTTTTTATGAAATAAATGAAATGTTCAATTTTTTATAAATTATAGATTCTTGGTTTTCCTTTTTCAATTGGGCCCTAAAAACCCATACTTTCTCTATTTTGTGATATATATACTGTTCTTTTGGGGATTGGGCCAATTTCACGGTTATTTTCTACCCTAATAAAACAACAAAAACAAGCTCAAGGACTGTTTTCTGTGTCTGGATGCAAGTTGAAGATGCTATGTGCTTGGCTGTGCAGCAGTGGGGAACCCTGACATTTCCAACTCAGCCGGGGGGTAGTGTTACATACACTATATTGTCAAAAGTATTGGGACGCCTGCCTTTACAAACACATAAACTTTAATGACATCCAAGTCTTAGTCCATAGGGTTCAATATTGAGTTGACCCACCCTTTGCAACTAAAACTGCTTTAACTCTTCTAGGAAGGCTGTCCACTAGGTTTAAAAGTGTGTCTATGAGAATGTTTGACCATTCTTCTAGAAGCGCATTTGTGAAGTCAGGCACTGATGTTAGAGGAGAAGGCCTGGCTCACAGTCTCTGCTCTAATAATTCATCCCAAACGTGTTCTATTTGGTTAAGGCAGGCCAGTCAAGTTCCTACATCCCAAACTATCTCATCCATGTCTTCATGGACCTTGTTTGTGCATTGGTGCGCAGTCATGTTGGAACAGGAAGGGGCAATCCCCAAACTGTTCACACAAAGTTGGGAGCATGAAATTGACCAAAATGTATTGGTTTACTAACATCTTAAGAGTTCCCTTCACTGGAGCTAAGGGGCCAAGCGCAACCCCTGGAAAAACAACCCCACACCATAACCGCCCCTCCACCAAATGATTCAAACCATGGCATAAAGCAAGGTCCATAAAGACATGGATGAGCGAGTTTAGGGTGGAGGAACATGAATGGCCTGCCCTCAACCTGAAAAAACACCTTTGGGAAAAATTAGAGCAGAGAATGCGAGCCAGGCCTTCTCATTCAATATCAATGCCTGACCTCACAAATGCACTTCTGGAAGAATGGTCAAACATTCCCATAGACACACCTTGTCCTAAACCTTGTGGACAGCCTTCCCAGAAGAGTTAAAACTGTTATAGCTGCAAAGGGTGGAGAGAGAACAATTATTCTATGTCTATATAAGAAAAACTTACATTTATCCCACTTAATATAAAGTGCATATAGCATATGTAGCACCCTCCTAGGTAGGTGCTAGACAAATGCATAGAGTGGCTCTTTCTGCTTATCAGGAGAGCCTGATCTGTCAGTTTGGCCTGTCACATGTTCTCAGGTGTTATTCATTGGGTCTTAGGGAGTCTCCCCATTGTATCCAATAAGGGAGCTTGTTGGACAGTGGAGGAAACATAACCAATAGCACACCAGGGTTTATGACTGTCCCAGTGGGCAGACATTGCTGCAATGCATCCTGGAATTGGGAATAAATCTGGAGGGGGGATGTGACAGGGTGTCTTTTGGCGGGAGCAAAGTCCCAGGAGGAGGTGGACAGCTGTCTCTACTCCTGCAGAGTGAGGAAGGTGGTCCAGACAGTCGGCCTAGGGACCAGGAGTGAAGCTGGGCTGCAGAGGATCCAGTGTGCTGACCAGTGGAACTGTTGGGCAGAGGACTTTGGGAAAAACAGTATCGTGAATACTGAGGGATCTGCCTAAGGTTCTGCCTAAGAGAGGTGGATACTCCAGAGAAGTCAGGGGATCAAGGAGCCAAGGATGATCATGTTCATGTAACCAGGGATGGAGACGCTGTGCCTACAGGCTGGTGCCTCATTTAAAGTCCCACTGTGCGATATTCGTGCATTTTTGGTGGATGCAGTCTGATTTGACCTCACTTTTTTCATATAAAAATTATATATTCTGCTTGTGTCTCATTTAAAGTCCCAAATATTTTATGAAATTAGGGATGGAGGCGCTGTGCTTTACAGGCCAATGCCTCATATAAAGTCCCAATCTGTGTTTTATACTGTATCCACCAGGGGGATGGAGGTGTATGCTTCTCAGCTAGTCCTTTTCAGTTTTGTACCATCGCTACAACATAGCTATTAGAGCTGTGAGATATTAGACCAGACATAGATGGGAGCGGGTTGGGGGAAGTTTGGGCTGTCTCCCCCCTCACCTGTCTCCCATCTATCCATTTGCAGCCATGGGCTTCCATTGTGGAGACACTCAAAATGGTGCCGTGTAGAGGCCTTGCATCTTACACATGTGTTTGCAAATGCGTGTCAACTAAACCCCTGTTCTTTATTTATAACGTAAGACAGGTCTACTTGGTTGCTGGCAGACTAGAAGGTTATTACATCAGACAGGGGGCTGGCTGGCTTCTATTCACCTATTTTAATCCTTTCAATTTTCAGGGGATCAAGGAGCCAGCTCACTCAGAGTGTTACAGTAAAGGGGATGCCAAGTAGTTAAGCCCTGATGATAGGGATAAAGAGGGCGCCAGGAAGGGCCCTGAAGTTGTTCAGCAGTAGGGTCTACCTCAGAGTACAGCTTGCTTCAGGATAGAGTTTACCTCAGGAAGCTTAAGCAAAACCTTTCACAGCCAAGGGCAAAGTGAAGTACTGGCCTAGCCGTGACTAGCCCAATATCAGCGTTAACCAGCGTTAACCAGCATTTATTCAAGTCGTCCCTGCCTATTGTGCATAGTTTCATTCAGTTGGAGTATCCCACTCATCCCTTCTCCTATCCAAGTTCCAAATAAAAAATAAAAAACAAAAGATGCTGGACTGATTCTTGTCTGAGGTAAAAGACTTGCTAAGATGTTCCGTTGTTGCTAACGGTAACCCAGGGGAACCCGTAACCAGAAGCTCCCTTGGGAGTAGTGCTACACATAAATAAACTGTGAGTCCAAAAGTCCAAAATAAATGTTCAAAAATGTAGTGCCCATGTACAGTCATGCCTAAACCTATTGACACACATATTATACAGGTCCTAGTATTGCTTATTCTCGTCACACAAAGGATTACTCCCTCACTGCGTCTTTACTTCCCAGGTAACAAGTGGACTCAAAATAAATAGCATGGAATACTCGTAGCTTTTCCATAATATATTAATTTATTCACACACCAATAAAAATCTACTCACGTGGTAAAAATACAAGTAAAATCATTGAATAGATTAAACACATCTCTCCTATGTTGTGTATAATCTCTCACCACTCTACTGCTTGTAAGGTGGGGAGGGGCAGGCTGACAGGGTAGTTGTATGACCTCCATGTTTCCCTCCTCATTGGGCACCAAGCAAGAGTCACATGAAAGGCCTCCCCAGGGTGGGTTGTTCTGGGCTATGCTAGGCACCTTGTACAGAGTCACTTGACTACAAATGGGGTACCTTTGCTTTGTGCCGTTTACATCAATGCCCTGGGACAAGGCTGAGGTTGTCGTGGGGAAACACTTGACCTTAAGGCGGGTTTATGCTCTTGAAGATGAACGTACACCATGTACATTTGCACTACAACTGTTCTTCAGTTAACTCTCAGTAGCCCGTGACAACGTATGCCTTCTCTGTGGTCTGCATTTTGGAGGAACACACTGAGCCATGTCAACATCCACCTGTCCGGCATTTTCCACTATTACTGCTCAATAGCAGAGTGGGCCCCGCTGTGCAATAAACTCAACCCTTGAACCTCCATACGTCTGTACAGAATAGTAACCTCTGTGGCGCGAATTTGCTCCCGTTGCTCTGGGCGACAGATCGCAGGTGGAAGGAGTGCCAACAACATCCCCCTTGCTACTGGTGGCCACTCTACCTATAACAGGAACATGCTATCAACAGGCTGCTGTTACCCTAGGTAACCACTTGAGTCTTCACACTACTACATTCCACACCTACAGTATATCTTCATACCCCAATGTGTTGAGACCCATTCGATGAACTATGCGTCCTGTTTACTTATAAATACACCCCTTTTAGTAACTTCAGACTAGGCAAGGGCAATGTTTCAATACTTTACTTGAGAAAAGTGCACAAAAAACATTTAAAAGTTCAACATACGGGAACAGGATTTTTCCACTTCCCTACTCTAAACTACAGGCCTGTGGTACCCCAGCATATCTGCAAGGTGAAGTCCAGCAATTATAAGTCATTTAAAGGCACCCCTAATGCAGATGTAAGTCCTTCAGAGGCATACTCCAGTTTTGGTGTCTTTGGGGTGAACCCCAGGTTCAGATGATTTTATATTTTGGTGGTGATAAGCGACATCTTTATGATCCTCGTGGATGTCATTTGCCATCTGTCTACCTTACAGGTACAATCTCAGTTCTCTCGCTTCTTCCTCTTTACCGGATCTCTCTTGGGGGCCTCTCATTTCGAAACACTGTCCCATATTTATACAGTATATCACAGGATTAATGGGCCAGACCCAAAGAGGAACCTGCCAAAAGACCAAAGAACTGTGAAAGGCAGTAACTCCTACCTTCCCAATTGGGACAGCAACTTACACGCTCACCACCTTTATGTTCTGGAATTCCTTCCTGGAGGTGCCGCTGGTGGCATTGTTGCTATCGTGATGTCACAATGACACCAATTATTATTATTTTTATTATTATTATACAGGATTTATATAGCGCCAACAGTTTGTTCAGCGCTTTACAATGTGAGGGAAGACAATACAGTAACAATACAATTCAATGCAGGAGGAGCTAGAGGGCCCTGCTCGTTAGAGCTTACAATCTAGAAGGGAGGATCAAGTGAAACAAAAGGCAATAACCGTGAGGGATGGGCTGATGGAGAAAATTGAGGTATATTTGTTAGGTGTGGGTAGAGGAGAGATCAATGGCACCTCAAGGATATGTTAGAGTGCTGCACTTTGTTCATGATAAATTAACAATGGTTGCCTACGTAGTTTATAATAGATTATTACTACACAGCTTTCAGATTACAAATATGGCACTGGTAGTAGTGTAGAATTGGTGAACAGACTTGGATAAACAGTTTACATCCTTGGGTTTTAAACTATTTTTCAGCACAAGATATTTGTAAAAACATATAATGGACATTTTCTAATGGTTTACGTGTTTTTTTTAGCTTTGTCTAACAGAAAAACATATATAGGAGTTATTTTATCTGCCAAATTATTTGTCCAGCCATTCCTGAGATTTACACCGTTCTGCCAGACAGTAGAGCTAGTTTGGCGACCTGACCTGTTGCAGTTAAACAATATTTCCTGGTGATCTGACTGCGCCAGCCTATGACTGGCTATGACTCTCTTTCTCTCACCCCCTTCTCTCTCTCTCTCCCCTTCACCTCTCTCTTTTCTCTGCCCCCTGCCCTATGTCCCTCCTCCCTCCGTTTACTCTCTCTCTTTCTTTCTTCCCCCTTTCTGTTTCTTTCTCTTTCTCCCCTTTCTTTTTCGTTTTACCTTTTCTCTCTCCCATCCCCTTCTCTCTCTCCCCCTCTCCCCTTCTCTCTCTCCCTCTACCCCTTCTCTCTCTCTCTTTCCCCCTTCTCTCTCTCCTCCTTCTCTCCCTTTCTCCCCTTTTCTCTTTCTCCTTCTATCCTTCTCTTTTCTCCTTCTTCCCTTCTCTCTCTCTCCCTCTGCCCATTTTCTCTTTCTCTCCCTCCCCCTTTTCTCTCTCTCTTTTATCTTTCCCTCTCTCACCTCTATGTCCCTCCCCTTCTCACCCCCTCTCTGTCCTCCCATATTTTGTAACTCTAGTAATATACAGTGGGGATCGAAAGTTTGGGCACCCCAATTTGTATTAATGTGCATAAAGAAGCCAAGGAAAGATGGAAAAATCTCCAAAAGGCATCAAATTACAGATTAGAAATCCTTATAATATGTCAACAAATGTTAGATTTTATTTCCATAATTTACACTTTCAAAATAACAGAAAACAAAAAAATGGCGTCTGCAAAAGTTTGGTCACCCTGCAGAGTTAATATCTTCTACTGCCCCCTTTGGCAAGTATCACAGCTTGTAAACGCTTTTTGTAGCCAGCCAAGAGTCTTTCAACTCTTGTTTGAGGTATCTTTGCCCGTTCTTCCTTACAAAAGTCTTCCAGTTCTTTGAGATTTCTGGGCTGTCTGTCACGCACTGCTCTTTTAAGGTCTATCCATAGATTTTCAATTATGTTGAGGTCAGGAGATTGTGAAGGCCATGGCAAAACCTTCAGTTTACGCCTCTTGATGTAATCCCCCTTGGATTTCGAGGTGTGTTTAAGATCATTATCCATTTGTAGAAGCCATCCTCTCTTTAACTTCAGCTTTTTCACAGATGGCATCAAGTTACCATCAAAAATTTGCTGAAATGTTATTGAATCCATTTTTCCTTCTACTTGTGAGATATTCCCTGTGCCACTGGCTGCAATACAACCCCAAAGCATGATTGATCCACCCCCATGCTTAACAGTTGGACAGAGGTTCTTTTCATTAAATTCTGTGCCCCTTCTTCTCCAAACGTACCTTTGCTCATTACGGCCAAAAAGTTCAATTTTAACCTCATCGGTCCACAGAACTTGTTTCCAAAATGCATCAGGCTTGTCTCTGTGTTCATTTGCAAAGTTCAAACGCTGATTTTTGTGGTGAGGACATAGAAGAGGTTTTCTTCTGATGACTCTTCCATGAAGACCATATTTGTACAAGTATCTCTTTATAGTGGAATAGAGTACCACAACTCCAGTGTCTGCCAGATCTTTCTGGAGGGATCGTGCAGTCAAACGTGAGTTTTGAATTGTTTTTCTCACAATCCTGCGAGCTTTTCTGTCTAATATTTTTCTTGGTCTTCCAGATCTTTCTTTAACTTCCACTCTTCCTGATGACTGCCATTTCTTAATTACATTTCCGAACAGAGGATATTGACATCTGAAAACGCTTTGCTATCTTCTTATAGACTTCTCCAGCTTTGTGAGCGTCAACTATTTTCAGTTTCAGTTTTCTAGGCCACTGCTTAGAAGATCCCATGCTGCTGATTGTTGGGGCAAGGTCAGTTGAGTCTGGGCATTTAAAACCTTTGAGATTGACATCACCTGGTCTTCCCAGACGATGATTGAGAACAATCCATGACACTGGCAGGTCTCAGCCTTGCAAAGGGGGCAGTGTATGCTATAAATTCTGCAGGGTGCCCAAACTTTTGCAGACGCCATTTTTTTTGTTTTCTGTAATTTTGAAAGTGTCAATGATGGAAATATAATCTAACTTTTGTTGACATATTATAAGAATGTGTAATCTGTAATTTGATGCCTTTTGGAGATTTTTCCATCTTTCCTTGGCTTCTTTATGCACATTAATACAAATTTTTACCTGGGGTGCCCAAACTTTCGATCCCCACTGTAGTAGTTATAGTGACTCTGGGAACATTGCTGTGAAGGTACTTGTGATGTAATGCTATATTGCATAAGGCCCCCCTCATGATCTTTTCCCAGGGCTCATTTTTTTTAAACTGTCCCTGAGTCTATTGTGCCAGACCTCTGATAGTTATATGAAGTTAAATCATATAAAAACACCAGACTTACTTTACCCCCATCCGTTTAGGCCTGTTCACTCTTTTTGATAACTGTTTCCAACTGTTTCAGTCAATTTCTAAATTACATCACATCTGATAAAATGCTGCTGGTTGTTCTGTTTAACATAGCTAAACGTAAGAAATGAAGATGTTATTGAAAGGATTTTAAGAAGACAGACATTTTCTGAATTCTTTCTCCATCAATCCTAAAAAAGGTGTAAAACTTCCACAAGAGGGCAGCCTACAATCCTGGCAAACGTATCATTTTTTGTAGACACCAATAAAGAAACGAATACTGACATTCACCTTACATTACATTACATTTACAGAGCTGTAACATATTGTTTGACATTTTTATGTTAAGGGCATATGTACACTATCAGCATATACATTTTGATCACATTTTTAGAACAATTCACTCTTTACTGAGACTTAACAATTATATTTTGAAAACATTTGAAATAAAGATAAAAAAAAAAAAAAAAAAAATCCATCAAAAAAGATTATACAACATAGAAAGATTTGTAGCAATGCATGCATTTATACCTCTTGAATGATGTCTTGTTAACCCACTTATGACCAAAGGTCATTGAAGCCTACATGCTGGGACTAAGTTTTGCAATAACTCCAATTTTCATACTTTAAAACGTGTTTACATTGTTTTAATGGAAATAATGGGGAAGATTTACTAAAACTGGAGGACTCAGAATCTGGTGCAGCTGTGCATGGTAGCCAATCATCTTCTAACTTCAGCTTGTTTATTTAAGCTTTAACAATAAAATCTGGAACCTGATTGGTTACTATGCAAAGCAATACTAGAGTTACTAGACAAATAAGTGATTTTTTTTATTTTTATTTTTTCTTTACACATAACAGCTTTTAAACAGTTAGTACTACTGCAATAAAATACATTATCCTATGTACTCTGAAACCTGAAGTATAAGTCATGTGTACCACACATACCATTTGACTATAGTTGTTTTAACATTTTGGTTTTTAAAGTAGTATGCTATTTATGATAATATAGGTTGAACTGTAAACTGGTTTTAGTTAACAGGAAATGTAAAATATTTCCCCCAAAAAAGGTAATTCCACATTCATGTATATGTAGTGTGGGGTGCGTTAAACAACAAATAAATAATGAATATATAACATATATCTATATGTGAACCAAATTAACAAAAGTAAATATATATAACATATATCAATCTGTGAAGCCAATTAATAATACAAATCAATTGGTGCATAAACATAAAAGTTCATAAGTGTCCATAAATATTGTGCAGGTGAGTAGAATTGTATTCTATCCAAATAATACGTGTATCCACCACCGAGTGAAATTCATCCTTACCAAACGGAAATAAATAAGGTGCAACTATATTTTCTTGTGCTGAAAAAATATCCAATCTCCTTGTGAACAAACACCACGTGTAAATCACCAAGAATTAGCCTCTTACCAGATGGTAATAGGTATGCACTTGTTCAGTGAAACCACCGCCTTGCTTCCTCTTTAAAATCCTGAAGTGGGATGTAGAACCGCTCTACCTTTCTTTCTCCACTAGATGGCAATGAGTACCAGCAAGAAACACAGCCTCCTCCTTCTTCACAAGCTCACAAAACCACCGTGTATTAAAGGAAAAAGGAGGACTAATAGTGTATTACCCTTGAGATTTAGTCAAAAAACAGTTGATATTGCACTTACAATTAGATGTCTTGTATTCAGCATAAACATAGGCATACGAATTCCTGCAAAGGCTTGCGGCCGGCTGCAGCATGGACCGCAAGTTGTGTGTGACGTGTGCGCCTCCAAATCTGACCGGTTTCTTCCCATAGGACTTCTACTGAGACAGGAGTACTGGCGCATCGTCACTTCCGCTTTATTTATACAGGTGGAAGCAAATTGTCTAACTTCCGGTGTCTGCAGAGCAGGTAGTATAAAAACATCGATCTATAGCACATCCTGGTGACACAGGAAGTAAACACTTTACTTCCTGTCTGCAGAGCAGGTGTCTGCAGAGCAGGTATGCTTTGAAACTTCTGGCTGATAGCAATTTAAGGAAAATTACTTAAATATGGGTAACTTTCCTTATGTTAAAAGGAATGTATAAAAACATACTTTATTATTTGTTAAAAACAAATGTATAAAAACATCGATCTATAGCACATCCTGGTGACACCGGAAGTAAACACTTTCCTTCCTGTCCCACAACACACTGCTTTAGGAGCGTAGTGGGAAAGGGGTGACACCGGAAATATGTGTATAATAAAATGTATTGAACTATATTAAACCATATGCTCCAATACAAATTTAAAATAAATGTTAAAAGATAACTAAAATATAAAACCTGCCAAAATATATGTGGGGATCAACAGTTATTAATGTGTGCGTTTATGTCCCACTCTATGTTGAGTCCCCGGGGTCTGGAGCAGCCGAGCTCATATATCCAGAAGGTTTCCCTCCTGGATATAGACCTCCTCAGATTGCTCCCCCTCCAGTGTGGTGTATATTTCTCAATAACGATGATTTTTAACCTCTTGGGATTTTTTCTGTGACATTGGGCGAAGTGTTGGGATACACTATGCCCAGGAAAAGCTTTGTGTATGTTGGTCAGATGTTCTCCAATACGTATGGCGGCAGTACGTATGGTTCTTCCAACATACTGGTAATTGCACTCACACTGTAAAAGGTATACAACCCCTTTCGTATGGCAGTTGAATGAAATTTATTAGTCCTGATAGTTTGGGCTTCTTTACACACTCTGCAACTCCTGCAGGGAAAGAAGCCCTTCATATCAGGAAAAAATTTTGGGATGGTAGGAGGATCAATGGGATTGGGGGCTACCAGATCTCGTAAGTTCTGTGCCTTCCTGTAAATAATAGGTGGAACTTCTGGTAGCATGGGTCCTAAAATTTTATCTTTCTGTAGGACTCCCCAGTGTTTCCGGAATACATGATTTAGCCACTTGTAGTTTTGTGAGAATCTCGTAATGAAAGCAAATTCAAACTTGGAACTGGTTTTTCCTGGGTTCTGGACTTCCTTAGGTTGTATCAAACTTCTTTGCTCAACTAACTCCAGGGTCTGAATTTCTTTCTCTAGCACTTCTGGTTTGTAGCCTTTTTCCAGAAATTTTTCTTTCAGGACCATAGCTTGTTTCCGGAATACTTGGCTGTCGGTACAATTCCTTCTGACTCTTCTGAATTGTGATTTGGGTACAGATCTGAGCCAGGCTGGATGGTGACAGCTGTCCAGGGCTATTAAGCCGTTTCTATCAGTCGGCTTATAATAGGTATGGGTGGAAAAACTGGAACCTACCCTGGATATGACTAGGTCCAAGAAGTTCACTGAGGTCTTGCTAAATTCATAAGAAAACCTGATCCCCCAATTATTACAATTCAGATCTCTCATGAACCTTCTCAGTGAATCTTCTTCTCCCTGCCATATTAACAGCGTGTCATCTATGTACCTTCTCCACATAACCAGTTGCCTGGGTCTGTTGGAATAAATGTTTCTATCTTCCCACAGTGCCATAAATAAATTGGCTAAGCTGGGGGCAAACTTGGCCCCCATAGCTACGCCCATTTTCTGTAGGTAGAACTTTTCGCCATAATAGAAATAGTTGTGCTCCATGCCGAAAATGAGTAGATCCAGGATGAACTTCTTCTGGTCCATCGGTATTTCATAATCAGTGTCCAAGAAAGTGCATACCGCTTCATATCCTATCTGGTGGGGTATCACGGTATATAAAGACATCACGTCTGCCGTGACCAGCAGTACGTCTCCCTCCACCTCTAATTGTGTCACTTCCTGGATACATTGAGCCGTACCTTTAAGATATGAAGGGGTTTCTTGGACCAGGGGTTGCAGAAAGTGGTCCACATACCTTCCAATCCTGGAGGTAACGGAATCGATTCCGCTCACTATGGGCCTCCCAGGTGGTCTAGTGAGGCTTTTATGTACTTTGGGAAGATAATATATGGTCGGAATCCTGGGAGCCAAAGGTACCAAGAATTCCTTCTCTTTTTTTGTTTATAATACCTTCCTCGTAACCTTTAGTCACTATTTTCTCCAACTGTTTCTTATATTTGAAGGTGGGATCTTTTTTCAAAACTTCATAGGTGCCATTATCAGATAACAACCTCTCCATTTCTTCAGTGTATTGTTCCTTATTGAGAAGAACGATACCCCCACCTTTATCCGCCGGTCTTATCACGAGGTTTTTATTCTCGCAAAGGGATTTCACACCTTTTTTCAGATCTCTCTGCGGTTGTGATTTAAATTCCTTCTCTTCCAATTCCTTTAAAACTAGGTCCTTAAAAATGGTCACATGGTGACTCTGTACTCCTTGGGGGTTAAATAAGGAAGCATTCCTAAGACCTGTTGGAATGGAAGTGGTGGATGTATAAGAAACATGATTTCTTTCATAAGCATTGGACAAAAAGTGCCGCTTGACATTCAATTTTCTCACATACTTATGGATGTCAATAAAGGTTTCGAATTTATTCAATTGTTTTTTTGGAGCGTACTTGAGCCCTTTATTGAGGGTATGCTTTTCGGAGTTCGTCAATGTGATCCCACTGAGATTAAAAATTCAATAGGTTTCTACATTGAGCTTCCGAATGGATCCCCCTCTACAGCCCCTTTTCACTTTTTTCGGTTCGCTTTTTTGGGACCCTGGCCTAAAAAATTCTTCTTTTTGGCACTGATTGGAGTTTTCTGTGGAGGTGTTTCTCTCCGATCGTTTCTCTCCTCGTATCTCTCATGTCTAAGAGGCTCATACCTGTTATGAGAACCAGTAGGATAAGGTCCTGTGGAGTGTCCAAGTAGTTTCCCATGTAATCTACTTGCACTCTTCTTGGAGATCTCGATCTGGAACGTCTCCAAGTCCTTTCAAATGAAGGATGACGATTTCTTTGATCCCTTGATCTTGAACGTCTCCGCGTCCTATCAGATGAGGGATGACGATATTCGTATTCCCTCCTATAATCTTGTACTTTAGGACGTCCTTTTTCATTATCACCTTTCCCTTTATTTTTACTTTTTTTCTGGTTATTAGATACATTTTCTTTCAAAGGCTTGAGCTTTATATTCTCTTTCGGCTTTTCTTGAGAATTCTCACTTCTTTTAACTAGCCTACTAGGTTCTCTAGAAGTAGAGGCTATAGCTTCTGCTTCACTGGCTCCTTCCTCCATAGGGGCCAGTTCACCATTAAGGATCTCTCCTCCTTCTAGAGCATTTTGCCATTTAAATACTCTAGAGGTTTTATAGTCCTCAAGATCTCTAAAGAACTTTTTCCTCTTCATGATCTTTTGTTCTTCTTCCTCCATCGCCATAATTTCTCTCAACTCGTGATTGTAAATTTTATACGCCTCCTCCTGCATGGAGGGCAATAATTTTTCTTTTATTTCCAAAATCTCCTTATTTCATTTCAGTACTTTTTTTCTCTTCTTGTCTATTAAAAAATTTAGGAGGCTCATGCCGGCCCCGTTGAAAAATTGTGACCACTCTAATAGGTCCGGGTCTCCTTGGTCTGGATAGACATTCCATCTCAGACTCCTTGGGACCATTTTTTCTTCCACGTATTTTTCTAAAAAGGCAATATCCCATGAGGCATGTAATTCCGCCACCATCACATTTTTTAACCTCGTAAATACACCTCTTAGATCGGAAACTTCCGATGGTTTTTTATCAAAAACCTCTTCTATTGCAAGTTTGCGCTTGCTATGATACTCAAAGATATCCATCTTAAACTATCTGCTGCGACTCAATAAGATATTAAAGATTGTTGTAAGGGGGGATGGGTGCGCTGATAGTGTGTTGAAGCTGCTCCCGGTATTCAGTGCTTTTGAATATGGATAAATGTATATGTAGTGTGGGGTGCGCTAAACAACAAATAAATAATGAATATATAACATATATCTATATGTGAACCAAATCAACAAAAGTAAATATATATAACATATATCAATCTGTGAAGCCAATTAATAATACAAATCAATTGGTGCATAAACATAAAAGTTCATAAGTGTCCATAAATATTGTGCAGGTGAGTAGAATTGTATTCTATCCAAATAATACGTGTATCCACCACCGAGTGAAATTCATCCTTACCAAATGGAAATAAATAAGGTGCAACTATATTTTCTTGTGCTGAAAAAATATCCAATCTCCTTGTGAACAAACACCACGTGTAAATCACCAAGAATTAGCCTCTTACCAGATGGTAATAGGTATGCACTTGTTCAGTGAAACCACCGCCTTGCTTCCTCTTTAAAATCCTGAAGTGGGATGTAGAACCGCTCTACCTTTCTTTCTCCACTAGATGGCAACGAGTACCAGCAAGAAACACAGCCTCCTCCTTCTTCACAAGCTCACAAAACCACCGTGTATTAAAGGAAAAAGGAGGACTAATAGTGTATTACCCTTGAGATTTATTCAAAAAACAGTTGATATTGCACTTACAATTAGATGTCTTGTATTCAGCATAAACATAGGCATACGAATTCCTGCAAAGGCTTGCGGCCGGCTGCAGCACGGACCGCAAGTTGTGTGTGACGTGTGCGCCTCCTAATCTGACCGGTTTCTTCCCATAGGACTTCTACTGAGACAGGAGTACTGGCGCATCGTCACTTCCGCTTTATTTATACAGGTGGAAGCAAATTGTCTAACTTCCGGTGTCTGCAGAGCAGGTAGTATAAAAACATCGATCTATAGCACATCCTGGTGACACAGGAAGTAAACACTTTACTTCCTGTCTGCAGAGCAGGTGTCTGCAGAGCAGGTATGCTTTGAAACTTCTGGCTGATAGCAATTTAAGGAAAATTACTTAAATATGGGTAACTTTCCTTATGTTAAAAGGAATGTATAAAAACATACTTTATTATTTGTTAAAAAAAAATGTATAAAAACATCGATCTATAGCACATCCTGGTGACACCGGAAGTAAACACTTTCCTTCCTGTCCCACAACACACTGCTTTAGGAGCGTAGTGTTGTGGGACAGGAAGGAAAGTGTTTACTTCCGGTGTCACCAGGATGTGCTATAGATCGATGTTTTTATACATTTGTTTTTAACAAATAATAAAGTATGTTTTTATACATTCCTTTTAACATAAGGAAAGTTACTGTCAGGAAAGAGCTCACCTGCTGGTGGCACTGTAGCTCCCAGATCCATAAGCTGCAGTTCCAGTGTCCACCAGCGGGTGTCTCTCAGTAGTCAGAAGCGAACATCTTATGCAATCAGTCATCACCTGATGCTGGTTGCAGGAAGTATATTTAAACCCTGTGTATGCTTCTTCTCACTGCCTTGGTATTGTCTCCATGTGCGCCTGACCTGCATGCCTGTGTCCCTGTATCCTGATCCTGGACTCTGATCCTGACCCTGACCCTGACCCTGACCCTGCAGCCTGATTCCTTCCTTCCTGTTTGCTTACTCCGTCTCCTGCAACCCTCTCTCTGTTCTGTCTTGCTCCCAGCTCCCTCTGCTTGATCTCCCGTGTATGACCCCGGCTCTGTTACTATTACTATTCATTTATCCTGTTTTGTATATATTTGGTTTGAGCAGTTGTTTGCTGTGTGTCACTATTGTTTGGGTATCTGATTGGATTTACACAGTTATAGTTTTCTGGAGGTGCGTTTACATTTGTGTTATTCACCTATTTTTAAATAAATTATATTCTTTACACCTTAATTATGTCTAATGTTCTCTGTGTCAGTCCACACATTTCTGGTCACACCTGTTGCTGACAGAATACCAAGGCCAGTCCTGACCAGAAGTGGCTGCACAGAGAAGCCATCTTAGCTCTGTTGTTTGTGGCAAGATGCATCTTGAGGAGGTAATTTACTTTTCTTTGCTGGTGACAGAGGAAAAGGAATACTGCTGCCAGATATTAAAGGAGTGGGCCAGGGACCAGCTGTTAGAATGCATTCGTCTTGCTCATTCCCTAGTTGATCAGGGCAGGATGCTGTTTGATGATGTTCAGCCATTGATTCAAGTTTGTGCAGAGTTGGCTTTGTCCAGTATTCCTAAAGAAAGTGATGACTTTTCTCCCCCCTTTAGTATGGCTCAGGTAGAATCACTGGTATGGTTATTGGAGGATGACTCCTCTTATTTCTTTGAGCACTATTCAGCATGTTCCCAACAGGTGCTAGTAGATTGTATTAATGCAGTGCAGTCTCTTGTCAGACAGGCAGAGTGTAAACTGAATCTTGTTCAACCGTTATTACAAGCATGGTCAGATATATTGCACTCAGCTTCAGTCAGTTTGCAACAACCCCTTCCTACTGCTAGACACCTGCCTGCTCAAACATCTCTCTCTCCATCACCCACAGCAACCACAGTTGCAGCCCAGTTTACCCTTCTACCAACCATATGTCAGTACCCTGTTCCCAATTGCTGCACCTACCCTGCCTTTAACTCCTTGAAGCTTACCTCTTCTCCACTGTCTGCACCAATCCTTCAGAAATCCTCCTTAGTTACTGCTCCCTCTTTTTCAAAACCCCCCAGCTTTTCTTTGCTACCAGCTGCTCCCCCTACTCACAGCCCTGTGTTCACATGCAGAACCTCAGTGGCAAAACCCAAAAAGAAACAAAAGTTTTTCCCAACTTGCAAAATCTTGCCACTATCCAATTGTGCATCCACACCAGCGGATCTGCTCCAGCCTGCATCCATGCCTGCTTCCACGCCAGCGGATCTACCCCAGCCTGCTTCCACGCCAGCCGATCTGCTTCAGCTTGCATCCACACCAGCCGATCTGCTCCAGCTTGCTTCCACGCCAGCCGATCTGCTCCAGCTTGCTTCCACGCCAGCCGATCTGCTCCAGCCTGCTTCCACGCCAGCCGATCTGCTCCAGCCTGCTTCCACGCCAGCCGATCTGCTCCAGCTTGCTTCCATGCCAGCTGATCTGCTCCAGCTTGCTTCCACGCCAGCCGATCTGCTCCAGCCTACTTCCACGCCAGCCGAACTGCTCCAGCCTGAAGTTCTGGTCCCTTTTGTCCAGCCTGAAGTTCTGGTCCCTTTTGCCCAGCCTGAAGTTCCGGTCCCTTTTGCCCAGCTTGAAGTTCCGGTCCCTTTTGCCCAGCTTGAAGTTCCGGTCCCTTTTGCCCAGCTTGAAGTTCCGGTCCCTTTTGCCCAGCTTGAAGTTCCGGTCCCTTTTGCCCAGCTTAAAGTTCCGGTCCCTGCTGCCCAGCTTGAAGTTCCGGTCCCTGCTGCCCAGCTTGAAGTTCCGGTCCCTGCTGCCCAGCTTGAAGTTCCGGTCCCTGCTGCCCAGCTTGAAGTTCCGGTCCCTGCTGCCCAGCTTGAAGTTCCGGTCCCTGCTGCCCAGCTTGAAGTTCCGGTCCCGGCTGCCCAGCTTGAAGTTCCGGTCCCTGTTGCCCAGCTTGAAGTTCCGGTCCCTGTTGCCCAGCTTGAAGTTCCGGTCCCTGTTGCCCAGCTTGAAGTTCCGGTCCCTGTTGCCCAGCTTGAAGTTCCGGTCCCTGTTGCCCAGCCAAAGGGGCAGGTGCCCAATGCCCAGCCTGTCTCTGGACATCCTGTCCCTAACAACCTGCCTGCCTCTGATGGTCTGCTGCTCGATGACACGTCTACCCCTAGGGATCTGCTGTCTGACAACCTGCCTTCTTCTGCCTCTGATCCGGTGACAGATGTCCAGCCTGATGATCCCATGCTTGATGTCCAGCATGCGTCTGATGATCCTTTTACCATTGACCAGCCTGATCTTACTTCTCTTCTACTTACCACCCAGCCGGGTTCTACTGACTCAATACCAGCTGCTCGGTTGGACTGTCATGCAAAAACAGAGTGTTCACCTGCTAATGGGTTTGAAAGCTCTGAGTCCTCGCATGCTTTATATGGGTTACCTGCTTGGCCTGAGATTCGTTTGTCGGTTGCCTCGGTTGAGTCCCTCTGGCAGAGTGTTGTTCCTATGGCTCCAAAGCCTGGTGGTCCGGACATGCCCATGGTAACTAGTAGCTGCATTTGCCTTCATGGCCCTGGTCATGGTAAGCTCCTGGGGAATGGAGGGGTACTATCTGTGCCTCTCCATGATCCGGATGCGCTTGCCCCAGCTTTGGGTGCACTAGGGGACCCGGGTCAGGTAACCAGTGCCTCAGAGATACCTAGGTGGCTTTTGAAGTGCAGAGTAAGTCCTGGAAACCAGGCAAGCTACTTGGTTATGGCGAGACACTTCTGTGTCAGAGTTCTGGTATTGTCACATGACCCCATGGCTAAGTCTGCAGGCAACTCGTGGGACCCCAGCAATGGGGTACCTGCTGTTCTGAGGGACTTGAAGTATCAAATTCTGTACATGTCAGAGGATCTGGCCAGCAGGACACCCAGCCAGTTGCTTGACCTCAGCGGTGGGATACCCAGTCAGTCACCTGACCCAGGCGGTGGGACACTTTGCCTATTGTTGGATCTTGGCAATGGGGCATCTCGCTTGGAACCCGGCACTTCTTCAGCCTACAAGGAACTTTTGCTCTGGATTTGTGCAGCAAATGACTGTATTTTATGGACTGGTTTAGCTAGGGTTTTTTGGAGTGTCCTGAGGCCGCTCCTTAGAGGGGGGGTACTGTCAGGAAAGAGCTCACCTGCTGGTGGCACTGTAGCTCCCAGATCCATAAGCTGCAGTTCCAGTGTCCACCAGCGGGTGTCTCTCAGTAGTCAGAAGCGAACATCTTATGCAATCAGTCATCACCTGATGCTGGTTGCAGGAAGTATATTTAAACCCTGTGTATGCTTCTTCTCACTGCCTTGGTATTGTCTCCATGTGCGCCTGACCTGCATGCCTGTGTCCCTGTATCCTGATCCTGGACTCTGATCCTGACCCTGACCCTGACCCTGACCCTGCAGCCTGATTCCTTCCTTCCTGTTTGCTTACTCCGTCTCCTGCAACCCTCTCTCTGTTCTGTCTTGCTCCCAGCTCCCTCTGCTTGATCTCCCGTGTATGACCCCGGCTCTGTTACTATTACTATTCATTTATCCTGTTTTGTATATATTTGGTTTGAGCAGTTGTTTGCTGTGTGTCACTATTGTTTGGGTATCTGATTGGATTTACACAGTTATAGTTTTCTGGAGGTGCGTTTACATTTGTGTTATTCACTTATTTTTAAATAAATTATATTCTTTACACCTTAATTATGTCTAATGTTCTCTGTGTCAGTCCACACATTTCTGGTCACACCTGTTGCTGACAGTTACCCATATTTAAGTAATTTTCCTTAAATTGCTATCAGCCAGAAGTTTCAAAGCATACCTGCTCTGCAGACACCTGCTCTGCAGACAGGAAGTAAAGTGTTTACTTCCTGTGTCACCAGGATGTGCTATAGATCGATGTTTTTATACTACCTGCTCTGCAGACACCGGAAGTTAGACAATTTGCTTCCACCTGTATAAATAAAGCGGAAGTGACGATGCGCCAGTACTCCTGTCTCAGTAGAAGTCCTATGGGAAGAAACCGGTCAGATTAGGAGGCGCACACGTCACACACAACTTGCGGTCCGTGCTGCAGCCGGCCGCAAGCCTTTGCAGGAATTCGTATGCCTATGTTTATGCTGAATACAAGACATCTAATTGTAAGTGCA
Organism: Pelophylax lessonae; assembly: GCF_965119305.1. NCBI lineage: Eukaryota > Metazoa > Chordata > Amphibia > Anura > Ranidae > Pelophylax > Pelophylax lessonae. Next base: position 553,632,539 of record NC_138768.1, on the reverse strand, counting down.
ATATCAACTGTTTTTTGAATAAATCTCAAGGGTAATACACTATTAGTCCTCCTTTTTCCTTTAATACACGGTGGTTTTGTGAGCTTGTGAAGAAGGAGGAGGCTGTGTTTCTTGCTGGTACTCGTTGCCATCTAGTGGAGAAAGAAAGGTAGAGCGGTTCTACATCCCACTTCAGGATTTTAAAGAGGAAGCAAGGCGGTGGTTTCACTGAACAAGTGCATACCTATTACCATCTGGTAAGAGGCTAATTCTTGGTGATTTACACGTGGTGTTTGTTCACAAGGAGATTGGATATTTTTTCAGCACAAGAAAATATAGTTGCACCTTATTTATTTCCGTTTGGTAAGGATGAATTTCACTCGGTGGTGGATACACGTATTATTTGGATAGAATACAATTCTACTCACCTGCACAATATTTATGGACACTTATGAACTTTTATGTTTATGCACCAATTGATTTGTATTATTAATTGGCTTCACAGATTGATATATGTTATATATATTTACTTTTGTTGATTTGGTTCACATATAGATATATGTTATATATTCATTATTTATTTGTTGTTTAGCGCACCCCACACTACATATACATTTATCCATATTCAAAAGCACTGAATACCAGGAGCAGCTTCAACACACTATCAGCGCACCCATCCCCCCTTACAACAATTCCACATTCATGAAACATTTTAAAATTTCTAAAATATATGAAATCTCAAATATACTATAAAGATATAAAGTGAATTACTATGCAATTAATTAAAAAAAAGATAACCCTGCCAATATATACATTATATAATATAAATAAACATAAAATAATAATTGATGTAAATTGACCAGTTATCTTCCTAATTAACCAGTTGTATTCCTAGTAATCTAACACTTCATTTTTGCTAACCTGGAATATGAATGAACATATTAAATTTTATAGTCATAGCCACATATACTGATTACCTATAAATAATAAATAACTATCTTAAAGCGGTTTTAAATCCAAAACCAAAATATTAAATATTGCAGCTTACCAATCATTAGATGTGGTCGCTGCATTCGTTTTTTTTTTATTAGCCTCTTTACTCTCTCTTTTCATCTGGTTATCTGGCCAGTAACACACCCCCTGTATTAGAGTGCCCCCACTCTGGATGAAGTAGCACAGAGACAACCTTGAACAGCAGCATTGTCAGTCTGTGAGTAGAGGAGTGCTATCTCTAATCTCTAACTGCTATATCTGCAGGACAAGTTGTTCTGTTGAAAAACAAGACTTAGTCCTGATTGACACTGGTGCGATGCGGGAAACCCTGTCATTCAGTCCCGGTGTGAACACCCATGCGATCCAACTCCAGTGCAAACCCAAAAAAAAGAGTCCTGCACTGTTTTGGTGCGAATGCAATGCGATTTCAGCCATACAGTTTGTATGGCTGAAAAAACATGCAAAGCACAACAAAAAGCATTACAGAAACGCTCAAAAGCAACATGCATAGGTGTGAAGCTAGCCTTACTGGCCAGATCACCAGGTGAAAAAAAAAGAAAGAAAGCCTTAAAAATTAAAAGTAATGCAGCCATCATATCTAAGAACTGGAAAGCTGAATGGGGAGCAGGTGTTTTAAATTTGGTGTTATCGCTCTCACTCTCTCATACTGGTCACTGGAAGTCCAACATGGAACCTCAGGGCAAAGAATGCCCTGAGGATATGAAAAAAAGAATTGTTGCTCTACATAAAGATGGCCTAGGCTATAAGAAAAGTTTGCCAAGACCCTGAAACTGAGCTGCAGCATAGTGGGCAAGACCATACAGTGGTTTAACAGGACAGGTTCTGCTCAGAACAGGCCTCACCATGGTCGACCAAAGAAGTTGAGTGCACATGCTCAACGTCATATCCAGAGGTTGTCTTTGGGAAATAGACTAATGAGTGCTGCCAGCATTGCTGCAGAGGTTGAAGGGGTGGGGGGGTCAGCCTGTGTGTGCTCAGACAAGACGCCACACACTGCATCAAATGGGTCTGCATGGCTGTCATCCCAGAAGGAAGCCTCTTCTAATCATGATGCACAAGAAAGCCCGCAAACAGTTTGCTGAAGAACAGCAAAGTAAGGACATAAATTACTGGAACCAAATCCAGATGATGATGAGACCGAGATAAACTTATTTGGTTCAGATGGTGTCAAGCGTGTGTGGCGGCAACCAGGTGAGGAGTACAAAGACAAGGGTGTCTTGCCTACAGTCAAGTATGGTGGAGGGAGTGTCATGGTCTGGGGCTGCATGAGTGCTTCTGCCATTGGGGAGCTACAGTTCATTGAGGGAACCATGAATGCCAACATGTACTGTGACATGCTGAAGCAGAGCACGATCCCCCCCTTCGGAGACTGGGCCACAGGGCAGTATTCCAACATGATAACGACCCCAAATACACCTCCAAGGCGACCACTGCCTTACTAAGGAAGCTGAGGGTAAAAGTGATGGACTGACCAAGCATGTGTCCAGACTTAAACCCTATTGAGCATCTGTGGGGCATCCTCAAATGGAAGGTGGAGGAGCACAAGGTCTCTAACATCCACCAGCTCCGTGATGTCATCATGGAGGAGTGGAGGAGGACTCCAGTGGCAACCTGTAAAGCTCTGGTGAACTCCATGCCCAAGAGGGTTAAGGCAGTGCTGGAAAATAATGCTGGCCACACAAAATTTTAACACTTTGGGCCCAATTTGGACATTTTCACTTAGGGGTATACTCACTTTTGTTGCCAACGGTTTAGACATTAATGGGTGTGTGTTGAGTTATTTTGAGGGGACAACATTACACTGTTATACAAGCTGTACACTCACTACTTTACATTGTAGCAAAGTGTCATTTCTTCAGTATTGTCACATGAAAAGATATAATAAAATATTTACAAAAATGTAAGGAGTGTACTCACTTTTGTGAGATACTGTAGTTAAGACTAATGCCACCTGCCCAGGAATGAATCTAAAAGAAAATGAGGATACAAGGTAAATAATTTTTTTACATTTTGCATTTATTTAAAGACTAATACTGTATCTCTTTATTTCTGCTATGTACAGAAGGAAAGAAGTACAGTGATATGTCCTGGCAGAGATGTTTGTTGGTGCTACAGCTAAGCATGACAATGCTCTCCTTGATTTATGTCTTTAACAAGGTGGGAAAAGTGCCCACCATGTCCCTGGAAGAATATTCCATTTTCTAAACATGTCTTTGACTTGGCTTGGAGTGTTTCATGCAGGTCACATGTTTGTGGCAGATTACCCCATTAATTGTGGCCTGATCCCAGGAGCTCCATTCCCAAGCTTTCTAGATGCTACTTTTTGTTCCTATTATGTCTTAGTCCATGTCATTGCATGCTGAGGAAGTAAAGCATATACAGCAGGGACTGAAGCAGCACATAAGAGCAAGGGGAGTATCTACTGCAAGGCAAACAAAGCGTTTGCCTTAGGCGGCATTTTTCAGGGGGGGGGCAGCACCACCCCCAGGGAGAAGGGCAGAAGCGGCTCTTTAACCACTTGCCAACTGGGCTATAAGCTGAATGACAGCTAGAGCATTGTCGTCCATTTCTGGGAAGGCGTCTATTGACGTCCACCCAGAACCGTGCCCGTTGATGCGCGCACCCGGTGCGTTCTGTGATCGCTATGTCCTTCAGACACAGCTGATCCCAGATCAGGGTAAAGAGCCAATCACAGTGGTTCTTTACCACATGATCAGCTGTGTTTAATCACAGCTAATCACTATGTAAACACACTTGCCGGTTATCGCTATTCCTTTTCTCATGCTGTCACAGCATGAGGAGAGAGCCGGTAACCAACTAGTGTGAAAGGGGACATCTGCACTGATAATCAGGGCACTGATCATCAGTGTCCTGATGATCAGTGCAGCCCCAACAGTGCCCATCAGTGATGCCAATCAGCCCAACAGTGTTGTCAATCAGTACCTATCAGTGCTGCCAGTCAGTGCCTCTTCATCAGTGCTGCCTATCAGTGCCCATCAGTGCTGTGTATTACTGCACATAAGTGACACCTATCAGTGCCTATCAATGCCGCATATCATTGCAGCCTCCTCAGTGCTCACCAGTGCCCCTGATCCCATCCTCTGCCCCACTGACCTCATGCTCTGCCCTTTTGACCTCTGTCCTATAATGTGCTGATCCCATCCTCTGCCCTGCTGACCTTACCTATGTCCCGCTGACCCCATCCTCTGCCCCATTAACCACAGATGTGGCACTTAGGTTAATCATGTCTCAGGGTCTGCTGAGGAAGCTGCAGCTGTTCACTGTGAATGGCTGCAGCTTCCACATCAGACCCCAAGACAAGAACAGTATGGGGGGTACGTGGCTGGGGTGGAACAAATTTAGATGGGAGCATCTGATTTAATCTTGCCTACGGCAGCACAAGACCAAAATACACCACTGCATAAGGGACCCTCTGCTAAAGACATGTGAAGACACCCATGCTGATCACATTGCACACTGCCCCAGTCACTACCAGGGGAATTCTGAGCAAAATGACCACTCATGCTGTATACATAAGGCCTCCTTCACCAATACGGTCCACCTGTCCATTTTTCAGGTGGACCTGATGAGGCCACCCATTCTCCTCTATGGAGAAGTATATGTCACTGGAGATGTGTCTACTGACAACCGTCTGTCATCCGATCCGACAAGATCCGCTTAAAACAGACAGATGGTGATACGTTCGCCATCCTTCCAGCGGGTCGAATCGGATGGGAATCGGAAACAAACATGCTGCCTGTTTTCATTTGATCTCCCCATAGAGGAGAGCGGGACTCTGACAGGTCCGTCTCTGCACAGTGAGCAGAGACTGACCTGTCATCCGCCTGCTCAGCGGGGATCAGAGGAGCGATCCCCGCTGAGCTACCAGAGTCCGCCGAGTGGATCTGACCCGTGTGAAAGGGGCCTTAAGCACATGAACCACTTGCCGACCGCCGCACGACTATTTACTGTGGCAGTCAGCCCCCTACAGGCAAAACGACGTAGGGCTACGTCGCTCGCCCACGAGCCTCTAGGGGGCGAGCGCGCGCCGCCGGAGGCGCGCTCCTGCCCCCGCTCGTTCACTAACATCCCCGCGCGAGTGACCGGTGGCTCCAATGTCCGCCGGTCACTCGCGATCTCCCGCTGGAGAGGGAGAAAGGTAGGCAGCTAATGTAAACAAAGCCACCTGTCATTCTCCCTGGTGTAACTGCAGAGATCATACGATCCTGCTATGAAGGATCGTATGTCTTTGTGGTTACATCACAAGCTACGCCCCCCCACAGTTAGAATCACGCCCCTAGGGATACATTTAACCCACTGATCATCAATAAAGTTAACCCCTTCCCTGCCAGTGTCCTTTTTACAGTAACAGTGCATATTTATAGCACTGATTACTGTAGTAATGTCACTGGTACCCCCAAAAGATCGCCGCCATTACTAGTAAAAAAAAAACAATAAAAATGACATAAATCTTTCCCGTAGTTAGTAGACGCAATAACTTTTGCGCAAACCAATCAAAATACGCTATTGCGATTCTTTTTACCAAACATATGTAGCAGAAAACAAATTGGCCTAAAATGTTAAAAATGTTAAAATTGTTAAACATTTTTTTTTGGGGAATTTCATTTAAAAAAGTTGAAAAATATTGTTATTTTTTCAAAAGTGTCGCTCTTTTTTTGTTTATAGTGCAAGAAGTAAAAATTGCACAGGTGATCAAATACTACCAAAATAAAGCTCTGTTTGTGGGGAAAAAAGGACGTCAATTTTATTTGGGTACAGCGCTACATGACAGCGCAATTGTCTATTAAATTCATGCAGTGCCAAATCGCAAAATAGGCCCTGGTCTTTGAGCAGCCAAATCCTCCGGGGCTTAAGTGGTTAATAGAATAAAAGATGAGTTAAATAATCAAGCATGCTCACATTGTGATCAGTGATGTTTCCAGTGTTCTCACTGATTTATAATGACAGTGCTGTTTCTCAAATAACATGACACTGCCATATTTGGAACAAATGTGACATACATCATTTACATCATATACATTTCAGCCATTCAAGCAACTGGTAAAACTTTGATAGTTAATATGTAGCAAATAGTTTTATTACAAAAATATATATTTGGAATAATACTCATAATCATACACATTTGCTTCTTTACTGGGTTTTGTGTCCTAACTTAAGCCTGGTACACGCGATCAGATTATCGGATCAATAGTCTTCAGTTTTTTGTTGCATGCTAGTCTCATATTGAAAGTGAAGAGGTTACTTTCATACAAAAAATTTCGTACGACAGAATACAACTTCAGAAGCAATGTAATGTTTTGAATTGTTTTGTAAGCATTCTTTCGATTCCGAGCATGCGTAGTCTTGCTCTTACGATTGTTTTTGGACGAAAACTGTACTAATTAAATGAAAATCGGACATTGTGTTCATGTTTGATAACAATTTTATAGCCTGCACCTTCAGTTTTTGACGTCCAAAAAGTCAGAATTGGCTTTTGAAAGCACTGTACTAAAGATCAGAAATTTGGCAGATCGTTCATCGTACGAAATTTTACTTCCGATTTTCTTGGGTATGGGCCTTTAAAAGGAAATGACTAACTTGCTGCTTAGCTGGATGACTGAACATTTTGTATAGTAAAAACAAACAGCTAAAATGTGGGAAGGTTCTTCAGTTGTTTCCCCCAATACACATGTACACACACATGTGGCTATATATACCAACTCTGGTAGTACACATCTGATGGCCAGATGGGGTGCTTTGCATGGCAACAAGAGCTTCAAAGAGCTTTACCTGGGAGCAGCTTTGTGAGCATAGTCTCAAGATATCACAAAATCAAAAACTGAATACCACAGTGCCTTCATTTAATTTGTAAATGACAATGTCTATATCATCATCTGTAAAGAGTCGTGTCTTTTATGCTAGACTCCATTTGCTTAGTTTATTGTGTTACCATTATGAGTGGAGACACAGAGTGGTGGCATCAAAAAAGGCTGATAGTGAACACTAAGCACTATGAAAGGAAGCTGTGTAAAGCCTACTTTGGTCCATGAATCACAAAGTTTTAAACAGCCAGTCAACTAGTATTTTTAAGCTTTAACAGATGTTGATACAAAATAAAAGGTCTTTGTTTGAGCACTTTGTGTTATGGGGTGACAACGCTCTGTTATTATTGTAGATCAGCGGGAGTGAACTTTCTTGATATTTTTAAATTCTAAAGCAGTGATCCAATGTGAGTGATTGGCCCGGTAAAAAAGGCAGTCTGCGCCCAGGGCTGATTGCTTGCATGTGATCGCTGCATGAGCAATTACATGCAAGTGGGTGTGATTAGCTATGAGAGCTGGCAGACTCCTATTGCTTTTAATGGGGCTACTTCCTTGCAGCTAATTGAGGAAAGTCCCTGCTAATCGCAGGCATTCACAGGTGGGAAAGCACCCTAAAACACCAGTTTGTACAAGCCCTACATTAATCTGTTCTTATGCACATTAGTAGCAGCACTCCTTATGCTTTCCTTATTTTAGCTAAACATATTTTCAGTATAGGGGTTGGGAACTCTGCCTTTTTAAAGCGAGGGGGTGCTATATAATATAGCCCACATTATTGGCCATTCTATGTCACCTAACCTAAGTTCAGAGGTTACCAACATGGATTATAGTAACCAACCACCAATATTGGTGTTTGGTTACTATAGCAACAAACCGCTGCATTAAGTTCTCATGTCTGCTAACCGCAAATGGGTTGCGTTTGCTGTAATTCCATGCTCAATCTGAACCCATAATTCCTAGTTTTCTGTGCCTGCTTTAATTTTTGTGGTGGGTGTCCCTATTTATTGGTAGTTAATGCCCCATTTAACAGTGGTGGTCAATTCCCCATTTATGTTGTAGGTACTCAATGCATCCTTCAATGTTGGTAGTTGTTAATGCGTCCTCTGTTGGTTAGTGCCCCCTTTGTTCATGCAGGGCAGTGCTCCCTTTGTTGGCAATTGATCATTTTGTTAGTGTGCATCCATACCGCTTTAATGTTGGTTGTAGTCAGTGCTTTATTAATTGGTGGTGGTCAGTGCCCTCTTCAAAGGTGATGGTCAGTTCTTCCCCCCTTACAGTGGTATTACTCTTACCAGCGCTACCTACACTACAGAACTGTCAAGATGCCTGACAAAAGGCCAAGAAATATGTGTGTTGCCTGTTTTATTTATTTATTTATTTATTTTTTGGGGGGGGGGGGGCAGCGCTCAACTTGAAATGATACAGAGGTTTTCCTAGATCTGGGGCACATGCCCCAAGGGTCCAATGACACCTTTCTGCATAGGGAGCACTCTTTCCATTGACCACAAATGTGGGGGGAACTTTTCCCACATTTGAACTATATAGGTGGAGGTCTTTCTTCCATTGGCTACCAATGTAGGGGAGCTCTTGTCCAATTAAATACCAATGTAAAGGGATACTTCTCAACTGGCTACCAATGTAAGAGAGCACATTTCCATTGAATGATCACCAATGTGAGGGAACATTATACTGGCCACTATTGTAGGGTAGTTCTTATCCACTTACCATCACTGTAACGGGATAACTTTCCATTAGGCATCACTGTAATAGGCCCTTCTTCACTGACTACCAATGTAGGGGGGCACTTTTCCAATGAGCGTCAGTGTGAGGTGACCAATCAATCCCTATCTGATTTATTTGGTCAATTTGATTCTTTTTATATCATGCCTATTACTAAAAACAAAGAATGATGTGGTAAAAAATAGCCCTTCCCAATTGTAAAATGGTGTCAATATTGTGCATTTATACAGGTAAGTGAAAAAATAAAAAACTGGGGGTGAAGGGTTAAACTCCTCAAGAAAGCTTCATAAAGCTTGCTGAAAGCTTTGCAACAGTTTTTAAATTGACAATGTCATGAAATAAAAAAGTGCTAAACAAGTATCTGCAAAAAAAAACAGGAAATACTTTTCCCACTGCCTGTGCCACCGGAATATACCCTCTGATTAATACATACAGTATCTTTCTCTTTAAGAGAAAGCCCCAATATGATTTGTGTGCATTTTCAGAAAAGAGCAAGTAAAATGTAAAAAGCAAATTCCACTTTTTTTTACAGTTATACTAAGGGAATGGATACACATAACAAATATAATGTAGGTGTTAAGCCAATTTGGCTGAAAAAGTTGAAATACACTATAAGTTTGCAGGGAAATCGACACTTTTGTGAGTGTCATGCTTGTCCTGCAACTTTGGGCCCTGCTGACCTCCATACATTACATGATACAGTAGTGAGGTGGAGGTCAGCAGGAAGAACCAGCAAGCACTGATAGGATCCCAGGAGATATTCCCAGAAGTGTTGGTTTTGGGTGACATTCTTCCATGTGGGCATCCAGATAGGTATGTATTCTCTCTCTCTAAACAAGGTGCACTTGTTCAGCACATTTTTATTTAATGGCAGGATCAAATATAAGCTTTCTGTATATGGTGATCTTATATAGCTCTTTGTGTACAAGGTCTAACAAAACTGAATATTAATCTGATAGCAAGACTATATGTTCCAGATGACCAGGGATTATGTTAGAATCTCCCAGAAGCAGCTTGGATTTATGACCTCACTAAGGAAACCCTGGACTTATCAGTTGTACTGTGATCCCCCCCCCCCCCCCCTTACCTAGAAAGGGTCTTTTATTGCATTACATTAAGTGCATAACCTACTAGCAAGACTATACCTTCCAGATGACCAGGGATTATGATAGAATCTCCAGAAAGAACTTGGTTTTATGACCCAACAAGGGAAACCCTATGCTGAAAAAACTGAATAATAATCTATTAGCAAAACTATATGTCCCAGATGACCAGGGATTATGTTAGAATCTCCCAGAAGCAGCTTGGGTTTATGACCTTACTAAGGAAACCCTGGACTTATCAGTTGCACTATGATCCCTCCCTTACCTAGAAATGGTCTTTTATTGCATTAAATTAAGTGCATAATCTACTAGCAAGACTATACCTTCCAGATGACCAGAGATTATGATAGAATCTCCAGAAAGAACTTGGTTTTATGACCCAACAATGGAAACCCTATGCTTGTCTGTTGCACTTTCATCCCTTCCTTAACTAGAAAAGGTCTTTAAATGCATTAATTTAAGTGCAATAGGTGACTAACCTACTATCAAGACTATAGCTTCCAGATTACCAGGGATTATGAAGGAATTTTCCAGAAGGAACTTGATTTAATGGCCTGATAAACTCTGATCCCTCCTTTACCTAGAAAAGGTCTTTCAATGCACTAAATTTAGCGTATTAATTGTCTAACCTACTAGCAAGACTATACCTTCCAGATGACCAGAGATTATGATAGAATCACTAGAAGAAACTTTGTTTTCTGATTCAAAAAAGAAAACCTTAGGCTTGCCTGTTGCATTTTCATCCCTCCCTTACTTGAAAAGGTCTTCTATTGCTTTAAATTAAGTGCATAACTTACTAGCAAGACTATACCTTCCAGATGACCAGGGATTATGATAGAATCTCCAGAAAGAACTTGGTTTTATGACCCAACAAGGGAAACCCTGGGCTTGTCTGTTGCACTTTCATCCCTTTCTTATCTAGAAAGGTCTTTCAATGCAATAACTTAAGTGCATTACTTGCTTAAACTACCAACAAGACTATACCTTTCAGATGACCAGAGATTATGATAGAATCTCCCAGAAAGAACTTGATTTTATGACCCAACAAAGGAAATCCTGGGCTGCCCTTTGGACTGTGATCCCTCCCTTACCTAGAAAAGGTTTTTAATGCACTAAATAAACATTAATTAATATTAATGATAATTAACTCATAAAATGCTATTTCAATTGTGTAATATGTATTTAAGTAGATTTTTGTTTAACCACTGTAAATCCAGGCACTTTTAACCCCCTTCCTGCCCAGGCCCAAAATTACTCAGTCATGCAACACTGTACCCAAATGAAAATGTTATAATTTTTTTTTTTAGACAGATATAGCTTTCATTTTGTGGTATTTATTCACCAATGGGGTTTTTTTCTTTTCTGTTACAAAATTTTGCAAATAAGTAATTTTTTTTTTTTTTTTTTTTACTAATGAGGCTGCACAGATGGGCACTGAGGAGATTGAACTGATGGGCACTGATGAGGCTGCACTGGTAAGCACTTATGGGCACTGATGAGGCTGCACTGATGTACACTGATGGACACTGATGGGCACTGATGTACATGGATGAGGCTGCACTTATGTGCACTGATGGACACTGATGAGGCTGCGCTGATGGGCACTGAAGAGGAGGAAAAGAAAAATGATGGAAACAGAGAGACTGTTCCTAAAGAGGTTGCAAAGAAAGGGATGCTCACAACTGCTAAATATCAAAAATGAACATCTTTATTGAAAAATAAGGCATTATGTAATATATTGAAATACGCCCCAGAACCTGGGGTCGTAACACACATAGAAAGATCAAATGCAGTAGAACCACATGTGAGACAGCATTAAAAACATCACAATGACAAACACACACACTACCGGCCACAACACGCACTGGGAATGGTAGGGCACAAATGCAGCGATTGACAGTATATGGCCCAAAACAGACCCTCTGATACTGTAAAACAAACCGCTGAAAAGGTGCCGACATGCCACGAAAACCCTGCTGCAAAGGAAATGATGCTAGTATGAAAATAACCCGCACTTCATGGGACTGTTAAGGACTGTATTGATGTATAGAAAAAGATGTCACTGACTGGTTGCGGCGGCCAGCCAATAGACATAAGAGAGAACCTGCTATATAATGGTAATGACAGCCGAATCAGTCAGTCACTAATAAGCAAAATATAAATCTAAAGCTGTGAAATAGTGTCCCTCCAGAACTGTAGTTATGTAAAACTTGGGACCTCCTTTTCATGTTCCTATAACAGCGAAAGCAGTGTGAGGCAGGGGGAAGATGAACAAGGCAGGGACTCTTCTAACAGTCTCCAATATTTAAAAAGTCATTTGTGACTTGATTGTAATACATGGAGTATCATTGAAGATGACAAATTGAGCAGCCAGAAATCCTTGTGCATCCAATAAGAAAGGGAAATGGACCATATGGAGCTGTGGAATCACCGATATTGGACCGCAAGCGATAGGAAAATGTTTAGGGAGAGACACTGAATATTGAGACAGCGAGGGCTCGCATCGGATGGACTCAGACGGTAGGCGGATTGCCAGCCGCACTCATGTAAAACATATACTGTGAATTCAAAAAGAGTGCTTACCGCGTCACCGGAGTCTCAACATGATCATTCAAATATCCGGTGGTCATGGCCCTTTCTCTATCCATGTTGCTCCATCTGGGAATCCTCTTCCAGCCGGTTGATTACCGGGTCCGTGCACTTCCGCCACGCTCGCTAATAGCGGTATCAGCTTCAGAACATCACATCAGCTTAGGCAAGTGAAGGGTTCCCATAGGTGCGTGGGCAGCAGTGCATGACGTCAACGCGTTTCGCATGCGTGACACATGCTTCTTCAGGACGTCATTGTGTGGGCGGGAAGTTGTTTTTGAAGGGTATTTTTGATTGGTAACCACATCATTTTTCTTTTACTCCAGTATTTTTGGTTGCGGTGGCTCCCTGTGTTAAAAGGTCCGGCTGGGGATTCCCCATCGGGCCCTGGAGTATAGTTGGCCATGTGTCTTGGCAGCAAGTCACTAATGGCCCTATAGATCTCCACACTATTCTCTTTTTCACACTGAAGAGGAGGCACTGATGAGGCTGCACTGATGGAGCTGGGACTCATGGGCACTGATAGGCTGCACTGATGGGCACTGATAGGGCTGCACTTATAAGCAGGGCACTGAATATCAGTGTAAATAATTTACTTACTGTGCCACTCACAGATTGACTCTCCTTTCATCACATCCTGTCACTGTGTGAGGAAAGAGCCATTAACCAGCAAGTCTGTTTACAGTGTGACAGCAATGATTGGACACAGCAGATCATATGGTAAAGGGGCGGTGTGGTTGGTCCTTTTACCTGGATCTGTGATCCACTGTGTCCAAGGCACACAGTGGTCACAGAGTGCGCCCAAAGAGCATCCCAGGGGGCACAAGGGAGGCACACACGTGGGAGGATATCCAGGGATGTCCTCCCAGAACTAGAGAGCAGCACTGTAGCTGTATATCGGCTATAGCAATGGGCAGGAAGTGGTTAAAGAAACCTGAAATCTGTAGCGTGCAGTTTTTGACCTTGCTTTAATACTGTTAATTTTCTGGCTGTGTTTGGTTTCAACACTATCCAAGTCATTGACACAGAACAAGCATGCAGAAACTGAAGTCCGAGTTTCTAATTTACATACTTGAATTGGAACATCGACTAAAGTACTGAATTCATGAAGATATGAAGCTAGAATTTCCAGAAGGAGAGGTCAGCAATTGTAGACTATATATTCTCTCACTACAAGATTAATTTAAAAACGTCACGGAGCATGAATCAGAACAGACATGAGTATTTTTCTTCGCTTGTCACTTTGCACTACTGCTATGTTCCCTTTCCAGTCATAAATAAACACTCAATCATGTCTCCATCTTCAAATATTTAACAGGCCTGCCAGCATATGCACAAATGTTTGCAAATTAGTAAACACAGTAATAAGGTTGTCATTTTTTTTAAGTGGCAAAATAGAGATTTTTGGAGAAGGTAGTGTAAATCTATATTGATTCTAGCTGTGCCAAGCACTGTAAGAAAATTGCCCTAATGCTATTATCTGCTGCTTCGACAAGATTTCATAACACATCTGTCCAAGGGAACATACACTAAAAAAAGCCTAAGTAAGCTGATCCAACTTATAACTAGACTTAGTTTCAAGTAAAGAGGATTGTTGTGAAAATGAATAAAGCTACAAATATTGGCAATAACAATGACAGCTAAAAATGTCAGTAATCCAGGCAGGGTTGTCCCTTGTCACCCCTGCTTTTTGCTATTGAACCTTGGCAGCCCTGATTCGTGACTGTCCACTTATCACTGATTTTAGATATGCAAACTACGTGAGCAGATCATGCTGTACGCCGATGACATGCTGCTCTTCTTGGGAGACGCTTCCACTTCCCTACCTTAGGGTCATGCCTATTATCTTGGATTTTGGGCATTACTTTGGTATCACCACCAATTGGACTTAATCTGCTTTGATGCTGTTGAATGATGAGCCAGGGCACTCAATGCCAATTACTTGTCCCCGTTGTCTTCCCCTTTAGATACTTAGGCATTCAGATCTCCCCTACGTTCACTGACTGCCAACTCAATGTTTATCCTTTACTGACCTGCTTTAGGGATAAGAATAATATTTGGAATAAACTCAAAATGTAATTCACGGAGAAGACTAATTTGATTAAAATTATACTTATGCCACAGCTGTTGTATATGCTTCACAATTCCCCAGTGGTAATCCTATTAAGACTTTTCAGAGTGGTAAATTCCCTTTTTACAATACTGCTATGGAATACTTGTCTCCCTAGGGTCAAACTAGAACAACTGCAGTATCCTAGGGATGGCGGTGGCCTGGCACTTCCTAATTGGTTCCATGTCCGACACCATAGGACACACAACAACTGGTAGGGATAGAAAGACGTTGAAATACTCCAAGAAAAGGTCTTCACAGACAAGAGTTTCTTCTAGATCTCCCGAATGGATCTCTGGAGCTTAAAGCATGCGACTATGCGGTTAAGCAATAGTCAAATAAGAGATCCCACTAAGCGTTATTTGACTATTGCTTAACCGCATAGTCGCAGGCTTTAAGCTCCAGAAATCCATTTGGGAGATCTAGAAGAAACTTTTGTCTATGAAGGCCCCTTTCTTGGAGTATTTCAACGTCTTTCTCTCCCTACCTGTTGTTGTGTGTCCTATGGTGTCTGAGTTACCTCTTTTTTTTTTATATCAATAACTTTTTATAAATTTTTCCAATATTATACAGATAAAGAAAAAGGGAGAAAAAACAATATAACATGACATATCATAAAACTAATTTACCACCAACAGCACACATCAGACAAGACACAACAAACAAACAAAAAAACACCCCATTGGCGATGGGATATCCTGGACACTTTTCTTTTCCTTTTTACTAAACAATGCCACCAACGCTCACACCGAACAACCTGGGTCGAAAACACATCAAATCAGGCCAGGTTGGAATCGGCCTCGAATTTTTTCCTTTTTTTTTTTTTCCAAAATAATTTTTTCCATGCAGCCCATGTTTTATATCCTTTATCAATCTGCCCCCTGGAAATATAAGTAAGATCTTCCATAAGTGCTACAGAATCCACTTTAAGACACCACTCACGAAAGGAGGGTGGTTCCGGTTCTCCCCATCTAGCTGGAATTACAGCTTTCGCTGTGTTCAGAAGGTGAGGTGTAATGGAACGTTTATATGACTTTAAAGGCTGTGAAGTACAATGGAAAAGAACACTCCAGGGATCTCGTGATAGGTTGAAGCCCGTTATCTTATTAATAGCAAATAATATTTTCTCCCAATATGGTTGTATAATCGGGCATGTCCACCAAATATGAGCATGGGTTGCCACTTGGCCACATTTCCTCCAACAAAGTGATGATTGTAAAGGAAACATAGTATGTAGTTTTGATGGTGTATAGTGCCACCTTGTTAATAGTTTATAATTAACTTCCGCTGTTTTAGTGGATAAAGATGAGGATAAGGCCATCTGGAGGATCCTCAACCTCTGATTGTCTGACAAAGGACTGGCAAAGTCATTCTCCCATTTAGCTAAATATCCCGGATTCTCTGGATAATACAGGCTCAGCAGTGCTCTATAGAAAACAGATATAGCATGTTGAGGTGGCTGCTGGGCCTGAAGTATCGCTTCCACAGGGTTAAGATCTGACTCATTATGTATAGGTTGAGGAAGGGAATTAAAAAAATTCACCAGCTGGCCGTATCTCCATTCATCCATCCGAGAAGGTTGTCGTGGATATATAATTTAATTTAGGGGTTTTATCTGATTATCCCTCAAGACATGGCATATACGAAGCTCCTCTTCAGGATTCCACTGCCAGAAGCCTGAATCTAAAAGACCTGGGGGGAACAGGGCATGTCCCACTAAGGGCATGAGAGGTGAATTAAAGGCCCACTTAAATTTCTTATGTAAGGAATCCCAGATGGCTAACGTAGAGATAGAAATCGGGGAAACCGAAGGGGCAAAAGTTCTGTATTTATGTGGTATCCAGGGGGATCTAGAAATATCTACCCCACCTAAATCTCACTCCACCTGAACCCACAATTTAACCTTATTCATACTGTATGTACCAAATCAGCTATTATTGATAGAGCTACAGCATAATAATATAATTTCACTTGGGGCAGAGCGAGGCCTCCTTTCATTTTAGTGCGGAATAAGGTCGCCCTAGCAACCCTAGGGTGTTTACCTTTCCAAATAAATTTAGACAATAATCCTTGTAAGGTTGAGAAAAAACTTATTGGCACTACCAACAGCAACATCTGGAATACAAACAAAATTCGGGGTAGTACAGACATCTTTATTACATTGATCTTCCCCAGCCATGAGTGTGAGATGGCTGACCATCGCTGGAGGAGATCCTTGATTCCATTCAATAACGGAATATAGTTATATCTAAAAAGCTTAGAAATTTTAGGTGTAAGATGAACCCCCAAATATTTTAGACTATGTGATTGCCAACGAAAAGGAAATTATGATTTAATTATAGCAATCTCCGAAGGAGTAAGATTAACATTCATTATTTCGGACTTGTTCATATTAATTTTAAAATTAGAAACCAATTGATACTCAGTCAAGGCCGAGATTAAATTGGGCAGGGAAAAAAAAGGTTTTTGGACGAAAAAAAGAATATCATCTGCATATGCGGCATATTTATGTATAGATTGACCAATATGAATCCCTTTGATGTCTATATTGTTTCTAACTGTATCTAAAAAGGGTTCTAAAGAGAGGACAAACAATAAAGGAGATAGAGGGCACCCCTGTCTAGTTCCATTATATAAAGAAAAGGTATCACTGAGGGATCCATTGATTTTGACCTTAGTCGTTGGGGAAGAGTAGAGGGAGAGTATCCGCACAAGCATCTTAGTACCTAGTGTAGCATTTAAATAGTCCCAGTCCACCCTATCGAATGCTTTCTCAGCATCTGTAGACAGAAGAAGGGTGGGCTGGGACCTTAACCTAACATAATGGATCAAGGAAATTGATCTCAATGAGTTGTCGCGGGCTTCTCGACCCTGGACAAAACCCGATTGATCGGGCGAAACCCATTGAGGTATCAAGGGCGTAAGGCAGGTAGCTAAGACTTTCGCCATCAACTTGACGTCTACATTCAACAAAGAAATAGGGCGATAGCTGGTACAAAAAGAAGGATCTTTATCTGGTTTTTGCAAAAAAGTGATGTGAGCTTCAAGTGTCTCAACACGAAGTTGGGAATGCACAGATGTTGAATTTGCATATGCAGTTAAATACAGGAGAAGTAAAGAACTAAACGTCTTGTAGTAGTTTACCGAGAGGCCATTAGGACCAGGGGCCTTTCCTCCTGCGGTGGACCCAAGTGTCACTTTAAGTTCTGTCTCAGTCAAGTCCTCCTCTAGGGTTAAAAGAGTCTCAGCAGGAAGAACCGGCAAGTTAGCCAATGTAAGATAGGAATTAATCCTATCCCAACTGGATTCCTTTGAAAAGTGAGAGAGGCCACCCTGTACATGGTAAAGATCCGAGTAATATTTCTGAAAAACCTTAGCAATCTCCGTTGTGGAGTGAACTAAGGTACCTGCCCGCGTCTTGATCTTAGATATAAAAGAAGCAGAGTGCCTAGATTGCAAAGAGCGTGCAAGTTGCCTACCAGGTTTGTCACCCTATTCATAAATAGATCGGGCTTTTCTATGCACCTGCTTCTTAATGTCAAGATCAAGAAGTGACCGAAGTTCATCCCTTTTACTTCCCAACAACTCTAGGTGTTGTACCAGTAAAGAAAGTTTATGCTGAGTTTCCAACACTTTGATCTCAGACAAAAGTTGTTCCATTTGTTGACACCTTTCCTTTTTCTTCCTGGCCCCAATCTCTATCAGTACACCCCTTATATTAGCCTTATGGACCTCCCAAACTACGGAAGGAGATAGGCTATCAGTAGTGTTTTCAACAAAATATTGTGTCAAGGACGAAGAGATAGAAGCCACATCTGCCGGGTTTGCCAAAAGAGAATATTTTAATCGCCACTGATATGATCTTTTTGTTATAGCAATGTAATCTGTACTGGTGCATGATCTGAAATGGAGAATTGACCTATAGAAGCTTCCTGTACCATCGGTAAATAATGATGGTTAATAAATATAGCATCGATTCTAGAATATAGGTTGTGTGTCTTGGAAAAATATGAATAATCACGCATTTTAGGGTTTAAAAGGCGCCACACGTCCATTAATTGAAGATCACTTAGTCGTTTCCTAATAAATGCCAATTTTTTAATTGGGATATTAGACCGACCCTGTGATGTATCGATCAAGGGATCTAGTGATATTTTAATATCTCCTGCCAGCACCATCACCCCTTTAGCAAACATTGCAAGTTTAGAAAGAACTTTTGACATAAATGATGTTTGCTGTACATTTGGACAGTAGATGTTCACAAATGTGCAGGTGGAGGTGCCAATAGTCCCTCTCAAAAATAAATATCTACCTAAATCATCAGCCACCATTTTGTCCAACTGAAAGGCAATATCTTTACTAAAGCCTATGGCCACCCCTTTGGCTTTATTAGTGTCTGAGAGCCCATAATACCATTTTGGGAAAGAGGGAGAACATAGACGTACTGTCATTTGATGGGTAAGATGAGTTTCCTGTAGACAAACCACAGAACATCTAAGCTTTCTGAGTTCTCGCATAACCAAATGGCGTTTAGTGGCAACATTTAAACCCCTTACGTTATATGAGAGTACCTTCAAGGTGGCCATACCTTCAGTAATAAATATAGCCCCTCATTAAAATATATGTAATAACCGCCGCCAAGACACACACACAAAAAAAAGGAGGAAAAGAAAGAATATCACGCACATATTTGTGCATGTAATGGTCCCGGCTGGGTGGCCCAGGCCAGGGCGCCAAACAAACCCCCACTGTATCCAAGTCGTTGTGACGGGCACTGCAGTCTGTCAGACCCCACCGGGGCCAGGGTGTGGTGCTCCAGCAAACTGCTGGGGCAAACGAGACCCCTAGAGGCATATGGCTATTTATCACACATATCTCTCATACATGTCAATAAGATTATTAAAAAATCTGAAAAAATAAAGGAATAAAGCAAATATGGCCACCAATCTGGCCTTTAGCTTAGCCTAGGTTAAAGATAATAACATAGACACAATACTATACGTATATATATATAAGCATAGTGACATAATGAGAAAAATGAAAAAATTTTATGTCATGCCATCCAGGAAGCAAAAATTTTCAAAAAAATAAGGTCCAAGAAAAAAAAAAAAAAGGGGGGGGGGGAATTTAACCCAAGTTCAGCAATGGAGGCTGGGAGAAAAAAAAAAATAAAGGGAAAAAGGGGGAACAAAAGACCATTCACCAGCTACCCATTTTTCTGAGCTGATCCAGAAAGGGAAGCGTGGGTCTTCTTAGATGGAGCCTTCCGCCAATGGGTATCTAATTAGGCCTGGAAAGAGGGAATGCATTCCTGCCAAGCTGATTAATTGGAGAGACTGGCAAAAAGCTTGTATCTCCCCAGGAAATTTACCGTCCCGAGTTGCAATTAAGCGAGCCGGAAAGCCCATTTGTAAGTGGCCCCATTCATTTTCAGATCTTCCAACAATGGTTTTAAGGCCCTTCTATGCTCCAATGTCTCCTTAGCAAGATCAGGAAAAATATTGAGAATGGTCCCATTTAAATGTATTGGTGCAGCATTACGCAGTTTCTACATAATGTTGTTTTTATCCTCAAAATAATGCAGACGGCATATCACATCCCTTGCAAGGTCAGCAGGTAAGTTGCGTGGACGGAGTGTCCTATATAACCTATCAAACCGCAAAGGGTCATCTGTAGGTCTTCCCAGTATTTTATTCAGAAGACTTTGTATTGTAACATGAAGATCCTCCTCTTTTATAATTTCCGGCACCCCTCGTATACGCAAATTGTTGCGACGATTTCTATTTTCCAAGTCCTCCAATTTATATAAACATATGGGACAGATCCGACCTTACTGCCCCCAGCTCTTTTTTTTTTATTTCTCCATATTATGGAACATCCCTGCAATTTCCCTTTTTAGGTCTTTCATAAAGGCTGGCATATCTGCAGCGCTGGGTGATCCTATGTCCCCTCTCAGATCTCCCATCAATTCTGAACCCCAGGAAAGTGCTGACGAGGTCCCGCTCGTATGTGCAGATGGGGATCGGTTATGGCTGTGGTCATACACTGGACTGTGCTTACCCACTGTGTCCGGTTCGGCAGTCAGAAATTTCCTAATGGAGCTGAAGGTCAGCGGTCTCGGAGGCGGCTGTTTCCCCGGCTTCTTAGCAGCAGGAGCAACGATGGAACGGGTGGAGCGGGTCTTGACAGCCCTAGATGGCATTGCCTTTCGCTAGCCAGCAGCCTCATCGGGGTCCTGCTTAGACGCGGCTTCTCCACGCCATACGATAACTACGCCCCTTCCGGCGGAAAGTTACCTCTTGAAGGATATCTCATCCATTATTGATCTGGTTTACTGCGGTGATCCGTGGTCTGTCTGTGCTGTGGTGGCCTAATATCTGGATCCATAAGGATAATATTGAAAGGCACAATTTTTACCATCTTCTGGTAAGCATATTAGTTTATCTGTCTAACAGACGCACTGTGGAGTAAGATTGAATACAGCTGTGGTGGAGGATTTCACATCTCTTTCCCTACATTGAATATACACTCTACACATTTGTTTTGGACTCTTTTTCTTTTTCTGCATTGTGCACAATATTTTTTAATCAATATAGCTGTGAATACACTTAATTGTTGTGAGCACAGAAGTTTTTGCTGCACCTTTGTTACACCCTTTTTTATTTTTTATTTCTTTATTGGGATTGATTAGAAGTTTGATTCATTATTGCACATGTGCATTATTTATTTTTATTATGTCTCACTGACATTTATTTATCACTATTAGCACAGCTATATTATTATTATTTATGTACTTAGGTGTTTCCCACTTCTAGCTGCAGCTGTCTACCCTCATTTTTAGTGTTTTTAGCGTGGTTATTTTTTAGTATTATTATATGCTTTTAACAGAATATACAAAGGTCTACCCCACTAAAGTGATGTCCCATTGGGAGGAGGACCTGGGGTCATTGACAGGGGACCAATGGGAAGAAACCTTTCAATCGGTCACCACATGTTCTCTAAATGTCTCCCAGAAACTGTCCCAACTTTATATTCCGCTACACTACGCCCATTTAAAACTCCCTAAAATGGGCAAGCTAGCAGATCCTTTGTGTGGTAAATGTAGACAGGTGCCTGGGGATTTCATTCATCTCCTTTGGCATTGCCCAAAATTTCAACAATACTGGAGCATAGTCCTTTCAACATTTAATCGTGTTTTCAAACAGCTGTACCTCTGGATCCAATTTGCTGTTTGTTGGGAGTTCTTGAGGAGGCTATTCCAGAGGAGATGACTAGAGTAGCCTTTTCCTGTGCCCTATTCCAGGCCAGGAAAGTGGTTTGTATATACAGTAAATCTGCAAATCCATCAACTATTGAAACATGGGTGACCCATATGGGGATTACTCTTCTCCTTGAACGATACATATACCAGCATAGGGCAAGTTTGGGTACATTTGAGAAGCTATGGGCCCCTTGGCTCGATATGCCTGGGTTTTATTTTAAATACCCTTTTTCATGTGAGCACCTTCCCTCTGTTCTCAGCTCCATAAGAGCTGGGGGAGGAGAAGAAGCAGCACACTGAACTCCCCAGTGAATAGCTGTGCAGCGGGGGCATGTCAAGTCTGATCATTGCAAGAGAGCACACTGAGTTCCCAATACAGCTAGAGAACTGACCATGGTGTGCTCTCCTGCTTAGTGTGGCCAGTTTTTATTAGGAAACTGGACTGACAGGGACTGACAGGAACACCAGGGATTTCACACAAAGGAAGCAATACAAAGAGAACAGGATACTTTCTCATACATGTACATGGTACAGCAGGCACATATCAGGAATATGAAATGTTGGGGTAACAAACATTTAAGCTCACCTTTTCACAAAACTGAAATGGTTAAGTAACTTCAAATATCCTGGACACCCCTCCAGACCCCACTGCACATAGAGGCCACAATGCCCTCATAGACAACCTCAGCAACAGAGTATTCTAGCAGTGTTTATTTGGTGGTGAAATTCAAAAAAGATTTGTTTAGTAGCAGCATATGCTTTTTTTATTAAGCAATAGTAGGCCTGCGTTAATAGAAACTGTTCAGTAGTTTGCTAATTCCCTCTTCTTGATTATTTAAATTGTCCCACCACTGGCCCATTTCAATCGAGACCACAGATGATACAGCAGTGTAGATATGGCAAACAGCAGAATATTTTTAATAATGGAGAATTGGCCAAAATTAACTAGAGATATAGAGCACAGGCAGATGTTTTACTACAAGAATTAGGAGACCACAAATAATACAGCAGTGCAATATTGGCCAAGAGGGCATTTTCAATGAGAAAGACTAGGCCCAAATGTACTAGAGACAAAGAGCACAGGCATGGGCTTTACTACAAGAATTAGGATAGATAATAGGTCTAACTGGAGTATGCCTATCTTTTATTTTTACTATGTTGAAGGGAGGAGTGTGCAATATAATTTGAGGGGAGTTAGGTGCAAATTGTTACAGTTAGCTTTTTTTCTTTCACCAAGGCAGTTGTTTTCTGATAACAAAAGGCAGATGGTCAGTAATAAGGGAATGTTGTGCTTTGAGCACCTAAAATTTAAAGTAGAACTGTAGGCAAAACTTTTTTTTTTTTCCATTTTGGATGGAGCAAATGAAGGTTTTAACCCCTGTCAGATTTTTTTCCCCTATCTATGTCCTATTGCAGAGATTTCCCTTTACTTCCTGTCCCATAGCCAAACTGGAATTAAGGGGAAAGCCTTGCAAATTAAGGGAATCTCTTGGGGATCACTAGTGTCCCCAGTGGATGATTTCCCCTTTATTACTTTTCTGGGGACAACCCAAAATATTGAATTTTCTTTCATTAATGATAACAGTAAACAGGACAAATACAGAGGGGAATCTCCCCAACAGGGGCACAAACAGCAATAAAACCTGACTTGATCTAATCCCTCTACACTCTATCCAAAACTGAAAAAGACGTTTTTCATTTAGTTATACTTTGAAACATCTGAAACAAAAGCCCACTTTTTTTTTAAAAAAAGGAAGATTTCCAGCAAAATGTAGTTAAATCTAAAATTATATCAACATAAAATTATACCCAATATACTGTACATCCAAAATATATGAAACTCCCAAAATACCACCCGCTATTAAAAAAAAAGTCCACTTATTATTATTATTTTTTTTTAAAGGGAAACCTGACCAAGAATAAAAAGTTTGCTATGGATTGGACAGCAGCTAAAACTGACTCAAAAGACTCCACCCGCTGCATAAAAAAGTGCACACACACAAGGTGAGAACACAAAAAAGCACAGGGTGTGCGAAATCGTATGGTCTTCCCTCCGAAGAGGTAGGACCCGAAACCTTGATTCCCCGGGGCGCAAGACTCCTGACAGGGATTTAAGGTACTTGTGGTCAGTCGGCCGAAACCAAACTGACCCCGTTCTTCAGGGGGACTGCCGAAACAGCCCACCCCAAGTACTAAGTGGAGCTCCCACGAAGGGAGACCCCATGAGAGAGGGCAAACTAAGCCAAAAGGCCATATCCACCCCCTCCCAAGACTCAAGGCTGGGCCCGAGGACCCACACACTCCAGTCGTGCAAATAAAGAAAACAAAGGTGACAGTGCAGGTGACGGACTCCAAAGAAAAAGACAAACAAAACAAAGAAGTGGGGAAGGGGAAGTGGGGAAAGTGCAATGGTGCCATGTGAGGAACCAAGGCAGGCCTTCCAGCCGGAATAAAAAATTCCTCTGGTGTAAGCCAAAAGGCCTGTCCCAAGAGGCAGGTGCGAAAAAGGTGTGCATAGTGCAGTGACCAAGGTGCCGAAAGAACTCACAGCGAGCTGCCCCTCACCAGTGAGAAATTAAGGCACCCCTGGGCTGCCACCCCAGGGGCACTTACACTACGGGCTTTTTCAATCTCAGCCCCCGGCCAGACCGAGTGTAGCCTATCCCCACCAGCAGACATCAGAACCTGGACAGCTTAGAGAGAGCTTACCTACCACTGGGGACAGGCCTTTTGCAAGGCCAGATCAAAACCCAGGAGAGAAAGCCCTCCCCTCGCCATCCTGTTCCTCAGCCCATTACATCCAGGAGCAGTTCCACCGGTTCACCCAGTCAGACCGGCTTTCCTGCCCCCTTCAAACTGGTTAGGACAGTTCAACCCATTCGAATCAGAAGGCGACGGGCCCCACATGCTTTCCCAGATGACCTACTCCCCATACCTCAATACTCTGAGCGCTCCGGGTTTCGGTCATACTGGTACTAGCTAAGGCCCATACCAACTGATAAGAACAGATAATACACTTGATCTTAGCCAAAAGGCCCACAAATAAATATGAAAGGCAAAAAACTCCCCAATAAAAGGAACAACAAAAAAATAAAGTAACGTTTTCTAACTGACCCTAATCACCCCTTCACCTTTCAAATCATTGATACTATGGTTGCTCTGTGCACCCCATCCCCCTCCTTTTACAGAGGGGGTTTGCTTATCCAAAATAAACAAATCCCTATTAGTCCTTTTTATGCTTGTTGGCTATAGTTAAAAATTCATGCAGTGCATTATGTTTTTAAAAAATGCCAGTGGGAATTTAGATTTAAATGTGTCAGGGCCACAAATTGTGTTTCTACGGGATTGAATGCAAACCCATGACAGCAGAGAGCCCAAAACGTATCTCTAGGCAGGAAATACACTGCTATTTTTCAGGGAGTATTAAAGGCAAAATGTACAATTTTCAGGGTACTACTTAGGCACAATTAACATTTCTAGACGTTCCCCATAACATTATTGGGGGGCTTCACAATGCCCTGCTGTGCTTTGACTGCAACACTGGTGCTGCACAGTGCACCAATGGTTTGGCTGTGAGTTAGCTGCTCTTTGCCTTAGACTTCTATTAAAGCCTGTGGTTTAGTTGTGTTTCCTTAAAACCGCACACCAAAAGTCCTGCATTTATTTTCTGAGAACCAAAACCGCAGGACACAATAGAAGTCTGTGGCAAAGCGCAGCTAACCCTCACCACAACCACAGGTACACTGCGTTGCAGCCATAGAGCAGCAGATCAGTATGAAGCTGCCCTAAATCTTTACTTTTTGAGTTCAGATCGACTTTACCACAAAGATGGTTGCATACGCAGCACAGATGCAGCTGTTCTCTTATTATTATTGCTATCATTTTAAAAAATTTAGTCAGTCATTGAGACTAGAGGAATATGAAAGATGCATGTTATTATCATTATTAGTGAATAAAGAACATGGGAGAAAGAAGAGTACAAAAAATTAGTGCACCTAATATAATATGGTGCAGCTTATCATAAGTGCAAAAATGTTATTGCTTTAGCTAAATGTATAACCACGTATAATGAGAATTTACCAATATAATCTGGAGAAGGTCAGTTTTGCTAATAGAACAACTTCAGAATGACACTGAACAGGCCACTAAAGAGAAATTACTGGCTAGACAGGGAATTGTACAATTAGTCCAAACATACATTACTTTTCCATAAAGTGGATGAAATGGGATGAAATTGGACAGAAAATATTTGTGAAAAACAGATATGTGGTATTCTGTAATTGAATAGAAATGTGCAGTTTAGATACCACCACCAGCATCAGACAAACACCTGGAAAATATCTGAACCTGGATGCAATTCTTCAACCTTTCACTGACTTCCTGGTAAGGGAACATGTTCACTACAATTATGTATGCTATGAAAAGAAAACTTGTAGAGCAGGAACAAAGGTTTCAAAGCCCTAATCAGTAGTCTGAGACATAAGACTGGTGAACTGTTGTTTAAGGACCAAAACATTTTTTTCTCTTTCTTACAGTACGGACAGTTGCAAGTTTTTCTAGTAACCACCAGCAAAGAACACATTTACTTTTTTTTTTTACACAGCAGATTTTAAGAAAAAGGAGGTTCTACTTTTTAAAGTGAACCTGTTCTTTGCTCATGCCCACAAACTGCGTAAACTGATCTTTCCTTTACTCCTCCATTACTGCAAGAGGTTGCAGGAACAAAACTGTGTAGCTTTCAACACGTATCCCAAGTTGAGAACACTCTCCCTATCTTGAGTTCAAGGAGAAGCTTGTGGTAGGAGCTGGAACATGTTATATGTTCCACCCCAAACATGGGTGAAACATGTAACATGTTCCAGAAGATGAACTTATCCTTTGAGAATACTGTTGAATGCATTTGTAAGGAGAGGGGCAAGCAAGTCAGGGAATTTTTAATTATAAATGGAAAAAACATCTGGGCCTGGGCGGTTGTGAGATTTCAATTGTTTTATGATTTGAACAATCTCGTTCGAGGAGATAGGCTGTTCTAATTTGGATCTGGAAGGTGGGGAGAGGGAGCGAAGGGGGTTGTTGGATAAGGGTTGGTACACTTGTCTTTAGCAAAGGAGTCTGAGCCACTGTACAATTTAGATAGTTGAGAGCAGAATTCAAAGTGGATTTAGGTAGGGTTATTGGTAAGGTCTGAGATTCCTGCCTTTTACTTGATCTGATCTGAATCCCATAGCCTAGGTCTTTGATCTAGTAGGGTAACTTCTTTATTACCTTTCATGTAGAAAGTGTGCCTAACCCTCCTGAGTTGTTTTTCCGTATCCTCTGTTAAGATTGTGTTGCATTCAAGATGTGCTTTTTCTAAAGCTTGTCAATTTAAAGAGATTTGGCGGGGTTGAAAGGTCATTGTTTTTTTTGTTGGAAGGTTGAATCTACATGTTGGAATAGGACCTTTTTAGTTTTTTTGCTTGTGGTGTTTGGCTTGTGGTTTTATCTGAATGCAGTGACCTCAAATGGTGGGTTTGTAGATTCCCCATAGGTTAATAGGGGTTATATCAGAGCCTGGGTTGCATTGTACATATTCAGAGAAAGCTTGTTGGATTTTAGAACAAAAAGCTAAGTCATTTAACAGCAAACCGTCCAGGTAGAATTTGTATTCCATGATAGAAGGGATGTTAAAAGGAGAAGAACTGCACTATGGTCATAGACCAGGGATATACAGTATCTAAGCTCAGCATGTGTAATAAGTGGGAGAGTTTGTAATACATTTTTAAATTGCACAGTTTTTTGTTTTCAAAAAGCAGCAGGCCCCCTATATTTTTAATTATAACTTGATAACAATTTTCTTTTTAAGTTGTTTCTGCTGTGACACGTTTTATTTATTTTATTTTTTTCTAGGAGTAAGTGGCCGGATTTTAGTGGTTGAAATAATAGACAGAACAGAATTAAAATATATTGGAAGTTTTACACTTCATAATAAAATACAGCTAACTCCCTCAACTTCATAACAATTGAAGAGGAAGAGGTGAGGCACCAGAATTAAGAACTGCATTGGATTATGGCAGAGTCATGCAGTACATCATGTAAGCCTCTGTACTAGGCCACATTTAAAGAAGGAGAGGCGAGGCATTTTTGATACAGAAAAAAAAAAGTTCCAGTGCAATGTGTCAAAGACATGAGGCAGAAATATTGCAGGGACACATTGTATAAACTGCTTTAAAGAGGGAGTGACATGGAAATTTTTATCAGGAAATAAAAATTGCATTGGATTATGTCAGAGACACAAAGCAAACATATTTTATGGTCAGCACTGAATCAGTTGGAGTAAGATGTAAGACTTACACCCACATGCAAGTGTACATATTACACAGAAAAAAGAAGAGATGTTGACCACTACTGTACATAAATAGCAATTGTAGCTGTTGTAGTAGGACATATTTTAAGCTTGATACAAAGCAGACAGTTTTTGAGGTCAATATATACATATTTTGTGCACTATAGAGGAAATAATATTGTGCACAATACATACAGTGGGTACGGAAAGTATTCAGACCCCCTTAAATTTTTCATTCTTTGTTATATTGCAGCCATTTGCTAAAATCATTTAAGTTCATTCTTCTTCCTCATTAATCTACACATAGCACCCCATACTGACAGAAAAACACAGAATTGTTGACATTGTTGCAGATTTATTAAAAAAGAAAAACTGAAATATCACATGGTCCTAAGTATTCAGACCCTTTGCTGTGACACTCATATATTTAACTCGGGTGCTTTCCATTTCTTCTGATCATCCTTGAGATGGTTCTACACCTTCATTTGAGTCCAGCTGTGTTTGATTATACTGATTGGACTTGATTAGGAAAGCCACACACCTGTCTATATAAGACCTTCCAGATCACAATGCATGTCAGAGCAAATGAGAATCATGAGGTCAAAGGAACTGCCTGAAGAGCTCAGAGACAGAATTGTGGCAAGGCACAGATCTGGCCAAGGTTACAAAAAGATTTCTGCTGCACTTAAGGTTCCTAAGAGCACAGTGGCCTCCATAATCCTCAAATGGAAGACGTTTGGGACGACCAGAACCCTTCCTAGAGCTGGCCGTCCGGCCAAACTGAGCTATCGGGGGAGAAGAGCCTTGGTGAGAGAGGTAAAGAAGAACCCAAAGATCACTGTGGCTGAGCTCCAGAGATGCACTCAGGAGATGGGAGAAAGTTGTAGAAAGTCAACCATCACTGCAGCCCTCCACCAGTCGGGGCTTTATGGCAGAGTGGCCCGACGGAAGCCTCTCCTCAGTGTAAGACACATGAAAGCCCGCATGGAGTTTGCTAAAAAACACCTGAAGGACTCCAAGATGGTGAGAAATTAGATTCTCTGGTCTGATGAGACCAAAATAGAACTTTTTGGCCTTAATTCTAAGCGGTATGTGTGGAGAAAACCAGGCACTGCTCATCACCTGTCCAATACAGTCCCAACAGTGAAGCATGGTGGTGGCAGCATCATGCTGTGGGGGTGTTTTTCAGCTGCAGGGACAGGACGACTGGTTGCAATCGAGGGAAAGATGAATGCGGCCAAGTACAGGGATATCCTGGACAAAAACCTTCTCCAGAGTACTCTGGATCTCAGACTGGGCCGAAGGTTTACCTTCCAACAAGACAATGACCCTAAGCACACAGCTAAAATAACGAAGGAGTGGCTTCACAACAACTCCGTGACTGTTCTTGAATGGCCCAGCCAGAGCCCTGACTTAAACCCAATTGAGAATCTCTGGAGAGACCTAAAAATGGCTGTCCACCAACGTTTACCATCCAACCTGACAGAACTGGAGAGGATCTGCAAGGAGGAATGGCAGAGGATCCCCAAATCCAGGTGTGAAAGACTTGTTGCCTCTTTCCCAAAAAGACTCCTGGCTGTATTAGATCAAAAGGGGGCTTCTACTAAATACTGAGCAAAGGGTCTGAATACTTAGGACCATGTGATATTTCAGTTTTTCTTTTTTAATAAATCTGCAACAATGTCAACAATTCTGTGTTTTTCTGTCAGTATGGGGTGCTATGTGTACATTCATGAGAAAGAAGAATGAACTTAAATGATTTTAGCAAATGGCTGCAATATAACAAAGAGTGAAAAATGTAAGGGGGTCTGAATACTTTCCGTACCCACTGTAGGTATTATTTATTTCTACTATTGCAAAATGGCCTTATTATCAAAGCTACATCCCAATTTAGATTTATACCAACAAAATCAAATTAAATAGGACCCCTCTGACAGCACCATATCGATGAGGACAAGGGCCACTCCCCCTTACGACCCTGGCCCAGTGGTTCTTTGGGAGGGGCGTATGAGAATTTAGACGCCCCTTTAAAATAAGGGGGACCCAGATACTGCCCTCTCTAAGTAAATGTATAAGGGGTACATAGTAAGAAATAAAACTGTAAAAAAAACACATCCGCAACTTTGACAAGTTCTTTAAAAAAAAGCAAAAACATGTCCCATGATGTAAATCAATCACCAATCATGTCATGTAGATCTATACAGTGACTCTAACGCAACTAACTCTCCCTGAAAACACTGTCAGCTGTCTCGCACTACTCCACCTATAATACATACTGACAAAAGGCTGATTGGAGAGCAGGCTTTTATAGGGAGGGGCCAGGTGCAGTTTCCAAGCCCCATTATTAGCCATAGTTTGCCACCTGATCACAGTTCATGCAGTGAACTGTGTGGGGTCCATTTTGGGCATAGCTTTGGTGTTTGTGGGGAATTGTAAACATTTAAAATTCGCCATGAACACACTCCAACCCAGTGGCAAACACAAACCTAATCTCTATTATTAAACTACACTGCTTTTTCTTTCAGTTATTTTTATTGAAGATTAACAGTTGACATTGTACAAGGTACAAAAATATTTTAACAGTATCAAAATGGTAATTACAGTCACTCGACTTATTCTAAAGGTATAAAAAGAGCTTGAAAATAAGGCTTGTTTGCACTGTACTTGTCAGCAGAAAAGTAATACCAATCTTTTAACTAGGGTCATACTAAAGTTGTTACATCTATAAGCAGAAAAGTGCAATCAAAGAGTATGAACAAAAAAGTCAGAGCAATACAAAACAAAAATTAAAAGAATAGAAGAATTAAATAATACCATCACTGTTTTTTGTCAGAAGTCTACATTGCGTAATATACTGAGTCAAGGATCAGTATTTAATGGAGAAGCTTCTGGAAGTTTTGCCATTTGTCTGAAAATTTGAGAATTGAATTAGAGGAGTATGCAAAAATATTTTTCTTAGAGGTGTTGGGCATTAACTCTGGTGATGACATCTGAAACTTTGGGTGCATTAGAAGTCCTCCAATTTGAGGTTATAGTTAGGTGTGCTGTTATTAGCACATGAGTAACTATACACCTATATTGTAAAGGTATGCGATCGATGTTTAGATTTAGCAGGGCTAGTGAAGGTTTGGGGGGGGGGGGTAATAACTCCTGTAACTAACGCTTTTAGGGAGAACACTGATTTCCAGAAACACATTAGATATAGCAGGGTGCCCTTAAAACCACAATCTCTCCAACAGAGATTAGAAGAATCTTGCTAAACAAGTGCTCATAGGCCTTATGTGGCTCCTATGTAAAAATTTCAAGGCCAAGTCCCAATGATTAGCGCAATGGGAGTATTTGTTGCTAGGCTGAATTGCCTTGTTCCACAAGCGTTGTGTTAAGGTCCTTTTCCCAATTTAACATACTGGTGCTTTTTGTGGGACTTTGACTAATCTGTAATTTTGAGTTAAACCCCAAAAGGCCTTTAGATTTTTGGTATGAAGTAGTTAGATAATCCAATGTGTCAGCCAGTAGGGCGCACTGGGAGTTATGATTTTTTATGTGGTAATGATGTAGTTGAAGTTCTACATAAGATGTGCTATATGAGGGGGGTACTGCGCTTCAGGGGTAAGTATATTCCAGTAAATTAGTGCAGATATCTATGGGTTGCGTCACGATACCACGTGACTTCCTCAGGTGCGATACGTGATATCGTGACGCAACGCGTTTGAAATCCAGAAGTGACGCGAGGGGGCATGGCAAAGGTCCCGCGGCGTTTTATTGCATACAGTCAGCAACAGTTTGGAATGTATGTCTGCTATATTTTTGAAAATAAATATCTTTACGTACTACACCATGATGGCCCCATTGTTTTGATGAGACAAAAGGAACAGAGGAATAAGATTCTTGAGCGATCCCAGAAAGATCCACAGCCCCTCTAGGAAGCCCCCCTAGGGAAAGGAAACGTGATAAGGCTGGGAAGGACGCGGACCCCCCTGGAGATAATAGGACAGCGTTGTGATAGGAATAAAAGGAGCCACATCCATTGCGGGTCTAATAATACAGGCATATTATTGACCTCATTGAGGTGAGAATTTAGGACACCTAGATGTGATATCACTGGAAATCCCTTAATCACGGTTAGAAAAGGTGGAGGAAGATAACGAAAATATACAACACTGGGATTAATTGTTTAATAAATTTGACACTTTTATGATTTATCACTGTTTAGAAATTTACTTTCACAACCAAGGTTAAACAACAGCACTTAAACACATGTGTATAATTATGTTTACAGGATAGAAGCACCTGCACTCTATGGAATTTATACTTCATCTTGCACGGACTCACTCTAATAAGCCACTTTTAGCACCTTGTGATTTATAATTCCTATCCTGTAATATTGATGTGATATCTAAGCACCAGACGGTTATACATCATTTATGGTTTTACAATATTTATTTGATATTTATATATTTTTTTCTTTTTATGAATATATGTCACGTGAGGAATTAAGTCACACTAAACACACATTAGCACTTTATTTATTTAATTATTTATTTATTCAGAATATTTGATATAAACGTATATATTTGCACAAAAAGTGATTTACACCTCCTATCAACACACATTCTGTTATATTTAAAAAAAATTAATAATTGAATTTTATTTACGCATAGATATCTGCACTAATTTAGTGGAATATACTTACCCCTGAAGCGCAGTACCCCTCCTCATATAGAATATCCCAAACTGTTTTAAGGTATCAGTTAATGTACGTGCAGCATCAGGGTTATCCATTTTTCCCAGATAGCGTAGGAATCACACTCTTAGAGTTAAAAAAATTGTAATGTTAGTTCTGCATTTGTGGCATCTGTTTTGAGAGACCCACATTGTACTCTCATAGAGGCAATAAGATATTCATATGATTATGAACCCATCAGAAGGACTTTATAGATTAAAAGTGTACCTTGAGTGGTCTGGTCGTGTAGTGCACCCCAAGCAGTTAATGTTGAGTCTATTGAAGTGAATGAAGGGTAAAATAATGGTTTTCGGGTTAGTTTTGTTGATAAAAGTGAGGGTAAGTCTCTTTGCGATACTATTGTTTTTTCAATGTGTACCCAAAATGTATTAGTTTCTCTGTCAAACCAGGCTTTTGATTGATCAAGAAGAACTGCATAATGGTATTTACCTATCTTTCGAGAACCCTGCTCCTCCTTTCTGACGTAGTTTGAGTAGGAGAGGGAAAGACAGTTTAGCCATTTTGCCCTTCCATAGAAACGTCCTAAACATTTTTTTCTGTCTTAGAAAAGAGAGTTTCCGGTAGGCTTATGGAGATAGTACAAAAATAATAAATCATTTTCGGGAGTAGAGTCATTTTTAGAGTTGCTGTTTTCCCTAGCCATGTAAGTTCCTGTAAAGACATTTGCTCTGAATCCATCTTTATTGTATTTAGTAGAGCAGGGTAATTATTTTCATAAGTGTCAGAAGTAGGGAAGGATAGGGTAATTCCTAGATATTGAAGGTTTTTGGTAGTCCATTGGAATGCGAATAGGGCTTTTATTTTATTTAAATGAATAGTAGGCATAAGCATAGGTAGAATAGAGGACTTTATGACATTGAGCTTATAATGTGACACAGAACCAAAGGATCACAATATTTTACACTGAGATTGATATATTTATTTGAGGAACTGCGCTGCTAATAGTTATTTGCAGAGCCAAATGAGTGCAATATTTGTTGAACCCGTACCAGGGAAGAAGCTAGATTTGTCAAAGTTAGTACCACATCATCGGCAAACAGCCCAATTTTGTGGTCATGATTAGTTACCCGGATACCTTTAATGAGAGAATCCGTTCTAATGGTCTCCGCCAGAGGCTCTATCACTAATGAAAAGATCAAAGGGGACAGAGGGCATCCCTGCCTGGTACCATTAGTAATATAAAATGTATTGGACATAGCGCTAGATGTGTATACACATGCGGTTGGCACAGTGTGTAGCGCCGTTATCACTAAAAGATGGGACCAGAGAATCCAAATTTGCTGAGAGTCACTTTCAAGTATCCCCAGTGAATCCGATTGAACACTTGTTCAGCATGCAGTGTCAGGAACACTGTTGGTACTTTGCAAGTCTCTACAGTTTTAGGAAGGTTATACATTCTATGGCTACTGTCTGGAAACCTTCCGCCCTTTCTCTAAACCTACCTGGTTCTCTTTTATTAAGCGAGGGGGTTATGTCTGCTAGTCTGTTAGCCAAAACTTGGCATATATTTTAAGATCATTATTGAGAAGCGTGATAGACCTAAAATCTTGGGAGTTGTCCGGCTTTCCTTCCTGGTTTAGGAAAGGCTACTATAACAGCTTGGAGCATCTCCTCAGGAAAAGAGGCAGAGGTAAAAGCCTTGGTATAAAGCTTACGCATGTATGGCACTAGTAAATCCTTAAAGGTCTTGTAGTACGCAGCTGAAAAACCATCAGCTACTGCTAACTTATTGGGAGGTAGTGAATGGATGGCCTGTACAATTTCTTAATATGAAATATCAGAACTTAAGGATTGGAGCATAGTTTTATCTAAGGCTGGTAATTTAATGGATTGGAGAAAATTGTTGATGTCAGTTTCCGTTAGATGAGGCATTAAGGTATCAGATTTTAGATTTTATAGGCCATTGTAGTACTTGCAAAAAGCATTGGCTATGTCAGTAGGATGGTGTACAGTTTTGTCTATACTAGGATCAATTATGTGGGAAAATTTTGCATGTTGTTTTTTTTTTTGTATGTAGGTAGCCATGATTTTACCGGCTTTGTTCCCTTGTGTATAGTGTGTTGCTCCGAATTTCTGCAGAAGTTAATGATGGTCAGAAATTAGGAGCAATCGTATATCATGTCTGCAAGTAATGGAGAGTGAACTGCAGAAGCAGAATCAGATTTATGTTGTGACTCAAGCCTTTTGAGTTTGGCTAGCAATGTAAATAATGTTTGCATCCTCCTCTTTTCCCTACACGCAGCTTGTATTAACAGGCCCCTGCAGTAAGCCTTGTGGGCGCACCATAGGGAGAAGATATTCGTATCTGGTACATCATTGCATTCATAAAACTCCCCAATCTGACGATGCAGCCGGCCACGGTGTAAGAGGTTACAGAATAAAGCGGTTGTTTCTTATTTCGTTACAGGTGGACTAGCCCCACATTGTAGTGTTCTTTGACAACCAATGAGACCAGTGCATGGTCAGACCAGGTGATAGAATGAATGTTTACAGAAATGACACTTTGCAAAAGTGGTAAGTCAGGCACAAATAGGTATATTCTAGAGTAAGACCTGTAAGGTGCTGAATAATAGGTGAAATCTTTTTCAGTGGAGTTGGCAAATCGCCACATGTCATACAGGTCGAAAGCATGAATAAAAGTCTGCAGTTCACTTTGTGTCTAGATACTTATTCACCACACAATTACAGTCTCCACAATACAGCAGAAAGCCCTTTTTGAGCTTTTCCACTTTATTCCTGAGGGAGCGGATGAAGGGTTAGTTAACCATAATTGGGAGCATAGAAGTTAACAATGGTATAGGTGACATTATTCAAATCACATTTAAGAATTATGTATCTTCCCGCTTTATCTCTTACAATGTTTTGTAATTGGAAAGCTACTGAATGCTTTATGGCAATTAGTACTCCGCACTTTTCAGTAGATCTAGAGGCTGTAAATATCTGAGGGAACAGTTTGTCTGTACACTTGGGTTATTTTTGCTCTGCAAAGTGAGGCTCTTGTATGCATAATTCATCGCTTTTCAGGGATATTGCTTCTTGCCACATAGTCAGCCTTTTGAAAGGACTGTTAAGTCCATGGACGTTAAGGGAAACAAATTTAAGCATCATTTCAGAGGTGAGAGAATATGCTATCTATAGGTAACACATAGGCCAATAAAGGGTACGAGTAGGAAAGAGTACCTGTAAGTAATGTTAGGCAGCGCCTCACGAATGAGTAAGGGGAGGTGCTTGATGAATGGCGATTGAAGGTATTTTCCAGAAGAGTGACTTCCAGTTTTCCAATGTGGTTTGCAGGTGGTGAAAAAAAGAAAGAAACAAAAAAAAAGAGACAATAACAAAACTCTATAAGTAGTATAAAAATAGAAGCAGCGAACCTCAACCTGCAAAGAATTTCACATAGGAGCAACAGGGTTATAGCTCCATACAACCAGCATCCAACAATGTGTTGCAGATGTTAAACAATTTGGACCCATTTAGGTCAGTGTTTGGTAAGATCCCAAAGCAGACTCAGGTTGTATCAACTGGTCTCCACTCTGGGGAAATACGGCCAGATGTAGGTTTTGACAACGTGATTTTGTCATCATGAGGGAGCATGCCCCATTTTTCCGTTAATCGCAGCCCCTCTTCCAAAGATCCAAATGTACCGCAATCTTTCGTGATGAGAAATTTAGTTGGGAACCCTTACCAGTAGGAGAGGTGATTGTTACATAGTAGTTTGGTTAGAGGCACCAGCTTTTTACACGCCATCATAGTATACTGGGACAGATGAGCATATATTAAAATTCCTATGTACGGTTCAGGTAACGGGGAATGATGCCTTGCAAAACACATTAATTAATATTTCACATGAAAGAAATGTATGCGGGCTATGACGCACAGTGGAATCTTGTCAGGGAGGTGCTGTGGCTTAGGCCGTCTGTGGGCCCGATCCACTATAACTTCTCCAGCTGGAGTATCAGGGAGAAAATCAGTTATTAACTGTTGCACAAATTGCCGTAGGTCAGAGGGGGACACAGATTCCGCCACACCCAGCAATTTAACATTATTTCTGTTGGACCTGTCCTCCAGGTTCCCCATCTTGCTTCTTAATGTTTAAAGCTCTTCATCTTTTTCATTGTGAGCTTCTACCAATTCATTGTGAGCTGATGCAAATTCAGTCATTTTATTCTATGGTTGACCCGGCCTCCAACCTCTGTTATATCTGATTTCATTTGTGTGACACATTCCATTAGATCTTTATGCATAGAGCCTCACAGGGACACCAACATCTCCTTCATTGTGGTGTCACTGAGTGGTTGGCCAGTAGTAGAGAAATCATTGATCTTGACTCGGCTGTGCTGTCCTGTGACATATCTCCTCTCTTCTCTCACCTGCATAGGTGTGTGAACCAGACCTTTTTGTGCTGTCTTCTAAAGGGCTGTGCAGTGGAGTATTGCCCAGAGAAGAGTGGCTGCTGTTGCTGGGAGAGAGGGAGCCGGACTCTAGCTTGCTGTGTCCTCCACTTCGGCTACCTAGGAAGCTGCGCTGTTGTGCAGGAGCCGCGGCGCCATCTTGAGAGTGCGGCGTGCTCGCTGACATAAATAAATCTGTCAGCTTGCGAGGGCTGCCGCGTGGGTTTTTTTTGCCCATGTTGGCTGGAGCAGTCTGCAGGTGGATCTGGCACCTAGATAGGATAGATTGTGCCCTCATCGCTTTAGTTATTCTGGTGGAGCTGGGTATTGCAGAGCTCTTCTTTCACACAGCCATCTTCCTCGGGAGCTGGCCACGCCCCCAAAATACACTGCTTTTTATCCTGCTCACTAGCACTCATTTTCAGTATTATTTCCCACCATCAGTTTTGGCAGTGTGATGAAGACTTGAGCAGGCACCATCTTTGGTTTGCTCTGGCATGTACAGTGGTTCATATGTTCAGAAGTGTGAAGTAGTCAAATATTTTATTCTTCTGTCAGGTTTTTATTGTCTTATGTGCCCCTATTGGACAAATTTTCCCAAACAGGACAGAAAGGGATGGGAAATCTCTCCTTAGGGGACAATATTCTAAGGTATATAACTTGTTGGATGTGCTTCCAAACTAGAAGCTTTGATTGACAATGACTGCTGAGTACCTTGATACTCCAAAGCTACTGTATATTCTATGAGATGCATAACAGTGCTCTACATGCATTAATTTGCATTGTATTAAGACATGGACATGGAACGAAAAATATGTATGACCCTTTTTTTCAAAGCAGTGATCCACAATGCACAGTACTGGAACTGAATAGGCCCTAAGGCTTGGTTCACACTGCCATGACTTGGAAACCGACTTGTGAGACCCCAATGGCATGACATGTGAAATCCCATTGTAGCACCCTTGTCTTTATGCAAGGTTGCTGTTAAATTTAGTTTGCTGAGCCTTACTTAGCTTGGCTGTAATTATTCTGTGGTTAATTGGACTTCCCTTCTAATCTGTTTGACTGCGCTTCTCCCTTCCGTCAGTAGGTGGCACTGTAGCCTCTGGCACTAGAGTGAGAATTACAGTTAAACAAACTGTTAATGTCCATGTGTCCCTCAGCCAATCACAGTGTCACTACGGCATTGTGGGGGATCTTATTTAAAGGATGGGAGGTCCAATGATCGGTCTCTTCCCGCCCCTACCCCCCTTGGGGAAGGGTGTGTGCTGCTGTTGCTGCTGACTAGGCCTGAAGCCTGAGGCCTAGTCAGATACCTGGGATTCTGCTGAGGAGAGCCAGCGACCCACAAGGAAAAGATCATCCACAGACATCCAGTAACCTGTGTGAGTAACCTGCTTGTATCTTATGGAGGATAGCTGTCCAGACAGTACAGACCACAAAAAGGGATTGTGTCTAGTGGAGAGAAGATGTCTCCCAGATCAATCTGAAGCTCATGGATACCTAATAATTCTCAAGGTCTGCTATCCTGTACTGCTGTCTGAATAACCTGTCTTTTGCAATAGGAGTCTGCCTAATAGACTGTTCTTAAAGGGTGTCCTGGACCCTACCCCTCTCTCCCTCATTTTATTTCTGACCTGTTGAGAAGAAATAAACTTTCTTGTTCTTCAGCATAAAAGTGACTGGCGCCCAACCTTTATTTTACCTGCATCACTACCCACCATGCCTGACAATCCACACCCACAGGAGGTATGTAGCCCTCTCTGCCTCTGAAGGTCATCACCAGGCCCTAGGGGGTTCTGGGGGTCCGCTACATCTGGCGCCCAACGTGGGGCGAAGCGGTATTTTTGTGGTGGTCGCCTATAGCAACCGCGCAGGAATCACCGTTTGGCTCCGTGGGAGAGTGGCAAGTAACATCTTTTGTACCTCAAAGACTGTGTTTTGTCCTTTTAACAACGTGGGAAGAACCTAACTGTCTCTTTGCTCTGGGGAGAGTGTCAGCCTGGTCTTTTGTCACTTTACGCCAGGGCTGAAGGGGTTAAGGCAGACTCCAGAAGATTTTTTTTTGGCGCCGCAAAGGAAAAGAGGCGGGCGCTGAAGATATTGCTGAACGGCTGGACCAATCCCTTGGCAGGGGGAGGGGTCGCTGTTCCCACGCGGAGGAAATTAAACCGCGCTTGTGTGCACAGTTACCTGGCTGCACGTGTTGGAAGAGTGTGAAGATGGCGCACTTTGGAATTCCCTCTTCTGACCTGAGAGTGTTTGTGCCAGGCATTGGTTCTAGCACCGCTGGGCTGAAGGAAGTCATCACTGACACCGGGGTGCGGTACACACCTAAAGAGAACCTGGTTCTGTACACGGCTGGAGGCTACGAAGTGATCGGGCTGACATGTGTGAAATGTTCTGGACTGGCTACTAGTATTCAGCCCTGGATCACCTGCGGAAGTTGCGGGGAATCGCTGCTGAAGGTAGTCTCACCGGCCTTATCACCCCGGGTGCTGCAAGTGGACTGGCTCAAATGTGTTGCAGCTGCCGATTCCGGACCGGCTCCAGTGGTCACTACTACTATTGCTCTACCTGCTGAAGCTCCTGTTCTTTCTACTTCTTCAGCTACAGTGACCGCTGCAATGCCGGACATCCCAGTGACCTCCCGCCGTGGCCGCGGTCGAGGTCGCCTACTTGCTTTAATGATGGGATCACCGGAAAAGAAATCGCCTGAACCTGGTAAGTCTGATGTGGGTGAGGGTGGCGTACCTGTTGGGACTGTGAGGCCAGTGTCTTCCTTGGGAGCAGAGTCAGGAGAGTCTGTCGCTATAATTTCCCGGCCTAACCTGCTCCCAGCTGAAGAGTTCTCTGCAGAGTCAGACTCTGATATAATGTCTGACCGAATCTCAGAACTGTTCTCTGACACTGTGTCATTTGGTGAAAATTGGTCTGATAGTGAGACTGAACCGCAAGTTGAGCCTACAAAGGAGGATGTCCATTCACCCAATATTACCTCCAGTATTAGGCCTACCTTGCCTTTGCCTACAAGTCATGAATCTGGTCCTGCAAGTGTCCCTCCAAGACCAGATACAGTTGCAGGGTATCCTGTCAAGTGTGCTCCAGATACGCCTGTGTTGCTTGGCTATGGAGACCCTAGAATCTTGTCAAAGTTGTCTAAGTTTCAGCGAATTGTGATGAAGAAAATAGCTGAGGAATATGGCTATTTGTATCCTTATGTGCCAGAGTCTCTTGTAGCTGAAATTCAAGACAAGCGGGCTCAATGGATTGACAGTGCAATCAGAGATTACCTGAGAATTCCTGCATACCGTAAAATCTCTGAGTTGTCACCCAGACAAGCAGAACAGTACACTAAAGTTCTGAAAACCTGGGACTATGGTCGTCATATATACCCGGATTGTGTCATTATAAGGAGGCCCAATCAAGCTGATGCAAGGCATTACATCACCACTATTGGATCTTCTGGGAAGCCTATTCAACTGCCTGATCCACGATACTACTGGTGATGTATAAAGCTTGAATTTCTGTGTCAAAATCCTATGGAATACAGCTGTGTGATGTCAAGTTTGAAGCTGTATCCGTCTCACCAGAAGCTGTTCCTCTTTTGAAAGTTGCTCTGGGGACACTCCTGTCTGTGCTATGTTACTGCTGGGCTGTGCTCTGAATTGCCAGCAGTTACAGGAGGTGCCCTGAAAAGTGACATGCTGACC
Organism: Pelophylax lessonae; assembly: GCF_965119305.1. Taxonomy (NCBI): domain Eukaryota; kingdom Metazoa; phylum Chordata; class Amphibia; order Anura; family Ranidae; genus Pelophylax; species Pelophylax lessonae. The sequence continues at coordinate 553,591,748 of NC_138768.1, read as the reverse complement.
TGTTGCTCTTCATTGTCAGTGTGTCTTGCTATGAAAAAGGTGAGATGAAATTACATGTGCAGTGGGACTTTGTTTGCTCTGGAAAAGTGAATCCGCAAAGTTCATGATGATGATAGTCCTCTGCAATTTTTGTGTGGCTGTGTTGCTCCTGGAAGTAGCCATGCAAACAAGCTCAAGTTAAGTACCTGCTGGCTTATGCTTTGAATGGCCAGCATGCTTCTCATCCAGGTGTGAAGAAAACTAGCCTCAGCCTCCTGGAGAAAATGGCTGATGCTATCTTTCAGTTATTGGTGTTGCCTGTTTGCAACACTATCATCAGTTTGGTACAAACTACTGAACTCGAACTTTCCTAGAAAGGAGTGTGTTTTTCTATTTTTGAAACCTATGCAATAAGTAAAGTGCCTGCTGGACTTTGGTGTAACAGAGCCAGCAAGAAATGATCTTCGCTAGCAAAGACAATGGTTGGTGTATAGAGCTTATTTGTAATCCACACTAAGACTATTGGGACTCTGGGGTCACAGAGACCTTGTAAGATAGTTAGCTAGTCAGGTGGGCCGTGCCATAGGAAACCGACAAGTCTTTTTCACCTGCATTTTTGTAACTCATGGACTGAAAAGTTTTTTTTTGATGATGCAAAGTGTTTTCTGTTTTTCTCCACTAGATGGCGTGAGAGTGTCTATCCTAGTGAGCAGTAAAATTCTATACTATTAGTAAAATAGTTTAAAGTGGATTATTTTCTCTGATGTATTGGTATGTTTCAGGGGATGTGCCCTTATTTGGGGGGCTTCTTATCTCTTCTTCTACCCCTGGAGATAGGCACCTTCTCTCTGACATGCAAATATTTTGTATATATTCATGGTAAATTGAGTAGAGTATTAGGATGTGATAAAATGTGTTTGCTTATTAAAATCTTGTTTCCCTCGGCTGAGGTTAAACAACATTTTAGATGTATATATGTCTATAGTATAGTAATTGATATTATGAGTATGTTGCTAATTTTTCATACCCACAGTGTTCTCTCTCGGCTGAGGTGAGACAGTGCCTTTGGTGAGTATGGTTTTTGCCTTATAACAATGTAGGATGTACTGATAGTCAGTTAGTCAGTTAGGAAGTATTGTAATGTACATATTGTTTCATATTTTTGCTTCGTGTGGAATGCCACACGTATTTGTACACCAAAGTTTAACCTTTTCCTTTTTCACCCTTACCCATCCATTTTTACCAGGACATCCACTCTCAGGCTTGAGAGTCTCTGTCTCGGCAGACTCCGAGGACGTAGTCTCCTTGGCAGGGGGAGTGTGTAGCACCCTTGTCTTTATGCAAGGTTGCTGTTAAATTTAGTTTGCTGAGCCTTACTTAGCTTGGCTGTAATTATTCTGTGGTTAATTGGACTTCCCTTCTAATCTGTTTGACTGCGCTTCTCCCTTCCGTCAGTAGGTGGCACTGTAGCCTCTGGCACTAGAGTGAGAATTACAGTTAAACAAACTGTTAATGTCCATGTGTCCCTCAGCCAATCACAGTGTCACTACGGCATTGTGGGGGATCTTATTTAAAGGATGGGAGGTCCAATGATCGGTCTCTTCCCGCCCCTACCCCCCTTGGGGAAGGGTGTGTGCTGCTGTTGCTGCTGACTAGGCCTGAAGCCTGAGGCCTAGTCAGATACCTGGGATTCTGCTGAGGAGAGCCAGCGACCCACAAGGAAAAGATCATCCACAGACATCCAGTAACCTGTGTGAGTAACCTGCTTGTATCTTATGGAGGATAGCTGTCCAGACAGTACAGACCACAAAAAGGGATTGTGTCTAGTGGAGAGAAGATGTCTCCCAGATCAATCTGAAGCTCATGGATACCTAATAATTCTCAAGGTCTGCTATCCTGTACTGCTGTCTGAATAACCTGTCTTTTGCAATAGGAGTCTGCCTAATAGACTGTTCTTAAAGGGTGTCCTGGACCCTACCCCTCTCTCCCTCATTTTATTTCTGACCTGTTGAGAAGAAATAAACTATCTTGTTCTTCAGCATAAAAGTGACTGGCGCCCAACCTTTATTTTACCTGCATCACTACCCACCATGCCTGACAATCCACACCCACAGGAGGTATGTAGCCCTCTCTGCCTCTGAAGGTCATCACCAGGCCCTAGGGGGTTCTGGGGGTCCGCTACACCATGTTAGTCAACGACAGCCGTCTTAGTTAGCACCACTGATGTCTCTCTGACTTTAGAAAAGGTTTGTGCACTACTTTGATCAGACTTCAATGCCACAGAGTGTTAGGGCTCTTTCACACGGTCCGCCTCCGCAGGCGGATCCGTGTTGCTCAGCGGGGATCGATCCGCGATCCCCGCTGAGCCGGGCGGATGACAGCTCCGTCTCCGCTTGCAGAGCGGAGAGGGAGGTGTCTCAGCACCCGCTGCCCTCTATGGGGGATCGGAGGAGAGCGGACCGCTTGTCCGCTCTCATCAGATCCGCTCCGCTCCGATTAATGAACGGATGGAAAAATAGGGTTTCCATCCGTCCAGATTTCAAGCACAGGATCGGATGCGGATGGCATCGGGTGTCAGCGGAGGTGTCTCCGCTGACACCCGCTGCCCCATAGAGCTGCATGGAGGATCCGATCAGATCCGCCTAAAAAACTGACAGGCGGATCTGATCGGACCGCCCGTGTGAAAGAGCCCTAAAAGTCCTTTCAAAGTCACATCAAAGTCTTATCAAAGTCTGACTCCAAAGTTGCACTGAAAATTGCACAACTTTGAAGTTTGCTTAATGGGAACCATGCCTAAAAGTTAAAAGAAAAAAAAAATTAGCAACAATATTATTTCTAGCTCATTGACTCCTGATAACTAGACTCTAAAGACCAACAGAAAAGTAGGTTGAATGTATTGAATGTATATATTAAAACACATCAAGGTCATTTTACCCTGATTCAGTACCTGTCCCACAGAAATCTAAATCTTTGACAATTTCCCTGAGAAAGGTGCAAGTCATGGGCCAGAAAGGGAGGGGGAAGGATTACACCAGGGAAACCATGCAAAAACACAATAAGCTGAGAGTCATTTGCACGTTGTATTCTTTTCACTCTACTAGTCACCTTTTACTAAACTTGACAAAGCACCGCAAACAGCAACTTTTCTGGTAGCACATAGCTACAAATAATAGCGTATACAATAGCGTAAGTAGAACTTTGGCCAGGCTACAGACATTCAAATATCAATGTGCTCTTCAAAAACAGTGAATAATTCTTAAAATAAGCCCTCACTAACTTAAGTAGCTGCAAGGACCTTGGAATAATTTATTTTCAAAGTTCACAGCAGAAGTTGCTATGCTCTCCACTCTTCCTGCGAGCCTGTGATGTGCTTTTATCAGATATTAGAAGGATGGCAGCCTGCCTAATCATTGCTTGGAGAGCAGTCGATCTGCTGAAATGACATGGAAATCTACTGTAGACTTTGGAGATACTTTTCTCCACAGGGCCTGAAGTTTTTTGTTAATTATTTACTGCTTAATAAGAATTTGTAGATATGTCAATGTCCGTGGCCTGGCCAAAGTTATGAGGCAAGAATAATCCTTCAGTTATAATCAGCTATCCATTTCATACATGTGTAAGAGATCAGATTCATGTAAATAATAACATCAACGCACATTAGTAGTTTCAGAAACCTTGTTTTGTGTATTGTTTGTAATTATATACACTAAATTGTCAAAAGTATTGGGACACCTGCCTTTACACACACAGGAACTTTAATGGCATCCCAGTCTTAAACCATAGAGTTCAATATTGAGTTGGCTCACCCTTTGCAGCTATAATAGCTTTAATCTTTTGGGAAGGCTGTCTACAAGGTTTAGGAGTGTGTCTATGGGAATTTTTGACCATTCTTCCAGAAGTGCATTTGCGAGGTCAGGCACTGATATTGAATGAGAAGGCCTGGCTCACATTTTCTGCTCTAATTTTTCCCAAAGGTGTTTTTTCAGGTTGAGGGCAGGCCATTCAAGTTCCTCCACCCTAAACTCGCTCATCCATGTCTTTATGGACCTTGCTTTATGCCATGGTTCAAATCATTTGGTGGAGGGGCCCCTTAGTTCCAGTGAAGGGAACTCTTAAGATGTCAGTAAACCAATACATTTTCTTCCAGAAGCGCATTTGTGAGGTCAGGCACTGATGTTAGACAAGAAGGCCTGGCTCGCAGTCTCCACTCTAATTCATCCCAAATGTATTCTATCGGGTTGAGGTCAGGACAAGTCAAGTTCCTCTACCCAAAACTCGCTCATCTATGTCTTTATGGACCTTACTTCGTGCACTGGTGCGCAGTCATGTTGCAACAGGAAGGGGCTATCCCCAAACTTTTCCCACAAAGTTGGGAGCATGAAATTATCCAACAGGCCTTAGTATGCTGACACCTTAAGAGTTCCCTTCACTGGAACTAAGGGCCCAAGCCCAACCCCTAAAACACAACTCCACACCATAATCCCCCCTCCACCAAATGATTTGGACCAGTGCACAAATCAAGGTTCATAAAGACATGCATTAACAAGTTTGGGGGGGAAGGAACTTGACTGGCCTGCACAGAGTCCTGACCTCAACCCAATAGAACACCTTTGGGAAGAATTAGAGTGGAGACTGCGACGAGTCAGACCTTCTCGTCCAAACATGAGTGCCTGACCTAACAAAAGCGCTTCTGGAAGAATGGTCAAACATTCCCATAGTCACACTCCTAATCCCTGTGGACAGCCTTCCCAGAAAAGTTGAAGCTGGTATAGTTGCAAAGGGTGGGCCAACTCAATATTGTACCCTATGGACTAAGACTGGTATGCCATTAAAGTTCATGTGCGTGTAAAGGCAGGCGTCTCAATATTTTTGAAAATATACCTATTGACAACTCTATTTGTTCCTCTGCACAGTGTTCCAATAAACAACTCTTGTGTTCTTTGAGCAGCGTTGTTGAGTGGGACACTGTGAAGCAGGACTCAGTGTTGGACTGCTGGAGACCAAAATGGCTGCACTCTGTGTAAGAACACCAGTCAGACTCTCCAGCATGTTGCCAACACAGAGCAGCTTTTTTTTGTTCAATAAACATATACTTAGTAAAAATAATATAAAATACGGGCATAGCCTTTGCTTATTATGCAACCTGGATTCATAAGAAGTAAAATACCATAGGGTTCAATTGTGTTTTAAAAAATGGAAGCACTGAAGAGGCAGAAGCTCATGCTTTAAATCTTTTTTACTGTGTTGTAAACTGGGTGAATTAGCTCATTTTTATATTTTATAATCACCATTTTTCCAGACTTTATTGCTTCTTTTTTGTGGCATCCAATCCCACCCATAACAGCATATGGTACCTGGCCAACTACTCTAGGTGTTTGAGGTGAGAGCTTCTCTGGCTGTGATTCTGCGTGTATTTAAACTAATCTGCTTCTTTATTGCATTATTAGTGATGATATATATATTACTTTACATGTTACCTGGCCAAGTATTTTTTCTATTATTTCATGATGATGTGAGAGCTTGTCTGGCCGCTGTCATTTTATGAATACCTGTGTGATTGTTCATGATCAGCTCCAGGCATTTCACACTGTGCAAAGACGTCAGATCAGTTTGATTTCAGTGGGCCCCAAGGGAGCAATGAGCAGAGATCTGAGATACTTACTTTGCAACAAGACCTGCATCCAGTAAGCGTACATAGTCTCATGTTTCACATAACTCGTACATATGTCAGCCCTTAAAAATATTCACAAAACCTGCATCTCCGCTGACCCTACTAGCCATTTAAAATTAGATCATATTGTTTTAGGAATCCAGCATTGTCTGGGTTTAAGAAAAATGTTAGAACTATAACATTAGAATTTAAAGAAATATATATATTTGAAGTTTGCAGTTATGAAGGTGAGGGCATTTATACTGTAGAACAACTTGTGGATAGCCACCAAAACTGGTCAGTGAACTGCTCTGCTATTCAGGAAAAATTGCCACTGTGCAAAAAGAAAGACTGCTGGCTAATTTTATTCTGATATCTATGGAATCCCCTGCAGCCAAAAAGAGTGAGCTTTCCACAGTGCTAAAAAATAAATAAATAAATAAATAATAATAAAAAAAAATTTGCATTACACACTGTGTAAAATTTAGTAAATGTAAAAGGTTTAGCACATGCAGTATTTTAGATTGGTGGTTCAGTGGAGCCATGGTAGATTTGCATCCTTCTCCCCTATGGAGTTTAACTTTTTTTTTTTTTTTTTTTTTTTTAAATTTATTTATTTATTTTTAATGCAAAGACTGCACATACACTTGCAAAATGGTGTGCCCTGTTCCTTTTCCAGAAGGTCTCCCAGCTTCAGTGCCCGACCTGCAAGATTCTCAATGACCTATTCACTTCATCTCTGGAACCTTCAAAGACAATAGATTTCACCCTTAAAGTGATACTAAAGTTTTATTTTATTTTAGTTAAAAATAACAAACATGTAATACTTACCTCTCTTCTCGGGTCCTTCTTCGGTGCTTCTGGCCCCTTCCTTCTGTTAAGTGCCCCCACAACAAGCAGCTTGCTATGGGGGCACCCAAGCCAAGCCACAGCTCCCTGTATCAATTCAGACATGGAGCCGTGGCCTGGCCTCCTTTCTTTCCTCATTGGCTGACTGATTTTGATTGACAGCTACAGGAGCGAATGGTGCCATGCTGCTGTCTCAGCCAATGAGGAGGGGAGTCCCGGGCAGCCGAGACACTCCTGCAACATCGCTGGATCTAGATGGTCCTCGGGTATGTATTAGGAGGGCTGCTGCACACAGAAGGCTTTTTATCTTAATGTATAGAATGCATTAAGATAAAAAAACTTTCTGAATTTAAAACCACTTTAAGCTGTCCATTGACTAATTGAAACAAAAAGGAAATATGTTATGGATAGGATTTTAAAGGCATATGCTATGGATGTGATTTTAAAGGCATTTTGTCAGTTCCCAAAATTAACACTATGAGTGGTTCTTTTCTGCAATTTTTTTCCTATATTAATATATTGTTCTTATTTTTCTTGTGTATTATGCTCCCTACTTCTTGGTTGCTGTTTTGTTTTTTTAGAAAACACCCATCCTACAAAAAACCCCTGAAGAAGACTGTGAAAGTTGAAACATGTTGGGGATCATCTTTTTACTCATGATCTCTGACTGATGGGGTGTGTGGCAACCATTATTTTCCAGCACTGCCCTAACCCTCTTGGGCATGGAGTTCACCAGAGCTTTACAGGTTGCCACTGGAGTCCTCTTCCACTTCTCCATGACGACATTATGGAACTGGTGGATGTTAGAGACCTTGCGCTCCTCCACTTCCATTTGAGGATGCCCCACAGATGCTGTATAGGGTTTAGGTCTGGAGACATGCTTGACCAGTCCATCACCCTTACCCTCAGCTTCTTTAGCAAGGCAGTGGTCAACTTGGAGGTGTGTTTGGGGTCGTTATCATGTTCGAAAACTGCCCTTGGCCACTCTCCGAAGGGTGGGGATCATGCTCTGCTTCAGAATGTCACAGTACATGTTGGCATTCATGGTTCCCTCAATGAACTGTAAGGTCCCCATTGCCGGCAGCACTCATGCAGCCCCAGACCATGATACTCCCACCACAATGCTTGACTGTAGGCAAGAAACACTTGTCTTTGCACTCCTCACCTGGTTGCCGCCACATACGCTTGACACCATCTGAACCAAATAAGTTTATCTTTGTCTAATCAGATCAGAGGTCATGGTTCCAGTAATTCACGTCCTTAGTCTGCTTGTCTTCAGCAAACTGTTTGCGGGCTTTCTTGTGCATCATCTTTAGAAGAGACTTCCTTCTGGGACGACAGCCATGCAGACCAATTTGATGCAATGTGCGACGTATGGCCTGAGCACTGACAGGCTGACCCCCCCACCCCTTCAACCTCTGCAGCAATGCTGACAGCACTGATACGTCTATTCCCAAAGACAGCCTCTGGATATGATGCTGAGCACATGCACTCAACTTCTTTGGTTGACCATGGCAAGGCCTGTTCTGAGTGGGACTTGTCCTGTTAAATTGCTGTATGGTCTTGGCTACCGTGCTGCAGCTCAGTTTCATGGTCTTGGCAATATTTTTATAACCTAGGCCATCTTTATGTAGAGCAACAATTCGTTCTTTCATATCCTGAGAGAGTTCTTTTCCATGAGGTGCCATGTTGAATTTCCAGTGACCAGTATGAGAGAGTGAGAGTGATAACACCAAATTTAACACACCTGCTCTCCAATCACACCTGAAACCCTGTAACACTAATGAGTCACATGACACCGGGGGGGGGGGGATGGCAAATTGGGCCCAATTTAGACTTTTTAACTTATGGGTGTACTCACTTTTGCTGCCCGCGGTTTAGACATTAATAGCTGTGTGTTGAGTTATTTTGGGGGGACAGCAAATTTACACTGTTATACAAGCTGTACACTCACTACTTTACATTGTAGGAAAGTGTAATTTCTTCAGTGTTGTCACATGAAAAGATATAATAAAATATTTACAAAAATGTGATGAAGTGTGTGGCGTATGGTTTGTCTCACTTTTGTGAGATACTGTATATTGTATTGTATTGGTTTTAACAAACTTCCCTCTGCTTTTAATAATAGTTGTACAATAAACTTTTTTGTATTTTAACTATAATTTTAACTAAATTTTAATTTCACGGTGCCTTTAAAATCCCATCCATAGCATATTTCCCTTTTGTTACTTTGTTTAGGGATGTGGCACGAGTCCTTGGGCATTAAATGACCTAACTGACACAATCTATTTGTTCATTGACCGATTGAAATTTGACTGGTTCAACAGGGATCAGTCAAATTTTGATCAGTGTGTGGCCATCCCTGCTTAAAAGATGTTAGTCATTCGACTATAGGCCCGTACACACGATAAGAAAATGTGTAGGGAAAATTCGTCCGACGACCGATCTGCCGATTTTCGGATTGTTAGTATGGTGCTTTCGACAGCCGACTCCGACTTTTCGGCTGACAACATCCTGATGTGCAGGCTATATAATTTTTGTCGTCCGTAATACAATGTCCAATTTTCATCTCATTAGTACAGATTTCGACGGAAATCTTAAGAGCAAGACTAGGCATGCTCAGAGACGAAAGAACACATACAAAACAATCCAGCACATGACATCACTTCTGAAGTAGAATTCTGTCGTACGGGAAAATTTGTATGAAAATAACCTCTTCACTTTCCACATCAGACTAGCATGCCATAAAAAACGGACGACAGGTCGTTCGATAATCTGATCGTGTGTACGGGGCTTAACTTCTGTTGAAGGGACATGCTGGAGAACTTTTATCAATCAACAAGTCCTGCTGTCAGAATAAAATGTCCCAACAGGGGGAGATTCCTCCATTCAACTTGTTTGCTTTGGCTGAATGAAAAAAAAAAACCTACGTGTCTATGGCCAGTGTTCCTATGTTTGCATAACGAGATCTTTTACTTTTTTTTTTTTTTTTTTTTTTTAGTTTGCCTAAAAGCGCATTATAATTTTATTTTAAGATACATTGCAAGGCCTATTTTTTTTTTTTTTATATTTCTTTATTAAATTTTTCAAATATTACAATTAAAAGGAAAGAAACATTTCAACCCTCCAGTCTCTGGAGGAATATCCATACACATTAACATTTGAACTTTTCCCCTTAATGCCTTTTACCCAGCCCCCCCCCCCCCCCCTCTTTACCCCCTACTGCCCCTTGCTCTTTTATCAGACCTTCTCCTATTATTTCTTTGTATTCCTTTGTCTCTTTAAACCTCTGCCACTCTCCCCAAATTTCTATCTCGAACCCTTGATCTTCCTCTCCCCAGTTCTTTAAGGACTCTAATTTTCTTGTTTTTTCCACTCTAATCACCCACTCTTTACTTGTTGGAGGTTCTTCTTTTTGCCATTTTAAGGGGATTAGACTTTTAGCTGCATTTAATAGATGGGGCAGAAGTGTTTTCCTATATTGTTTCACTGACATATGTGTTCCGTGAAACAGACAGTTCCAAGGATCTTCAGGAATATGTTTTTCTGTAATTTTTTTTATCAAGGATAAGACTTCTTTCCAGAATCTTTTAATTTTTGGACACTCCCACCAGATATGGGATATTGTCCCAATCATCTGGCATCCCCTCCAGCAGTCTCTAGAGCTCTCCCTCTGAAATCTACCCAGTTTATCGGGCGTATTATACCACCTTGTGATCAATTTGTAGTTCATTTCTTCAGTATTTGTATCTATCGCTGATCTATGTACAAGCTGTAGACTTCTATCCCAAAGAATTTCTTTCCTACAGGGTCCAAGGTCTCTTTCCCATTTCTCTTTTAGTGAGGGACCTACCTCCTTTGTTGCCCTTATCAAGACTTTATATACATTTGAGACACTGTTTACCACTCTATCTGAAACACATAACTGCTCAAATGGTCTCAAGTCATTCATATCTCTTAGTGGTTGAGGTAGTGTAGCAACAAAATGTCTCAACTGTAAATATCTCCACTCATTAATTTTCCACTCTACTTTTTTTTGTTTTAATTCTGCCAACGTTATAAGTCTTCCTTGGTCTATTATATCTCCTAGCCGTGCCTCCCTATCTTCTATCCATTTACCCAATTCCCTTCCTTCCCCGGGTGTGAAGAATTTAGTGTTTAGGAGGAGGATCAAAGGTGAATTGTGTTTCCAATTTTCTTTTATATGTATCGTGTCCCATATTTTAAGGGCATATCGTGTGATTGTGTCCGTGTTGCTATTTAATTCTCTAAACTTTGGTGGTATCCAAATAATCTTTGCTAAGTGTACTTTGCTAAGCGTGTTTTCTATTGTTACCCAATCTTTGTCTTTTTTTTGTTTACTCCAGTCTATCACCCGTGTAAGTATTGAGGCTAAATAATAATTTTTAAAGTCCGGTAGTGCCAGCCCTCCGTGTCCCTTTTCTTTACTCAAAATTGTGTATCTAATCCTTGGTTTTTTGTGCTTCCATATAAACTGGGTTATTACAGTTTTAAGTGTTCTGAAGAATACTTGAGGAATTAGGATAGGGATCATTTGGAATATGTATAGTATTTTAGGTAGGATTATCATCTTTATTGTGTTTATTCTCCCTATCCATGAAAAAATCCTTGGGGATAGTCTATTTAGTTCTGCTCTCGTATCATTTAGTATTTGAAGGAAGTTTACTTTATATAATTTCTCAGGGGTAGATGTTAATTTAATCCCTAGGTATTTAATTTCATCTTTTCTTCATTTGAAGTGAAATTCGTTTTTTTAACCTCTCTTCTTCTTGTTTGTTTACATTTATGCTCAGTATCTCTTATTTTTTTTGGTTGATTTTTAAATTTGATAGCTTACCGTAGTATTTCATAGTTTTTATTATATTTGGCAGGGTGATCGTGGGGTTGGTAATATACAAAAGAATGTCATCCGCGAAGGCGGAGACCTTATACTCCTCTTCTCCTATCTTTATACCCCTAATATCCACACTTCTCCTTATTGTTGATAGTAATGGTTCCAGAGATAGAACAAACAACATTGGGGATAATGGACACCCCTGTCTGGTTCCATTAACCATCTCAAAGGGTTCTGACATTGCCCCATTGATCTTTACTCTTGCAGTTGGATGATTGTATAGTGATTTAATCCTAGACATCATTGTGGGGCCGATTCCGAGCTCCTCTAGGTTTTTAAACATAAACTCCCAATTAACTCTGTCAAATGCTTTTTCAGCATCTATTGACAGAATTATACTTGATGGTCTATTTTTTTGCATTTGATTAATTAGGAGGATAGTTTTTACTCCATTATCTCGACCCTACCGACCCGGAATAAACCCCACTTGATCTCTATGTATCCAATCCCTCATCAGACTCTTAATCCTAGTAGCTAAGATTTTTGTGAATAGCTTGGTGTCTGCATTGAAAAGAGAAATGGGTCTGTAACTAGAACATAATAACGGGTCTTTTTCCTCTTTATGGATAACGGTTATTGAGGTGGACAGGGCGTCTTTAGTCATCTCATATTGAGTGCCAATTCCGTTCATATAATCTTTTAGTTTTGGTATTAATATTTCCTTATATCTTTTATAATAGTTTATTGTGAACCCATCAGGTCCTGGGCTTTTACCTAGGCTAGTTTCTTTAATAGCCTTCTCTATTTCTTGTTCTGTTATTGGCCTCTCTAAAGCAGATAATTTATCTTCCTCTACCCTTGTCAATTTTGCATTTCTAAGGTACTCTTTAATTTTCTCATTCCTGTCCGGCTCAATACCCTGTATATCCTCTTTTTTTTACTGAGTAGAGGTTTGTGTAGTAGTTTTGAAATTCTTTGGCAATTCCTGAAGTTGTTTGGATTATATCCCCGTTTTTATCTTTTATTTTATCTATAAAGTTCCTCGCTTTCTTTTTTTTTAGGATTCTTGCAAGGTTGTTTCCTACTTTGTTGCTTTCCATATATTTTTCTTTTGTACATCTTTTCATTTCCTGTCTGATTTCTTGATCTAGGAGGTCTTTCAGTTCTTCTCTTTTTCTTTCTAGCAAATTATATGTGGAGGTATCTTGTGTTTTTTTATGTTTTTGCTCAAGGTGATGTACTTCTGTTAAGAGTCTATCCTTTTTGATTATACCTTCCTTTTTCCTTTGTGCCCATTTTGAGATCAGTATGCCCCTCATGTAAGCTTTATGAGCTTCCCAAACCATATTTTTTGGTGCGTCATTGTCATCATTTATTTGAAAGTAGAGTTCCAGCTCTTTCTCTATTTCTTTTCCCCATTTTTTATCTCTCAACATCTCTTCATTAATTTTCCACACATCCATCTTAGGCCTTTCCCTAGGCATTTTTAATTTTACAGTGATGGGGGTGTGGTCTGACCAGGTTTTAGTTCCTATCTCCGCCTCGACCACCCTTTCGATCCATCTATGTTCTATTAATATGTAGTCTAGTCTCGAATAAGTTCCATGAACATTTGAGAAACAGGTATAGTCTCTCCCTTTCGGGTGGAGGAGTCTCCAGACATCTACCAGTTGGTTTATTAATAGTTTTTCCTTGATTCTATTTTTTTGCTTTTTGTTGGAACCTACAGATTTTGAGGTGGTATCTATTTTGGGGTCGAGGCAGAGGTTTAGGTCTCCTGCCATGACCACTCCCCCTTTTTTAAACGTAATTAGTTTTCCCATTGCCTTTCCCAAGAACTCTATTTGTCTTGTGTTTGGACTATATATATTTGCTAGGGTGATTTCCTCCTCTCCTATTTTCCCTCTTAAAAAGAGGTATCTTCCCTCTGGGTCCACCAGTCTCTCCTCTAGGGCGAATCCAAGGCCCCTGGCGATGCCAATGGCTACTCCCCTGGACTTGCTCCCCGGTGAGTCTGCGTAGTACCAGGTAGGATGACCCTGAGAATATAGCCTAATATTGGATGCGTGGGAAATATGCGTCTCTTGTAGGAATGCTAGATCTGCTTTCAAATAATTGATTTCTTTTAAGATTTTTTTTCTTTTACCTGGTGAGTTTAGACCTCTTACGTTATAAGATAATATATTGATTACCACCATTTCTGGTTTTTATGGCTTCCCATCTCATATATCTGGGTTTTAATGCAGTCCCTGGTGTCTAGGGGTTCGTGATCCTTTGGGTCTAATCGTGATTTATAGAGGTTAGTTGCTTTTTTTGGGTCTTTTTTCCCTTGCTTATAGGAGTTGGTCAGTTTTTGGGGGTTTTTTTTCCCTTCTACCCCTCCCACTCTTCTTCCCATCCCACACCTCCCCCTCCCTCCTCATTACCCTCTCCCTCCCCCCCCCCTCCCCTCCTTGCCCTTGTGGAGGCCTGGCATCCTCCCTGCCCTTGGCCAGGATAGTCGATGCCTCCTTCTCCCTTATCCATCGACTTGTTGCCGAGGTTGAGCTCTGGCCATGTTCGCCCTTCCCGTCCATCTTTCCTATTACTAGGTCAGAATGGTAAAGGCTCGCTGACAAATGTAGAGCTGTCCGTTTTTTTTTTTTTTCTTTTTTTTATTTATTTAATCTTCCTCCCCTCCCTCCCGCCCCTCTGCTGACCCCCCTCCCTCCGCCCCCCCTCCCCCCCATTCCCCACATTCCCCACAGTTTCTTTTTCACTTTTTGGTCATCTTTTTCTGTTTTTTCTTCATTTTCCACTGGGTCAGATCTTCTTCGTCCGTTTCTTCTTCTGTAGACCCTTGGTATTTTTAGTGACTCACAGAAAGCTTTGGTTTCTTCAGGGAACCTAAGTAGTGTAGTCCTTCCGTCTCGCCGTACTCCCAGGCCAGCTGGGTGGCTCCAGAAATATTGTATGTTTAGTTTCTTTAACTCTTCTACTACTGGTCTCAGGATGCGTTTCCTGTTAATCGTCTCTTGTGCCAGGTCTGGGAAAATCTGAAGATCCTCTCCCTCGTATTTTAATACTGGTCTCTTTCTCATTTTCTCCCATATCTGGGCTCTTGTCTCATATTTGTGGAATCTTACGATCACATCTCTGGTTTTCTCTTTTGGTATATTAGCAGGTCTTCTTATTCTATGTATTCTCTCGAATTCCATTTTTTATGTGATCGCTTTTCCCAGGAGAGGGTTAAATATATTCTCCAGTATTTCTCCTAGGTTTTCCGCTTGACCCTTTTCTGGTATTCCTCTTATTCTTAGGTTTTTTCTTCTATGTCTATTCTCCTGGTCCTCCATTTTGTATAGCATATTTCTCTGATCTGTCTGCATTTTCTTCATTTGCTCCTTTAGATTTTTCAGTTTTTTTCCATGCTGAACTATCTTATCCTCTGTTTCCTCAACCCTTACCAAGATATGACCCAGGTCTCCATAGAGGGTAGCCATTTCAGTTTTGATAGACTTCTCGAGGCTAGCGAACATTTCACGCATCTCTGATTTTGATGGAGGGGGTTCTTTTCCGCCTATTTCCTCTTCTCTACTTGTTTCCTCATCTCCTGGTGTTTGAGAGCTTTCTCTTGAAATTTCCAGGCTTTCTTCTCCGCTTGCGCCCATGTTTTTTTGGCTTTTACTTTTTTTACTTGCTTCTGTGTTCTGTTTTGGTCTGACTACCGGTTGTCTATCTGGCGGCATATTTTGCCCTTTTCCTTCTGGTGTCATGTACATTTTGATAGTCCCTGGGCTTGCCGTGCATTTTGCGGGTTTCCCTGTTTCTTCTTTTGTTTGCTTGTTCTTCATATTTAGCTTCAGTCTTTCTTGGTAAGTTTTACAATATTTGGGGTATTGGTACTTGTCTTAGGATATAGCCCTTCTCTTCTTTATACCTTCTAATTCTTTTTATCTTGTGGGGTCAGGGAGTGTAAGTCTCAAGGAGTCAGATGTTTTTTCCCTTATGGGTCCCCCTCCTTTTTTTTTTTTGAGAAGTATATCAGTTTTATGTGTAATTTTGGGGGCCCTCTTTTTCTCACCCTCTCTTTCTTGTGATGTCTTCTTCTCTTATGTAGATCCTCTCCTTGCTATTGTCCCGTGTTTATCCTGTCATGCCCTTTCAAGGTTGTATAGATCAATACCAATTTAATAGATTAAATGTATTTATATTTTTTATATACGTATTTAAGAGGTTTTAGAAGATAGAGACAACTTCATGAGTTCCTCTATGGCGTTATAGGGCCGAGAAACAGGGAGCAGAAGAAAAAGACGCCTTAGTGAGGGCCACGGAATTTAAGCTCAGTACTTTGGTAAATCCTTAAACTTGGAAAAAAAAAATATTTTTTTTCTTTCTTTCCCCGTCTGCCACTAGAGTAGGAGATGAAAAAAGAGATTGTTCATCATGGGGTGTGGGGGATGTCCCAGTTTTTATTCAGAGAGAGAGTGTTTCCTCTGACGTTTCCTTTCTGATATGGCCACGCTTCTCCTAGGGTTAATATGTGGTGTACCCCTGCGAATCAGTACCTTTATGCATTCCAACCTTCACCATCCTTTCACATTTATCTGTTCATTCATTGTTCTTATAATCTCAGTCCATGCATCTTATTCATAGTATAGGGCAAAGGGTGTGATCGGTAGCAAACAAGCAGTAGGTAACAAAATAAACAGGGGGCTTTCGCCCTCTCACCACTCCCTGGATGGCCGTGTTACAGCTGTCCTTTGGCGTCAGGCATACAGTCCCACCTCTCTCTCTGTAGACTTGGTCGGTTACCCTATGCCGGGCTGGAAGCGGCTGGAAGCGGGTGACCGTTCCTCTGCTGCAGGCTCCGCCGAAGTCGGCCCTACCTCCGGCCGGCTCTCGGCTCACTCGTGTGGTCTCGCGTCTTGCCCGGTCTCCGCCCCTCACGTCCGGCGGGATCCGGTCTCGCCAGCGGCCGCGCTTTCCCTACACGGGTCGCCACGGCAGTACACCGATCCTCCTTTCCCGGCGGCTTAGTAGAGGTAGGGGGGGGGTATGATTCCAGGGGGGGGTCGGTCAGCAGTCCAGGGCTACGGAGGGAACGAGAGGCTTCAGTTGCACAGCTTCAGTTGCATCTTTCCGGACAGCTCCTCTCACAGCATCAGCCTGCACACCGGTTTGGCGCCATAGACAGGCCCCTCCCTGGGAGATCTTTTACTTCCATCAGATTTTATCAAATTCATTTTCTACCTGCTACTTTTTCATTCAGCAATTTGTGATGGTGCTCTGTTTCAATATATTTAACATTTTAATTTCCTATATGAAAGAAGTTTCTTTCTGTTCCTTGCATTCTACACTGTCAAAAGTTTTCTTGTTTTAACTAGGTATGAACTTTGAAAAAAAAGACAGGCCAAAATGGATTCCGCTACATGTTTTTGGCAAAAGAAAATCTTGATGGCCTAGGTACCATGTGATAGCTGTGTGCCAATCACAGCATAGGAAACACAGCTGTTATGAAAGAATTCATTCATTACAGCGTTGTTGACATTGTGATGATGTGATCGCATAGCCATGAGTCTATTGGTGCCCATCAGTGAAGCCTCATCAGCGCACATCAGCACACATCAGTGAAGAATAAAAATTAATTATTTGCAAAATGTTATGACAAAATCGAAGAAAAAAAGTTTTTTAATCAACATTTTTGGTCTTTTTAAATTTGTTTAGCAAAAAAATAAAAACTCAGTGGTGATTAATTACCACCAAAAAAGCTATATCTGTCTCCAAAAAATTATACAATTTTCATATATGTACAGATATGCATGACCATGCAATTGTCATTCAAAGTGCGAGCACTGAAAGATGAAAATTAGCCTGGGCAGGAAGGGGCTGAAAGTGCCCAGAAGGCAAGTGGTTAACCAAGTCCCCTGTGTCCATGTATTAATTGGCTAGCATATCCCTAGGGACACAGCATCCAGTGCATGCCTTGCATTTTCCTATGTGTTGCATCAATTGTGGGAGTGTAATTGTGATGAAACACATCTCTTCCCTCAATTGCTATGTCTAATGGTGTCTGTTTCAGATCTAAATACGTTTTAGCTTTCACCTGCAGAGCACTAGATAGATTGTGGGATTTATATATAGTTTCTTCAGGAAATGTTAGTTATCAGGCTACAGACAGAGGTTGTGCTATTAACCTGTGCAGTGCCATGCCGCATGCCACAAACAGACATTTCTGACATAGGAATGTGAAGATTTAGTCCGCTATAGGCTGTGCATACCCGGTAGTAAATGACACCATAAAACTATATAATAAATGCACAGCTTATGCAGGTGAAAAACACAAGGTAGGAAGGTTTATAATTTAACTGATGGTTGAATGTCTCAAAGAGCACACCCATTCCTAGCACCAGACCAGCACCAGACCAAAGAAACAATTTCTAAGTTCTTGTTTAAAAGTTATCTTGAACCTAACTGCTCCCTGCATAGACAAATGATGGCTGGGCAGGACATTAACCATTCTGGGTAGATGTCAGATGACATCCTCCCCAGAACATGCTTACGCGGGCCCCACGTCGGTGCTGAGGCACAACCTGTCACCCACTGTGTCCACCAGACACAGCCAATAACAAATAACTGTACTGGGCCGCTATCGGTACCATGTGATGGTCATGACCAATCACAGCAGGTCACATGACAATCGTACACAATGTATGGCTTCCACTCATGCCGTTTATTGTGTACAATTGCTTGCTGTGATTGGTCACAATGATCACATGGTACAGACAGGGCCAATCCCAGCCTATCTGTACCATGTGATTAGCTGTGGTCAATCACACAGCTAATCACAACAATACACACTGAATAAATTATTTTCATTTAGTATAAATGAATAGTTTTTATAACAGTGTTTTTCAGTGTTTTTCATTGTTATAAGCAATCATAATGTTTAAAAAACAAATCATGTTAATCTCCCCAGAGTAGTACAGAGTTACTATGGTAACATTATATTACTCTAGATAGTAAAATAATTTTAAACCCGCGCTTAGGAATTTTGAAAAGTGTAATTAATGTAAATTTATTCACTTTGCAAGCGCTGCTTTTTTGGGTATATATTATATTAAACAAGCAAAAAATTTGGGGGAGCATACCCATGTATTTCTAAAGCTGGTGCAGCTATGAACCAAAAGACATGTATATTAAAAAAGAAAAGCGCACACATGCAAAAGAAATTACTACCAAATTTGAAGACAATCCATAAATAAAAATGGGGATTTGGTCCCACCATATGGCCATATAGTGCTCAAGCCCACCACTACGTCAAAGTACCCCATTATCATTGGGTCCTACACTATACATGAAAAAGAGATGAATCCAGCCTTTCGAACCCTTGGAGACAACACTCCTTGCTGGGAAGATGTGCAAATGCACTACAGGGGACTCCTCCTATATCCACTTGATAGTGGACACTGATAGAGTACAGGTGTGTGTGGGGGGTGGGATGGGTTGCTCAACCTCGGTAGTCTGGTCAGACCGAATACATAATAAACAAGCAAAAAGTTTGGGGGAGCATACCCATGTATTTCTAAAGCTAGTGCAGCTATGAACCAAAAGACATGTATATTAAAAAAGAAAAGCGCACACATGCAAAAGAAATTACTACCAAATTTGAAGACAATCCATAAATAAAAATGGGGATTTGGTCCCACCATATGGCCATATAGTGCTCAAGCCCACCACTACGTCAAAGTACCCCATTATCAGTGGGTCCTACACTATCCATGAAAAAGAGATGAATCCAGCCTTTCGAACCCTTGGAGACAACACTCCTTGCTGGGAAGATGTGCAAATGCACTACAGGGGACTCCTCCTATATCCACTTGATAGTGGACACTGATAGAGTACAGGTGTGTGTGGGGGGTGGGATGGGTTGCTCAACCTCGGTAGTCTGGTCAGACCGAATACATAATAAACAAGCAAAAAATTTGGGGGAGCATACCCATGTATTTCTAAAGCTGGTGCAGCTATGAACCAAAAGACATGTATATTAAAAAAGAAAAGCGCACACATGCAAAAGAAATTACTACCAAATTTGAAGACAATCCATAAATAAAATTAATATTATATTACTCTAGTCACAGAATGCACAATAAAAAAAAATAATAAAATAAAAAAATTAATAAAAAATAAAAAATATTTTTAACAATATTTTTTTTGTTCACATACTGTCACCAGTCAGTGTGCCTGATTACTGATCAGTTCCTTGGGATACATTTAAATTCTGCAGGGACCAATTTTATTCACCATTGATGGTTATATGAACAGTTTGATTTTCATTCAGTGATGCCCATCTGCAGTGGGAAACACCCTTCTCCACACATTGCTCTCTGGTGGCATGCCCTCTTCTACACTACATTATCTGGCAGTTGTCCCACCACTGTCTACACAAGGGGTTGGCAAACCCGTCAATAGCAGGCAGGTGATTGGTAGATAGTGTCCCTTCCTTTCTGACCCCCAAAACCCAGACAAGAGCAGCGGCAACATTTACTGGAACCAATCCCCTTTTCTCCTGCACCTGGTGAAAGCCGCCTCTTCTCCTCTCCCTCCCACCATATTTCAGTGGCTGCAGGATGTAAAGGGATCAGTTCCAGTAAATGACCCCCCCCCCCGCCATCCCTTCTGTCCAGATTTACTCTTCCTTCTACTGCTCAGACCCCCTTGTGTGCTCCCCTGTTCCCCCTGCAGTGCTGCTGGCTTTTCTCCTCTCCTTTCCCACTTGCTGCTGTGGGGGATCTTTTCAGGATGGAGAGCGGGGGAAGGGACCTATAAATATGTAATTTTTGTTATTTATGTTATTTTATGCACCTTCCTATTCTGAAAGAACACAGTGAGCGATCAGTGCCAACCATGTTCATTTATAACTGAAGAACAATAAATATTGCTTACTATGTTTCAATTTGTGAATAAACAGGAAGATCTGTAGAGATCTATTTCTGCTCATTCATTCTGTGCAGCTGAGGCTGCAGAGATAGAGATTGAGAAATGTGTACTCTATCTCTTTTCTTTGTCACAAAATTGAGACATCAAGGGGCCTGTTTAGACCCCTGATATTTCCCCAAAGCCCCCTAACAGGGCTGTTAAAAAAAATGGAGAAAATAACAAAAACTATGTAGCACTGTCCCCGTAGGACTTGCTGTATGATGACTTGTGGGGCCTCCTCTGATTACCAGCACACAGTCACTTAGGGTACAGTTCATACATTCATCCTTACTCCCAATGGCGAGTTGCTCAATAAACAGTCCAGGGGTGTTGGTTTTTAGTATTTATTGTGGAACCTGGATGGGTGAAGGGAATAGTGGGGATACTCCAACTGGAACTATGTATATTGGATAAGGGCAACTCTCCCTTGGCCTCACCAGGTTGCTTGTGGAAGCAGTCACACTGCTTGAACCATACTGCCACATGAATGGAAAGGGTTAAGTCTCCTTGCTCTCTCTCTCTCTCCAGCAAAAGACTTGATGAACTACATTCTCTTGAGGTTTCTATCTAGCATCCCCTTTACTGACATCCATCCGATGACTCTTCTAGCTGCAGGGGTGCCACCCCTCAGATCAGGCCCCTTGACACATATCTGTACTCCCTGTACTGAAGAATCAGATCCTCCAGTTCTTTAGGCCCTCAGGTCGACTACCTGAGGATGCATGGCACCTCTTCAGAGGAGGAAGCAGCCACTTCCTCCCTCTATCCAGACGAAAGACCCCAAGCACATGTGCTCCTGGCTTTTATACAGTATTCCAGAATTCCCTGAGGCACTTTCCTCTGCCAATGCACCAGGGCTGTATTAAAGGCCTGTGCACTCATTTGTCAGGTTTCCTCCCACTGTCCAATATACCTCCCTATTGGACCAGTGTGAAACACCCTGCAGACAGACTGAGTTGCACTTGAGCACATTGAGCAGACCTCACTAACAGATCCTGCTCTCTAGTAGGCAGAGAACAATATAGATTTACTTGCACTCCCTCTGGTAAGCAGAAAAGATCCAAAACTATACTCTCTCTTTAGGACCTACCTAGGAGGGTGCTACAACTACAATTGTAAAAAAAAAAAAAAAAAAAAAAAAAAATTGAAAGAAAATTGTAAATATAATAAAAAATTAAAAGAATAAAAATAAAAACGACTGCCACCATTCACTCCTCTACTGACATTGTTCTCTGCTGTACTACTGACAAAGTCCACTGCTCTACAGACTGACACTGTCCCCTGCTCCATTGACTGACACAATCCATGCCCCTATTGACTTCCAACTTCTGCCCTGTTTACACACTGACTGCTTTACTGACACCATCCACTGCCCTACTGACACTATCTGTCTGTCTCCGCTCTGTAAAAGCAGGACCGACACAGACCAGTTATCTGTCTGCTCAGCTAGGAACAGTGGACAGATCACCTGCTGAACAAGTGGAAGGGGCTTAAGTTAGGCTTTGTTAGTTTTTTTCTTTAAAAAAAAAACAAAAAAACCTTGCAGAACCTCAGTGATCTTTGATCTCTTTCATGTTGTTCAGGTAGATCTCCACCTTTCAATGGTTGCCTACCACTGGTCTACACGATAGGGGCTACGTATAATGTAAATGTCTTAAGCATACACACAGGCCCCACTGATGTTTGCCGTAATGATTATATTATGATTATATCCTATGATCATCAGCTCCATCTAGTGGCCACAATGTGGTATTTTCCTGAAATAACTCTGGTCACTAGATGGACCTGACTACAATAGGAGATAATCATTATACAAATAAAACGACAAACATTCATGGTACCAGTGCGAAATTCTTAAGACATCTACACAGCAAATTTTTTATACAGCAGCTCCTCTTCCATAGTCAACACTACACGTCTTTGCTCACTACATTATCTAGCAGCTTTCCCCTTCAGTCCACATTAGCTTCTCTCTACAGATTTCATCTCATGGTCCACAGTAGCTCTTCTTGCACAATTCATCCCAAAATACACACTTCAGCCTTGTCCGGTCAGTATTTGTTCACACCACCCTTCACCCTGATCTCTCATCATAGTACAGTCTTTTGCATTCTGCAAAAACACTCTCTGATCCCCTGCACTTTGTATGATATGTCTATTCTGGAAACTATGGCTGCTGTCTTGTAACCACCTTTGCATTTCAGTGTCTTTGGCAATTCTCCTCTCCTGTTTTGCTTGTGTCTAGCTAGTAAGGTTACTTTGCGGTATAAGCAAGGAAGCTCAGACTTCTGCAGTGTATAAATGTGCTTTTACTACACAAAAATACTTTACATACAAATTTATTACACTTTTAGTAATACAATACAAGACTGGCAGATATACAAGCAAGATGCCTTGCACATAAGCAGAAACTATGGTCTGTAAGCAGTGGAAATACGCTTAAAAGTTACTTAACTCAGGTTAGAGTGGGTTCCTGACCTGCGTAGCAGTGAGGACCCAGGCTTCTATAAGCAGTTGTTGGAGATCAAGTGAAAGCCTCTTCAGGTATCTTCTTCTTATGGCTGGTACAGTCCTTCCCTGGTTTTAAGGCATGATGGAGTCCTGTCCAGCTTATGCCTGACAACCTTTTATATGTCAGGTTGTCAAGCTTTTGTCGACAAGGGTTACAGACTTGTTTACCTTAGTTACAAAACAACAGACTGCTCCAACTGTACCATTTTCAATTAGAGAGGCATTCTCAAATTCTACCTCAAGATGGCACTATGGCATTATACATGCCATAGGTCATATATGCCAGGTTGTCAATTTATTGTTTACTACAATTACTCAACAATGGACTGAAAACAGTCAAGTGAAATCCAACAATGGTATCTAGTTTGTTTGAGGACAGCCTATGTAATTGTTACCAAGGCATTAGTTTGAGAAGCATCCACTCAAACAAAACCTGATTTTTGTTTGTAAGACCAACTACTAAACAGATTGTCCCATGTTCTGTTATGTCTGATTAAAAAAAGAAATCATATATTGTTTATCAAACGCAACTCAACTCCCCATGTTCCTCAATGTTATTTCTGCAGCTATATGTTGTGTCTGAGCACTGTCCCCACTGTCACCTGGTTGAAGTAGAGTTGGAAAGTGCACAATGAGATATTAAATACCTCTGGACATTACGTCAAAATGTAAAATAATAGATAATTTAAACATGAATTCCTATTAATCTGAATAATCTTGAAGTTTGTAAACTTTGTGAACATCCTCACACATTTATCTCCTTGAATTCTGTGACACCTATTCACTGTTCCCTATGAGTAGGCACTGCTGTGTTACATTCTGCACAAAGCCTGCCTTCTGCACTACAGAGGTGCTGAGAGGAGGAGTTTCAGGAGGCGGAGTCAGTACAGGAGTCCCAGCTTGCAGGCAGCAAGGTACTATGGGATATGTAGTCCTTAAAAATTTGAAAGTAAACAGCAGAGTAGTAGCTACAAAGCATGCAGAGAATCAAGGAAGTTGTGGAAGGAGATGGCCAGCAGACAGGCAGAACTCGCAACATGAAAAGGGATTTTTAAAGTGAGATTAAGTTTGATTGTCAAAAATAACTAATGTTTGTTTTGCTTTTACAATGCTGATGTTATAAAATGTAAGTGTATACCAGGACTATACAACTCCTTCAAATAAATATGTGGAAGTACTGTATGTGCCAAGTCCTATCCCTTCCACTAAGCCAAATGGCAAGAACGCTTTGGTAGCAACTCTTTAAAATTCATGAATATCCTTATTTAGCAAATAAAATTTATGTTGAATCTCGGGTTGAGTGAATTGGTTTTCTCATCTTTAATACCGATGTTTGCTGGTGAAACAACTTTTTGTAAATATCACAACCTTAATAAAACCTCCTTATTAATATTAACTTTTTTCAAATTTTCAATGCTCTGTGATGCAACAGTTAAGTATGCAAAAAGAGGAAATTAACAAGAAGAATTTACCAGCCAATTATCTATGTACGTCAGTCAGCTGGAATGATGGATAGCAGCAATACACCTGGATCAGTGACGTCTTTAATTTTTATCCATAGATAATTCCATTACCATAAAGTACATGCATTATAGAAAAATCAGGCTCAGTATTCAAGTTAAAATATGAAAGACTATGGAGAGAAGACTTTTTTTATTTTGTTCCCTGTTAGATATTAAACCACATTAACCACTTCTGGACCGGAGGGTTTTACCCCGTTAAGAACCAGGCCATTTTTTGTGATACAGCACTGCGTTACTTTAACTGACAATTGCTGGTCATGCGACGCTGTACCCAAATAAAATTGATGTCCTTTTTTTTCCACAAATAGAGCTTTCTTTTTGTGGTATTTGATCACCTGTGCGATTTTTATTTTTTACCCCCTAGTGAGTAGCTTGCTTTCGTGTTTCTGACGCCCAAGTGCATTACTTTACATTTTTCAACATTAAACCTCATCTGCCATGTAGTTGCCCACCCCATTATTTTGTTCAGGTCCGCTTGTAAGGTTTTCACATCCTGCATAGAAGATATTGGAATGCTTAGTTTAGTATTATTCGCAAATATTGAGATTGTGATAGATATCCCCTCCGCTAGATCATTTATGAATGGATTAAACAGGATTGGTCCCAGGACAGAACCTTGGGGGACCCCACTTTCCACACCCGCCCAATCCGAGTACTCCCCATTAATCACCACCCTCTGGACTCTCCCCTGGAGCCAGTTCTCTATCCAGGTACTCACTTTATGGTCCATACCTATGTTCTTTAGTTTGTACAGTAAGCTTTTGTGGGGAACGGTGTCAAATGCCTATGCATAGTCCAGATACACCACATCCACAGGCTTACCTTTATCTAGGTGGCAGCTCATTTCATCATAGAAGGTTAATAGATTGGTCTGGCAAGAACTACTTTTCATGAATCCATGCAGATACTACTAATAATACCGTTTTCATTACTAAAGTCTTGTATGTGGTCCCTTGACATCCCCTCAAAAATCTTGCACACTACTGATGTTAGGCTGACCGGCCTATAGTTACCCGGGATATATCTCGGCCCTTTTTTAAAAATTGGTACCACGTTGGCTTTTTTCCAAACAGCTGGCACCATACCCGTCTGTAGACTATCCTTAAAGATCAAGAATAATGGTCTGGCAATCACCTGGCTGAGCTCTTTAAGAACCCTCGGGTGCAAGCCATCCGGTCCCGGTGATTTATTTATGTTAAGTTTCTCTAGTTTAGTTCTAAGTCTATCTTCTGTTAGCCATGGCGGTACTTCTTGAGGTGTATTATTTCGTTTAGCAATACAAGCTGGGTTAGTGTAGCCCCCCAATTATTTTGTGAAGACTGAAGAGAAGAAATAATTTAACACTTTCGCCTTCTCTCTGTGCTCTGTGGCCAGATTTCCTTTGTCATCTTTTATGGGGCCAATGTGTTCTGGCCTCACTTTCTTACTGTTTATATACTTAAAGAATTTCCTGGGGTTTTTTTTTTACTCTCTTCTGCAATATGTCTCTCGTGTTCTATTTTAGCCGCCTTGATTTCGCCTTTACATTTCTTATTACACTCTTTGTAATGCTTGTACACTAGAGGGTGCTAGAAATGCATAGCTTCATCAAAATGTTAAAAAATTAGGTGTGATATCATCTAGTGGCATGGTTTACTTTCCAAATGGTGAAATGCACAGATGGTAAACCTTCAAAGTCTTCTTACCTAAATTGTCATGTGTCTACATGATGATTTAGTATGTGAGTCTACATGTGGACTTATGGAGTTAAAAGCAGTATACATGTTTTTGTACTGTCTGGGCTTTTGAGGGAACTAAAATAATGTTCTCATTGTTGTTTTGTTTCTCATATGCAATATTTCTGGCAGCAGATTACAACTGTGATAGCATCCAGTGCCTTAATGAGTAGACTCCTGCTGGTTTACCAGGTCAATCAACATTTTTATTTTGTTTCCTATAATGGATTGTCCCAGAAAAATAAACATTGGGCTGATGCCCTGAATCCAAGTTTCATAGCTTAATACAGTGAAATGATGAAAGACTGCTGCCTACATTTCAAATGTTGTGCCAATGTGCTTTAGTAAAAAAAAGCCTGGAAAATGAAAACATTAGCCTATTAATGTAAAAGGTGTTTCCAAGACCCTGCCAGTGCTTGGTTATGGTGACTAATGTTGAGGTCACTGGTTGGGTAACCAAATAAAAGGTCACCATTCATTCAGAGCTGCTGACCGATCACCAATGGTCCAGCCAGCATGACCACATGTTCAATGTCCAGCATCAGTCAAATTTGGCACTGGATGGATTATGTAAAAAGTATAACATATTTCAGCTCCTTTGGGTGCTTTCTTCTTGGCACTTTAGTAAAAATATTAAGTTAGTTATACAGTAAATCATTTTACAGCAGGGATCTTACTAGGATTGTAAAAGACATGGGCACCTGTTGGCTCCCAGAGCAGAAGAATAAGGTCAAATGGTGGGTTTGGCCAAATTGTGCTACCAGTGGAGATTGCTTTAAAGGGGCATGGTTAAATAGAATATGATTCTACAAAATGTATGTGTGAAGCACAGAGAATGCTGGGGTCAGAACTGTCAAACACACAGAGTGAAGGGGTCAGGCCAGTGTACAACTGAA